>NC_084795.1:60116787-60429287 GCF_963169125.1 Humulus lupulus | reverse complement strand
AGTTATGGATTTTACAAGTTTAACCTATAATTTAGAAATATTAATTTTAACATAAGGTTTGATTAATATAGTTGGTCCTAGAAATATTATATAATATAACCTAAGGTTTAGATAGAATAAAGAGCGTGACACTTGTCACATGTATGTTTATTGAGGATTTAAGCATTTTAGATGAGTAACTTAATAAAAGATAGATCGAGAAGCTCTAGAACCTTCCAGCTGTTGTTAGGATCATGTTTTACTCAGTCAAAGTTGTTTAAACAAACTTCAAGTGTGCTGAAAATGTGCCAAAACGTGTTTAAAATATCAACGCATACTAATATATCACAGCTATAGGGGTCGATATATCGCATACGGATGATATGACAAGCACGTCGACTTCACATGAACGAAACCACGGAGGCTCGGGGCATAGGTATAGGCGATATATCACCTAGGGTAGGGCGATATATCGGCCCTTGGGTTGATTTTTGAAACTTCGTGGCATTCGAGCTAGAAACAGCCCTCAACAACTTGGACTTGCTCTTGAATGTTTTTGACCGAGTTCTGGGCATCTGTTGAAACGAAAATTCAAATTATTTCAATTATTATTCATTTTAAAAGGGGTTAGTTTCACTCCTTGAACTTTATAAATAGGACCTAATACTCAGCCATTTCATTCATTATTCAAGCATTCCTCAGTGCCTCTAAGATGTTAAGTTATTTTAGAGAGAAAACACTAGGGTTTGGGATTTAATAGGTTTTCAATCTAAGCTTTATAAACACTTGGGAAGTAAGATAGAGTGACATTTCAATATAGAGGTGTAAATTGAAGTTCTACTCTATCAAGGTATTCTTATCCTCAGATTTATTTCCTTATAGTTCTTTTATTTTCTTTCAGATCCTAACTTGTTATTATGGCTTTTGGTTAGGTGTTTAAGTTTCTTGAAACTTAAGGTTTTTCGGTAAGTTTCTATCTTGATGTTTTAGTTCTCTATTTCATCTTCATTTATTTAGAAACTCATAATTCTTACTGTTGGTTTTAGGAGTTTTCCAATCCCATTCTTGTCTATAATATCTCAGTTTTTGGTAAGGACAATAGGTTAGATTATATGTGTTATCATATGTTTATGTGATATGTTATGTTATACTGATATGTTATATATGTATATGAATATGTTTTATGTTATAATCACTTGGGTTAGTTGCTTAGATAGCAAATCAAATCCTTAGAATATCATTATCGTAGATTATAGTTATGATTTACCCTACCCCGATTAGTAGACAGAGGACCTAGATGGGTTATCATATACTACCTTGTGACCTAACCTAACTCGATTAGTAGACTGAGGACCTAGATGGTTTTATCATATGCTACGGTAATGAGTTAATGGCCATTAATATTGTAGTCCTATATGATATACATTCTTATGCCATATGTTTTATAGTATGTGTTTTATGGTATAGTTTTATGATTTATGATATATGTTTTTAGTATATTTTCCTTGCTGGGCATTAGGCTCATTCCTTTTATTTTAGATGGTGCAGGAAAATGAGCATGGAAGGTGGGTCGGATTCGTGGCAGCTTCGCATGTGTATTAGGGATGGACTACTGGAAGATCGAGGATGAAGTTATTTTATGTCTTTAATTTATGTATTTATTTTCTACATATAGTTTTGGATAATTAATTAAAGATTATGTTTTCTTTATGTATTAAACAATGGGATCCTGTACTGTATTTTGGATTTTTAATAAAGTTCTACTATTTTATGTATATATATATTCCAAAATAGTAGCTATGTCTTAGTAGTTTTTAATGGTCTGAGGTCTTACAATTAGTTGGGGCATTACAGTTAGTATCAGAGACCACGGTTCATATGCATGAAGCTCTCCTTGATACACACGCATAAGCTCCAGATGTAACCGCCAATGTAAGTGTTTATATTATGATTAGTATGTTTATGTTTATAGGTAACATTTTAGTCATTATGTTTTTAGTCAAAATGAATGGAGCTTTGACCTTTCAAGATATCCGAGCCATTAAGGCGTTGAAAAGGATTAGAGAACCAAGGAATTCAATAGGAGTTCCAGAAATAATCACTCAAAGATTGATCCTATTTCACAAGGGGATAGTTCACCTTCAAACCACTAAGCAAATTATGATGAGAGCCATGGAACAATATGTCTTAGTAATTAGGATTTTTAAAGATTTTCCTTCTGTAATTTCAACATTAGAAGAATTATGAGAGACTATAGATAATGAAGATGATTTACCGGTAGCCATGATATATTATTTTCTTATACTTAGGTTTACCTCTAAGTTTGAATTTCAATTCACTAATGAACAAAAACATAATATCTTAATGAAAATTCCCTGAGGTAGTTTCGAGGCTCATAGTGTGGATACCAAAAATCCACCAAATAAGAAATCTCTAGTCCCTGATTAGAACAGAGGGATAAAGGCCACTTCATCATACAATTGGACTCGAGCCTGGAGGGGCAAGTGTTGAGGCTCAAAATTCCACGCCCTCAAAGGATCAAAGGCACGCACTAAGGTCCCATAAGCACTTAATTACGTGATGGAGCCGCGATGCCCTCGGGCTCCCATTGTCTCGCACCAACCACGTACTTAGCGAAGCCACGCCTTAGTTGCACCTGGTGGCCTCGCTGGTGGTGGCCTCGCTGGTGGTGGCCTCGCGGATGGTGGCCTCGCTGGTGGTGGCCTTGCTGGTGGTGGCCTTGCTGGTGGCCTCGCTGGTGGTGGCCTCGCTGGTGGTGGCCTCGCTGGTGGTGGCCTCGCGGATGGTGGCCTCGCGGATGGTGGCCTCGCGGATGGTGGCCTTGCTGGTGGTGGCCTCGCTGATGGTGGCCTCGCTGGTGGTGGCCTCGCTGGTGGTGGCCTCGCTGATGGTGGCCTCGCTGATGGTGGCCTCGCTGATGGTGGCCTCGCGGATGGTGGCCTCGCTGATGGTGGCCTCGCTGGTGGTGGCCTCGCGGATGGTGGCCTCGCTGATGGTGGCCTCGCTGGTGGTGGCCTCGCTGATGGTGGCCTCGCTGATGGTGGCCTCGCTGCACATGATGGCCTCGCTGGTGGTGGCCTCGCTGGTGGTGGCCTCGCTAGTAAGGCACCTCGCGAAATGGTGCCCCAGCCATGCCTCGGCCGCGCGCATGAGGCCCAGCACCAGGTGGCCTCGCGAGATGGCATGGCCCATGGCCTCGCCCATGGCCTCGCCCTTGGTCCCGTGCCCATGGCCTTGGAGGTGAGCATACTCACAAGGGGCAAGGTACATGCATGAATATGGAATGTGCCTACAAACCTAAAGAAGTCAGAGTACGGATATAGTACCCCTACCAGACAAGTAGTGGGAACGCCAGGAGTGGGTATGCGAGGATAGGAGTTATGGTCCGTACGTCTACAGCCATAGGTCAGAGCCGACGCCACTACCTTCTGCGCCACTACGCCTGCCACCACGCATTAGACATGGGTACCGACAAGTAGTGGAGACATCCTCCTGACACCTGCTTCTGTACGGGATGTACGACCACAACCTCTGAAGCCACTTCCCTGACACAGTACGTATGTACCACTTGGTCCCCTGGACCACTATGTATCTAAGGCCATTAGAGCCTACTATAAAATGGACCCTAAGACCACCTGAAAGGGGGGTTGGAAAATTCATTGTATGCAGAAGCTATTAAGCAATATACATTTCTCACTCCATTGTTCATCTGTGTTTATCCTTTCATAAGTTTATTCTCAGTTCTTACATAAACATCGCCTGACTTACCTTTGAGTTTTCCGATCTAATTTCGTTGACGAGATTTCACCGTCAACACATAGTAATGATGATTATGAAGAAATAGATGATTATATGTTAGATGAAGGGTCAGATGTAGAAGATCCTGATTTTTAGATTTTACTCTAGTTATTTTTAGTATAGTTTCTTTCTTTATTTATTTATCTTTGAATTTATGATTGTACTTAGTGAAAATATTTTTCCAAATGAATAAAATTGTTATTTTTGAATGACATGTATGAGTTTGATTTTTTTTTTTGTATAATCATAATAAATTTAGAATAAATAAATAAGAACTGAGTTCATTGAGGGTGGATACAAATCAATGGACCAGGTTCTGTATTGAGAGCTTAGGGGGCCATAGTAGTGGGAACGATTTTACTGATCCCAGCCCTCCCTCAATATGGTTAACTTTGGAACAGCGACGAGTTTCAAGCCTGAGAATTAAGTCATATAGGATTGTTAGAAACAGACTTAGAAGATAATAAAGATGGCTTATTTTTCTAAGTATAGAAACACACCCTAATTTATAAAGAAGGCATACATAATTTTTCATAAGAAATCATAACTGATAGGTCCGAGTTATGTTTGCTTAGACTAAGTATTGCCTTAGAACCTATTAGGGTAAGTTCTAACATGTTTTTCTCAACTGTTATAACTTTGCTAAAGATGTTGCTAAAGATGTTTTCTCAACTGTTTTTCTCAAACGACAATGCCTCCAGCACTGCCAACGAGACTCATGAAGCCCCTCCAGTTTGATGAATGGGAACGCGTGCTACTACTTCTGCTAATAGAAGTGAACCGCTACTAGTTGACAACTCCACTGAGATTGTCCGACTACGTCAACAAGTGGAAGAATTGCTACAACAACAAGGACAACAGCCGCAGCCGTAGCCTCAGCCCTAGTCTCAGCTGCAACTTCAACCGCAGCCTTAACCAGCGACTCAAGCACCCCAGCCAGTAGGATGAGTATGGGGGATGGTTAGTGGAAAACTATGCGCCTTATCCATCTCATTACATAGATCCAATCTACGAGCATTTCCATAAGCAGCACGCTCCAAACTTTTAAGGGACAACCAACCCCTTTGAGACTGAAGAATGGCTCAGGAATGTAGAGACTATTATTGCACACATGAACCTTGGCAATGCAGATTGCATAGCATGCATTTCTTCTCTTCTGAAAAAGAATGCTAGAATCTGGTGGGAATTATTATAGCAAACTCATAATGTTACCACCATGACTTGGACTAGATTTGTGGAGCTGTTCAGAAAAAGTATTACAACTCAGCAGTCATCGTTGCCAGGGTGGAAGAGTTTGCTAGTCTGAAGCAGGGCAATTTGATAGTTGTGGAGTAGACAATTTGATCGACTAGCCAAGTTCGCACCAGAGTTAGTCCCAACCGATTTCTTGAGGGTTATCAAGTTCACCAGGGGACTTAGAACCAAGATTGAGCTAGGACTCAAGCTTGCAAATCCCGGAACCACTTCTTATGCCAATGCTCTAGAAACGACTACAGAGGTAAAAAGACTCCAAGAAAATGTCAGTAAGGAGGAGGCCAGCAAGTCTGAACCCAAGCAGCAGAATCTGACTCAGAATGGTCGAAACCACAACAACAGCCACCAGTACAATAATAATGGGCAGAAAAGGAAGCATCTTGATAGTAAGCAAGCCAATGGTGACAAAAGAGCACGAAATAACAATGGAAATAATAGGTGGAGTTATGTAGAATACCCTCTGTGCTCCAAGTGCCAGAAAAGACATCCTGAGGAGTGTCATACGAACACTAATGGTTATTTCAATTATGGCCAGGAAGGCCATCGGAAAAAGGAATGTCCGTAGCTCAAACAAGAAGAAAAGAAGGACAACAAGGTGGTTCCAGCCAGAGTCTTTGCCTTGACCAAGGGAGAAGCCGAAGCTAGTAACAAAGTAGTCACAGGTCAGATTCCTATCCTCAATAGTATATGTTTAATATTGTTTGATTCGGGAGCCGCACACTCGTATATCTTGTTACACATGATAGAAAAATTAGACAAACCTTGTGAAAGATTAAGAACTAGGTTTGTTACGAAGTTTCCTTCGGGCAAAGTAGTTCTATCATCATGAATAGTAGGAGGAGTACCGATCAAAATCAAGGAGACGGAACTAGAAGGAGACCTGAAAGAGCTAGAGATCAAGGGCTTCAGCGCAATACAGGGCGTGGATTGGCTAGCAAGGCATGGTGCAACCATCGACTGTAGACGTAAGCAAGTGACATTCAAAACTCCTGACGATCAGAAACTATGTTTTATGGGAAAGGTTTCAGGACTGCGGACACCACTTATCTCATCTCTCAAAGCTTAGAGGATGATAGAGAAAGGGTGTCACACATTCTTAGCAAGTGTCATGGATGTTGCAAAAGAAACACCACTAATGATTTGATGTTGCAAAGGTCAATTTGGATTTTTTTTCTTAGGAAATATTAATTCACCTTTAAAAAAAATTAAAATAAAATAAAAATAATATAAATGCATATATACGAAGAGGTGGCTGTCCATGTGGGGTTTTAAATGGTGTGAACGAAATTAATTAAGTTTTAAATCCCATTTTAAATATTAGGGACATGGACAAGTGCATAGTAAAAATACTCAAGTGTTTTAGGATATTTTAGAGTAGTCTAAACCCTTCTAACCCCCCTTCCCCCCCCCCCCCCCCCAAAAAAAAAGAAAAATCTGACCCTGTCTCTCTCACAATCACTTTGAAAACTCTCTATCAAGTTTTCAATTCATCAAGCTTTCTCTCCATCTTCAACCTCAAGAACACTAAGAAGGCTTGGAAGCTAATCCTTGGTCTAGAAAGGTTTCCATAAGGTAAAGTTTCAAAAAACTAGACTTTTGTAAAGTTTTAACCATAGATTGTTCATTAGCTAATTATCTATGTTGTTGGGGGGAGTTGGTTAAAGTTTTGAAAGGGATTTGAAGGATTCAAAGCTAATAGGAAGATCCAAACCTTAAACAAGAACAACAAGAGGTAAAATGTTTACTTTTTATGGTTGTTATTGTATGGTTTTTATTTTGTATATTTTTTTAAAATAGGGACAAAAACCCCTGAGGGTTTTGTTGGAAACCCTTAAACAAAATACATGTTTTGAGCTGTGACTTCCAAGGGTTCAAGCATCCACTGTATATATATTTTGTAAAATTTAATTGTACTGTGATGTTTTTGAGATTTAGTACATAAAATTGAGCTTTTGAAACACTAAAAAATGTATAAAAATGAGTGAGTTATGCTATTTCAAAGTTTACGTAAGAAACTGATTTTTCGTATTCTGAATTTCGGGACCAAGTTTGGACAGCCACTGTATAGGGCAAATGAACCCAATTTCATCTAAAATTGTGTGGACATATTATTGGCGTATCCTAGTATTCTACTATAAAATTTGGTAAGAAAATACAAAACGGTTTGAAAGTTATTAAGTGTCAATGTTTGGAAAAAATAAGGACTTGAAAATAAGGTCATTTTTACCTTATTGTTGGAAAATAATTTCACCAATAAAAAATGCTCCTTTTGACCTAAGATTTTACAAAGACCTTAAAGTCATACCAAAAATGGAATTCGAAAATTTTGGTGACAATTGGGTAAGTAAATTTCAAGTTATGAACTAACAAAGTATATAGTTAAAAATGTGAAAAATAGAGTTTCACACTTAGTGTAAAAATGATATTTTGGAACATACGGTAAAAAGTAAAATTTTGCTTATTGCAAGATAAAAACTTGGTAAGTCTTGAAAACATATTTTGACCTAAAATACCACTTTTGAGTTTAGCGGGAATTATTTTTTATTAAAGAATTTTTATTCTTTCAAAAAATAAATGAATTTATTTATTAATAAGTTAATAAATTAAAAGAGGGTTTAAAGCCCTATCTTTTGAGAAAATAATTGAGTGTATTATTTTTCTAATAAGTAAACTTGATTAATTGACTTCGAAAAGATTAACTAGTCAAGATGGGAAATTTTTAACTGTTTTCCTAATTAAGACAAATTAGGCAATTTTCTTAAAACGATTTGTTAGAGATTAAAACCTTAAGAAAAATAAAAGGAAAATTGAGAGTTTATTTTCTTTAAAAATAATTAAGGAATTTAATTAGTATTTTCTGGATATAATACCAGCTAAAATCTTCTATATAATTAACCAACTTGTGAAAGTACGAGTTAATAGCGATACTTTTAAAGAATAAGATTTTTAGCGGATTGTGTGAAAATATTATTGTCATACCCGAGCCTAGGTGTCGAAACCATAGGATAGGTCTCCCTGAGACTTAGGGTTTAGTCTCAAATTTTTTTATTATGAATTTCTTGAATGGGTTTAAAACCAACTAAGGATCATTAATCCTTACAAATGATTTTATTAAATGACCAAACTGCCCAAAATAATAATAATGAATTATGAAGCGCCATAATTAATCCGAGTATACTATATGGATAATTACAGTATTGGCTAAAGCATAACTAGGCTATATATTGGAGGGTGAAATCCTGCTAAGAGCTAAGGACTCCAAGTAAGTCAACTTATATTCTGTGGCTGCAACATGAAACGACTATTGTATTGTATGTTAGTATAGGGACACATGCACATATACACACTGTCGTAGAAATTTGCTTAGAGACGCTAGTCTAATGGGTGCTGATTTAGAAAATATGAATGGTAGATATCCGTCATATCCTAGACGGCTGATCCCCGTCACACTGCTTGATCTTATTATGTCCGGTTCATTACCGCGACGAGTGGCCAAGAGGTGAGGATTGTTGGTTAAACCTAGGGGCACCAAAATGAATTGGACCTAGGGGCCCTCATGCTTACTTAATCAGTGAATGGTTAGAACCCAAGCAAGTGCTCTGATAAGTTATTCCCGAATAGTAGCCGTGAATATTGGCCATTCAGTGAGAGTGCCTACAGATACTAGGTGTTGCCAAGTTTGAGTGAGGCTGAACACCCTAGGGAAACTGCTCACAAGCACTGTTGATTAACATAGAAGTCTCTGTAAAACCATGCAATTTTGATTACACTTTTGGATAAGTGGTGATGCCCTAGGTAACTTGATGGTTACCCTTGTGCGAGATTTACTCTTGGATAAGTAGCGATGCCCTAGGTAACACGATAGTTACCCTTGATGGGGATATTTATTGGCTAGATCTTAGTGTTGAGACTCGGTTCTCTCTTACAGATTAACATTTATGCTAGAGGGCGTGTACGCCCAAATAGTTGGAAATTGTCAAGCATTGGTCTCAAATTATGTTGTGATATATTGTATTTGCTTGCTCTAGGATTTTTTGACTGCAGGGATATATTTGTTGATAAGATATAGTTGTGACATAATATATTTGCTTGTTCTAGGATTTTCAGAGTGCAGGAATTTATCTGTTTATATGAAATAATTTGTCAATGGTTATCAAGCATGACCATAAGTTTGTCAGGACGCTTTTGCATTCTGAAAATTGATTGTGTAGGGTTCGGATGGATCCGGAGCCCTAATTCTCTGTATGCTTTTGTTTTAAGGTTGAACTTACTAAGCGTTTTCGCTTACCTAGTTGTTTCCTCATGTAGGTAAGAACAAGGGCAAGGCAGAGCAGTGAGTGCTGAAGTCTACCTTGCAAATGTACATGTGGACCGACCTTTTGGGAAGCCGTTTTATTTTTGGAAATGTTGTGTAATTTTCCTAAACTAGGCTCACTCTACTCTTTTTAAAAATGTTTGTAATTAAATTTTATGTATGGCCATAAAAAATTTTAAAAAGTATTTTTTATACGGGTTTTTGAGACTTTTTGTTAAATGAAAACATTTATATTTCAACATTATCGACTCTTGATAATCCAGGTCGTTACATTACCAGGTTTACTGCCTACTCGGGAAATTGACTTTACATTCAAACTAGTACCGGGAACCGAGCCAATCTCAAAGGTACCATACCGGATGGCACCTACTAAACACAAACAGTTAAAAACATAGTTACAAGAACTCTTAGACTTGGGTTTCATCAGACCTAGCCATTCGCCATGGGGAGCACCAGTTCTATTTGTGAAGAAAAAGGATGAAAGCATGCAAATGTGTATAGATTACCGCGAGCAGAACAAGGTGACAATTAAGAATAAGTACCCGCTACCCTGGATCAACGACTTATTTGATCAACTCTGAGGAGTGACTGTGTTTTCTAAGATTGATCTACGGTTCGGTTATCACCAGCTCAAGGTACGGGAAAAGGATATACAAAAGACAACTTTTAGAACTCGATATGGACATTATGAGTTTCTAGTTATGTCTTTTGGGCTTACCAATGCTCCAGCCACATTTATGGATTTAATGAATCGGGTCTTCAAGGATAACTTGGACAAATTCGTCGTAGTGTTCATTGACAATATTTTGCTGTACTCCAAGGACGAAGTCGAGCACGAGAAACATTTTAGATTGACTATGCTGCAACTAAAGGAGCATCAACTTTATGCCAAGTTCAAGAAATGCGAATTTTGGCTTTCACAAGTAACGTTCCTCGACCATATAGTATCCAAAGACAGAGTCGCAGTAGACCCAACTCAGATAGAGGTTGTGAAAGATTGGACAAGACCTAAGAATCCGTCTGAAGTTAGAAGTTTTCTCGGGCTAGCAGGCTATTATTGGAGATTTGTAGAAAGTTTTTCTAAGATAGCCACTCTGCTTACCAACCTGACCCAGAAACAACAAAATGTCAACTAGACAGATTGATGTGAAGAGAACTTCCAATTTCTCAAAAACAAGTTATGCTCAGCACCAGTACTTTGTGTACCGACACCCAATGACAAGTTTGTAGTATATTTTGATGTGTCGAAGCAAGGTTTGGGTTGTGTGCTGATGAAAAATGACAAAGTGATAGCCTATGCCTCAAGGCAGCTGAAGGAATACGAGCAACGCTATCCAACACACGATATGGAGTTGGCAGCGGTGGTCTTTGCATTGAAAATCTAGCACCACTATCTTTATGGAGAATGTTGTGAGATTTATACAGACCACAAGCGTTTAAAGTATTTCTTCGCATAGAAAGAGCTCAATATGAGGCAACGCAGGTGGTTAGAACTAGTAAAAGATTATGACTGTGAAATCCTATATGACCCAGGAAAAGCAAATGTAGTTATAGATGCGTTAAGCCGAAAGAGTTGCAGAAATATGGCTGCATTATCCGGAATAGAAAAGCCACTCTAGCAAAAGTTGATTAATGCCGGAATAGAAGTACTCATTGGTCAACTGGCTAACTTGTCCATCCAGTCAAGTCTATTAGAAGATATACGGATCGGGCAAGGGCATGATGACACGTTAGTATCGCATATGGCTGTAGTAAAAGAAGGCAAGGCCACGGATTTCTCCATATCAAGACAAGGGTTCTAGAGATATAAAGGACGGGTGTGTGTGCCAAATTATTATGGAATTAAGATGAATATTTTAGAAGAGGCACACACTACCCCAGACTCAGTTCACCGGGGGTCGACCAAGATGACTCATGACCTTAAGGCACTATACTGGTAGCCAGGAATGAAGAAAGATGTAGCAGAGTATGTGTCCAAATTCCTAGTATGCCAGCATGTAAAGGTGGAGCATCAGTGACCTGCAGGCTTATTGCAACCGCTTAGTATACTGGAATGGAAGTGGGAAGACATAGCCATGGACTTTGTGATAGGATTACCACTAACAAATAAGCAACACGACTCAACTTCGGTTGTGGTAGATAGACTCACCAAGTTATCTCACTTTTTTCCTGTCAAGACTACGTACACTGCTAACCAGTACGCAGACATCTATGTTCGAGAAATAGTAAGACATTGTGGAATCCCTAAGACCATAGTATCCGATAGAGGATTGGTGTTTACATTGAGATTTTGGGGAAGTTTGCAGCAAGCCATGGGTACCAAGCTAAGTCTCAGTGCAGTATTTCATCCTCAGACCGATGGTCAGTCCGAGCGTACCATACAGATTTTAGAAGATATGTTATGCACTTGCGTTCTAGACTTCGGAGGATCGTGAAGTAAGTATTTTTGTAACGACCCAAAATTCGCTATTAAGGCTTAAGGGCCTTGAGTAGTGTGCCTGGAGGGCATGATGGGATTTTGTGTGTGAATTTATTGAGTTTAATGCATGATTATGATTTAATGCATGTTATATGACTATTTGATTATTTGAGATGCATGACTATGTGAATTAGTATGCATGGAGACCTAATGGTCGTAGAAAGAGCATAATTGTAATCTGGCCATTTTAGGGCATAACTGTGATAATTGTATTATGTGATTTGTGCCATGTGAGTGTGGTGTTTTTATCAGGATGCACGCATCGAGACGGTCCTAGTGAGCCAATTAGTCTAAAAGTCACAACGGGATTTTATACCCGACTCGGGAGGAGCCTAGGGGTACTTTAAGAATTTCGTAAGTTGAAGTGAGAACTAGTGGTTATGGTTTTGGCGATTGAGTAACCTGGGTAACCATTTGTAACTGCTGTGAGTAACAAGTTTTAGATAGAAAATGGTAGAAATGAAATAGAAGTGAAAGGACTTAAGTGCCCTTGAAGGTTTAGTTAGGAAGGGTTATTAGGAAGGGGTAAATTGGTCATTTGGCAAGGCAATTAGACAATTTTCAGCTGGGTTTATGGGGTACACGGTTTGGGCATTGGGTCATTTGGTGTTTTGATAAAATTGGAAGAGAAGAAAAAGAAGAAGAATGAAAGGCTAGGGCAAGAAGAAGAAAGGAGAAAAGGTGTAGAAGGGGCTGAAGTGGGAGTTTAGGAGGAGATCAAGGAAGCTTTTAGGGTGGATTCTCCACTTGAGGTAAGGATCTTATGCATATTTAAGTTTGATTTCTGTTTTGACTTGTGAATCTAAAGATTGAGTTAGTTTTTTTGAGTTTTGGTTTGAGTTGCTGAAATTAGAAATCAAGGGGTGGATTTTTGGGTGTGATGGTGTTTTGCTCTTGATTCTAGTATCCATAGGTTGTTAGATGGTTCATATGAGGTTTTGATTTGATTTTGGGGTTTAGATATTTGTTTAGGATGATTTGGGGAGGTTGAAGCTCGGGAAAAACGCATGGGAAAGCCCAGAAAATCTGGGTTTGCGATGGAGCGCCGCGGCCCTGTTCTTGGGCGCCGCGGCGCGAGGATGTTCCAGTCAGGAGAGGCTCTCTGACTTGCTGGGCGCCGCGGCCCTATTGGGCAGGGCGCCGCGGCCCCCTTAGGTAGCGCCGCTGCGCTAGGCCGTTTTCTGGGCATGAAAGTTTGCAATTTTGGGCTTTTGCCCGGGGACGCGGGGGGTTGGTTCCAATATATTGTTTTAAGGAATTTGAGGTCCCGAGAGTAAGGGATTGGTCCCGGGAGGTGGTTTTGGGTTTGGTTAGTATTAAAAGTGTTTCATGTGTGTTGTGACTAGGATTTCAGAAAGGCTCGTGCTAGAGGATCGTGCTTGTGACCTTGGTGCATCGGAAAGCTCGGGATACAGGTAAGAAAAACCATAACACCCGAGAATAGGGCATGGGCCCACAGTGTGATTTCAGGGCATGGCCTTAGATTGTATTATGTGAAAATGTGTAATCTTAGATGAACTATTATATGTTTGAATGGTTATTTCAAAATGTATTATACGTGCTATTATAATGAAATGAACGGCTAAGGCCGAGAGCGGCGAAGGCCGGGTACGGCCTTGGGGCCGGAAGTAACACTCAGCACATGGGATGCTTATAGCCAGGGTGGGACCCAAGGGATACATGAGTTATCCTTACGGTGAGGACCGAGACCCCAGGCTTCGGTAAGGCCTCTGGGGTGGCATGGTCGTGCTTGTTTAGTCTGATGGTTTTCCTGTTTATCAGTGGATTATGTCAGCTATATTATTTGCCTATGTTATCTACTATTTGGGTTTTCTTGCTGGGCTTCGACTCACGGGTGCTCCGTGTTGCAGGTGAAAGCAAAGAGTCAGTCAACCGGCCATGAGTATGGAGAGCGTGGGGGCGGCGCGTACATGTTCGGCCTGCCCGACTGCTTTGGTTGGGGGCATTTTTGTATATGGCTGTATTAACCATTCTTTTGATAGTTAATCAAGTGTAAATCTATTTTTGAATTGTAAATATTTTGTAAACCTTATTCTGGGATCCCGGATGTTTGATACTTAATGTTTTCAATGAAACTAAACATTTTCAAAGAGTACAGCCTTAAACTTTGGTCTAGTCACACTTTTGGTTTTAGAAACCTCGAAGAGTCAGTTAGTTGCACAAATTTCCGCTTTAAACTCACTTAGTAACGGCTCTAAGGTAGTAGGGCGTTACAATTTTCCACTTATAGAGTTCTCCTACAACAACAGTTACCAGACAACGATTGGTATGCCATCCTATGAGTTACTTTATGGAAGGAAGTGTCGATCGCCGTTACATTGGGATCAGGTAGGAGAAAGAAAACTTCTTGGACCCGAAGCTATTAGAGAGGCTCAGGATGCAGTGACGCTGATTAGAAAGTGTATTCTCCCTGCTTAGAGCTGACAGAAGAGTTCTGTGGATGCCAAGCGACAAGATGTGGAATTCAAAGTCGAAGATCAAGTCTTCTTATAGATATCTCCTATGAAAGGAGTGAAGAGGTTTGGAAAGAAAGGAAAACCTAGTCCCCAGTTTATAGGTCCTTTTGAGATATTGGACAAGGTTGGAACAGTTGCATATAGATTAGCCCCACTGCCTACTCTAGCAGATTGCCACAATGTGTTTCATATATCGATGCTACATAGATATGTGTCAGACCCATCACACGTCCTCAAGTATGATACGATAACACTCCAGAAAGACCAGAGTAACAAGGAATGACAGATTAGAATCATAGATTTAAAGAGAAAACACTAGGGTTTGGGATTTAAAAGTTTTTCAATCTAAGATTTATAAACACTTGGGAAGTAAGATAAGGTGACATTTCAGTATTGAGGTGTAGATCGAAGTTCTAGTCTATCAAGGTGTTCTTATCCTTAGATTTAGTTCCTTATAGTTCTTTTATTTTCTTTCAGATCATAACTCATTATTATGGCTTTTGGTTAGGTGTTTAAGTTTCTTGAAACTTAAGGTTTTTTGGTAAGTTTCTATCTTGATGGTTTAGATCTCCTTTTCATCTTCATTTCTTTAAAAACTCAAAATTCTTACTGTTGGTTTTAAGAGTTTTCCAATCCCGTTCTTGTGTCCAATATCCTGTTTTTGGTAAGGAAAATAGGTTAGATTATATGTGTTATGATATATTTATGTGATATGTTATGTTGATATGTTATATATGTATATGAATATGTTTTATGTTATAGTCACTTGGGTTAGTTGCTTAGATAGCAAATCAAATCCCAAGATTTTTATCATTATCATAGATTAGAGTTATGATTTACCTTACCTCGATTAGTAGACAGAGGACCTAGATGGGTTACCATATACTACCTTGTGATCTAACATACCTCGATTAGTAGACTGAGGACCTAGATGGTTTTATCACATACTACGGTAATGAGTTAATGACAATTATATTTTAGTCCTATATGATATACGTTTTTATGTCATATGCTTTATAGTAATATAGTTTTATGTTTATGATATATAGTTTTAGTAGATTTTCCTTGCTAGGCATTAGGCTCATTCCTTTTATTTTTGATGGTGCAAGAAAATGAGCATGGAAGGTGGGTCGGATTCGTGGCAGCTTAGCATGTGTATTATGAATGGACTGCTGGAAGATCGAGGGTGAAGTTATTTAAAGTCTTTAATTTATGTATTTATTTTTCGCATATAGTTTTGGACAATTAATTAATGATTATGTTCCTTTATGTATTAGACAATGGGATCCCATACCGTATTTTTTATTTTTTATAAGGTTCTACTATTTCGCTACATGCTCTGAATGTTTGCCAATAGCTGAACAATTAGCCAAGTATGCCTGAATCCAAGTAGTTCCTAATCAATCAACCAGACAGAATGTTCTTCCAGCCCCAGAATCACCGATCGGCCAGCCTAGAGCTCTGACAAATCAACGGAACCAAGATGATACCCCCCACAAATAGTAGGAGGGGATATAACCACTATTGGCCGAGGACCCCTGTAACAGTCTTGGCTAACCAAGGCGTTACAGGGGTCCTGGTAAGGCGAGACCGTTACACTGTGTATTTTAAATTGTGCTAAACATGCTAAATGAGTTATTTGGCCATAAACATGCAATCAAGTGTGATTAACGACCCAGGGTTAAAAATTTCGGTTAAAAGGATTGGATATTTCTTTAAAATTTTAAGTTGTGCATGGGATCCAATAATAAACATTTACACGTTGTTTATAGTTCCAAAATTATAATTATAAATTAAAAGTCACAACCCGTCGACCTAAGCGGCAAAAATAGGGTTTAACCCTAGTTCCTCTTAACAACCTTGGCCGTGGTGGTCAAGTGGCCGCATATGTACACATCTCCACCTAAACTCTCCAACTCATAGCTAGTCCAGCTTTCCTTTCCCCTTACCTGCACCACTTAGCACCCATGAGCCAAGGCCCAGTAAGAAAACTTAAACATGCTCATAAGCAGTTAATGATACGTTACCAATCCATAATAAGTATGCCTAGCAGTAATAACTCTACTCATGCATGCATAACATTCATATAAATGACTACAGTGTCATATGGGGTCGGTTGCCATGATTAACTGACTAATAAGTCCAACTGAGACCTGGTGCCCTAGGACATGGGACTAATAAGTCACCTCGGGGCCCATTACCCTATCCTTTGTATAACCAGCCTCAGAGCTGGCCTAGCGTACCTTGCACTAAATTTTCTGTGACCACTGGGTCAGACAAGCCTATAATGTGCTCCTAATTATATCTAACCATGTCTACCAGCGCTCAACGCGCTATTGCCTCCCTTGACTCATAAGTCAATGCTTTTTGACCAGCACTCAGCGCTATTGCCGCCCTTGACTCATAAGTCAATTTTTTTACCAGCGCTCAGCACTATTGTCGTCCTTGACTAATAAGTCAAGCCTTTTTGCAATTATATAATGCTAACAAGCATTCTTCACACAACAAATATCCATAAACACAGCATTCAACATGCTTAATCAATCATGCACTGGCATAATCATAATAATGCACATTTATAGGGTCCCACGCCCAATCAAGACTATATTCAACGTTCGAGCCAAGCCCTAATCATATATGTCATGTATTGGGTAAGTTTTCTTACCATAGGTTCGAGTGTAAGGTAAAATAAGAACGACCCTTGAGCACGATCCTGATCCCGAGCCCCTAGCGATAACCTAGTCACAACCAAGTATAGAATTCATAAAAGACTAGTAAATAAAGGCTTCTTGACCGAGTGCTAGCCTCTAGGACGTTGAATCCTACTATACTAGGTAGTAGGATCAATCCTGAGCCCTTAGGTTTGAGTTCCCACTCTCAAAATCGTTCTAAGGCCCGAAATCCCTTAAGCACCACGGCCCTATGCTTCTGAGTCTTGGCCCACCCAAGCCAGAGGCCAAACCTCTCCTTTTACTGAACATGCACCGTGGCGCAGTCTCACAGGCACCGCAATGCAACATCGCATCAGGAAACTTCCCTTTACCTCTGGGTTCACGAGGGTAGCGGCACCCCAAGAACACAGTCGCGGTGTGAACCCACGAACCCAGAATTCTCAGCTTTAAATCCTCTAAAAACTCACCCCAAATCTGTACCGAACCTCCCATTCAATATCAAAACATCCCTAGAACCTCTTAAGCATCAAAACTAGCGGTTCTGATAGAACAAACACCCACCAAACCATAAAATCCAATTCAAAACTCAAGAAACATAAAGAAACAGAAACTCAAAAATGCAAAGCTTAATTACATCTAATTTTTTTTCCAACTAAATCCTCCGGCTATCAAGCTTCTAATCTTCCCTAGAATTGTTATGACTCTAACCTTGCTTGAATCCAAGTCCTACGACTCAAGTTTCCTTTGAAAATGCTATCGAGCGTCAAAAAGAAGAATAGGAGAGAGAGAGAGAGAAAGTTTGAACGTGTTTCTATTTCTATCAGGTTACTTAAAGCTCAAGTAACCTTAAATAAAACCCAAGGCTTGGGGTACCAAAAATGTCCCCAATGGTAAAATGGTCAAAATTCCCAAGATTCCCTCCTGATTTCACTAACTCCCAATATATCCTCAAATATTCATTCCCATTACCCATTATCTTTATAGCGTACTAAACACCCAAAATACCCCTGACTCACCCCGAGTCAAGTATTGGTGGCATTGTGACTTTCCCACTAGCTTGCTCCCTAGGAACTCCTCGTGTCGAGTAACCCAAACATATCCACATAATAATGTGGTCTCACACATATATCACATGTATGCCAAATATACCCATAACGGGCCAAATTACAAAAATTGCCCTTCTGATAAGAAATGGGTCCACATGCATATTTAATACACTTAAACATGCCTATCAAGTCATATTATAATGTAACTCACATAATCATGCAATGATACACATATATATCACATAAGCACATAATTTCCATAATTTTCCATTCTGGCCCCCTAATCAAGGCTCTAAGCCTTATTAGGTAATTTGGGACATTACAACCCCATTTGGTGCTTAATTTATCCCGGAGCAACAGTTATCAAAACAACAACGGTTGGAGAAACAACCAATCATTTTCAAGAAAGAGGATGCTAGACACGTTTAGTTCCCACATAATTATCCGCTGGTGGTAACCGTTCAGCTCGCCAACTGAAGGGTACGAAGGATATTTTTTGATAAAGGGAGCTCAGTAAATGTGTTATTTAGGTCCACCCTAGAAAAGATGGGATTGTCCGTAACCTATCTTAAGGTGATCTCAATGACCCTGTAGGAATTCTCAAGTGAAGGAACAATAGCCATAGGGATGATCAGACTATTATTTACTCTAGGGGATGAAACGCGAACTATTTCTAAAATACATCAGTTCATTGTAATTGATTGGTCGGCCACATACAATGTGATTTTGGGGCGACACGCGCTGATGACTTTTGAGGCCATCACCTCGATCCGACACCTGGCGATGAAGTTAGTCTCAACTTCACGTGTATGTCCATGAGAGGAGATTAACTCGCAACCAAAGAATGCTATAACATTGCCATGCGAGGAAAATCACAACCCGGACAGCAAGCAATGGTCGTAGTTGAAGGTAGTGAGGAGCCCCGGGTAAAGGAATTTACCCATGGGATGGAAGAACCTCAAGAAGGTGATAACGAGGTCGCCCAATAGGAGGACATTGATCCAAGATTGGGTGAAGACAGGTCTACACTCCTAGCACTAGAGGAGCATGAGGAAATCAGTATCGACGTAGACGCACCGTAAAGGGTTATAAAGGTTGAAAAAAACATTGGAGTCAACAGGAAGAAGGAGTTGGTCGTGTTCATGAGAAATAACCTGGATGTCTTTGCCTAGTCACACGAAGATATGGTGGGAATCAGTCCGAATGTAATAATACATACTTTGAATTTGGACAGGAATGTGCCTGCAAAGGCCTAAAATGAATGCTTTTGGGGAGAGAATGATCGGAAGCTTTAGAAGAAGAAGTAGCTCGCCTACTTAAGTGTGGATTTATCAGGGAAGGAATATATCCGATCTGGGTTCCAACGGTGTTTCCATGCACGTTCTGTTGCCACGCTCTAAAGACTAGGGAAATCCATTGATACTTTAGGATTTTCGTGTCAGACCTAATGCCCTTTCGAAAGCGATATAATGCAAAACTGCTTTGGGAATAGTAACCCTTAAGCTACCAAGAACTAGCCTAAAAACCCTTCAACTTTACGCAGAAAGAGGTAACCCAGACGATTCATCAAAAACAATACTCTTTCAAAACCTAAAAAATTAACCATTTTTTATGCACATTATTTCTAGTCGAACCTAATATCGTTCTTTCGACCTAGTCGGACCCCTATTAAACTCGGAGATGGCCGAAGTAAAAATCTCTACTTGAAGAACTTCAAAATAAACGAATTTGTTGAAAAATAAGAGTGAGAAATTTATACTAGGCATAGAAATACTTACGGTGTAGATGTTTGATCAAAGGGGGTGGTGATAGTTCCAAAGGTTGTAGCCTGAGCGCATATGAGGAATGAGAGAATGACGAAGGATTTTGAAAATTCTTTGAGAAAAAAAGGAAACTTTTTGAATTCAAAGGTGGTGCAGTTCAAGTCTATTTCTCCTATTTATACATAAACTTCAGGAACCAATCTGGGCCACTTTATCAGGTCAGTTCGAGATCCAAAGATCAAGATTAAATGACCCCTGTGGCAACAAAAAGTTGACAAGATAGTTGTCAAAGTGCTCTAAACCCGAACATGCACCTATTATAGACGACCACGTGCTTAACACTCAAGTAGTGGGTGAGCACGATTTAACATAACAGAAGCCTAAAAGCCTCTACTATGCATGTCAGAAGTGACATCATGCACGAGCAGGAGCTTGAGGGCCAAATGTTGTACCCAAAATAAGCATGGATTCAATCATTTAGCCCAAGGGTTCAGCTGACAGATAAACACATGGAGAAAGCATGCGACTAGGACATCTAGCTAACTTTGATGTGAGATGCTCGAGTTAGACATTGTACTATGACAACCAGATAATCTCTAGATCGCCTCTCAGGACAATGACCTAGTTTGAGACATGTGATGGCTAGATCGCCTTCTGGATACTCTAAACTTAGTTTGTATCAAAGTTCTTTTGCTCTTTGATATTTAGCTTGAGGAAAAGGTTCAACTCGTGGAAACCTACTTATGAGAGACACTGAAGGATCCTAAAAGACTAGGAGGTTCCTTATACGCTAATTAATGCCCATCTTGTATTACACATTTATTGCCCGAGATATCGGATGAAAATTCCATAGGCAATCATATCCCTATTTTAAAGGGAAATTATCCTGATTGATTATTTAAAATATTTATGCACGCGGTTACCTAAACCTGTTCAGGAATACCCACTATAAATATCAAGGCAATGGACACAAAAAGAGACAGAATTTTTAACATACAGAAACTCTACAAAAATTGCAAGAGATTCATAATATTAGCTCGTGGACTTGATGGATTTTAACCACTAAAATATGTAAAAGTTCATAACGGTTTAGAAAGAAGAACTAATATCTTTTTTTTTCTGATTTCTTAATCCACTATTGAGGAAAAATCGCATCAACATCTACCCAAGTGCTTTGTGTGTAGAAAATGGTGTGTTTTACAAGTGACCATAAACTCCTATTTATAGAGTTTTAAGAGACCCTTTGAATTTAAAATTCCACAAACCCCTTTGGGTGTCACTTGAAACCTCAATGTCTCACTTTGTACCGTTAATGTCCATGTGTACATTCCATTCATATACTTTTCTTTAGAATGACTCTCAATTCTCATGAGGGGCGACACCACCCCTAGGTCTATATAGGTAGAACTCTTACGATATTTTGTTACCATGAGTTATATTAAAAAAATCATTTCGATTTTAACACTCATTTTTGTAACACACTAGTACTCATATATCAGATGGGACACAATTTGAGTACTGCTAATATTCACTTGATTGACTTGTTATTACCTATTAAACCTAATACTAGTTAGGTAACTAGTATTAAGATTGGTTACCATCAATCCATTTGAGTCATTTCTTTTCTTATGTATGCATACTTAATCA
The DNA here is from genome assembly GCF_963169125.1 of Humulus lupulus. Classification (NCBI taxonomy): domain Eukaryota; kingdom Viridiplantae; phylum Streptophyta; class Magnoliopsida; order Rosales; family Cannabaceae; genus Humulus; species Humulus lupulus. The sequence continues at coordinate 60,407,836 of NC_084795.1, read as the reverse complement.
CTCTCTCATTATTTTATTCAAACATTGTGCTAGCTATAGTTTGATTAAAATAGTTACACCTTTTTTTTCATTAAAATAGTAAGTTTGACCCTAAGTCAATACCCCAACTATTTTCACACTTTAATACTTAAGATAAATACATTTTCTTGAATATTAGTTCTAGAAACCTCTTTATTTCTATAACTCTCCTGATGTTTTAAATTGATTCATTCTTGAACCAAATATCATATAAACAAGAAATTTAGACATCAAACATGTCTAGCTTATTCCTTTTACACATATATAGCTAAGGTAATTTAGAATGTGGAATTTGAAATCACATAACTTGTGTGTATATATTTTAATAAAATGGCCAAATTAATCATTCTTTTTCAAAAAAAAAAAAATTGATTAAATTTTGAGCATCACCCCCAAATTTCACACATTAGTGATGATAAAATATCATTTTAAAATAGAAATCTCTTCATCTCTTCATAGCTCTCTGGAATTATCAAGTCTTTTGATGTATTTTATGCCCAAGTGCTTTGTGGATAGAAAATGGCGTGTCTTACAAGGGAGCATTAGACTCATAATGTATTTTCAGCCCAAGTGCATTGTGGATAGAAAATGGCGTGTCTTACAAGGGAGCATTAGACTCATAATGTATTTTCAGCCCAAGTGCATTGTGGATAGAAAATGGCGTGTCTTACAAGGGAGCATTAGACTCATAATGTAGGCTCAAAATAGAGTTTTTAGATTGTTTCACCCAAATTTTGAGGATGAATAAATGAGCTTCAAAATGTAGGCTCGAAAAGCGTAAGCTCGAAAATAAGAAGCATTGGCTGAACACTTGTATAAATATGCATGATTCCTGACCTGTTGTTGTTGGCGATCGAGCACAAGTTGAAAGGCTTGAGCTTAAGTTTCAAGCTCGAAAGAAAGAATCTTCTCTGAAGCATGTGGGTATTATTCGATCCTTAGTTGCAGGCTCGAGGGAAACGGTCTCCGAAGGTTAAGTTTGATGTAACCACTAGGTTAGGAGAAGGCTGACTAGAATGACGAGCTCGATGTCTTGTTCGTCATCGAAAGCGCATCCACCTTGCATTCGAGATCAGCGACTCGTTTTCCACATGGCAGCTGTGAGGACATCCCTATTCCTTAGGGATTTGTAGTTATCAGATTTTAAATCCTAATTATCTTGGGATATCATGTAAATAATGTATTTATCTACATTTATTTCAAATTTGAATAATTGATTGTAACTTCACTGAATCAGTGGAAGATATTCTCCTAACTAGGTCTATAAATAGCCTCAGATTTTTCATTTGGATTCACGCACAAAATTGTACTGAGAAAACTCTGTCGAATTGACTCGTGGACTAGGCAGATTTTAACTACTGAACAGCATAAAAGCTCTTATGTTCTATTCTTTCTGAAATATTGCTTAGTGCTCTTAAAAATTAAGTTGATGAAAAACGGCGTCAAAAGTTTGGTGCTTTTGTGGAAAGCATTTTTAATAGAAATCCTCTGGATTGTTTGGTGCTTTCGTGCAACTCTCTGGATTGTTTAATAGAAAACCTCTTGCATTGCATCAATGGTTGTCGACCTCTATTATAATCTTAAGAGGTACGTGCCCATTGTTGAACTAGAGAATCGCCAACTGCGCCAACAATTGGCCGAAGCCACACGACATAATAAAGAATTGGTCAGAAAGGCCACTAAGGCCTAGGTGCTTCCTGGAAGGGCCAGAGGGTGTCCCCGCAAGAGTACGGCTGCCAGAATGGCCAAACAAAGGGCCCAGCAGAACCAGCCATGGCCAAGGGAAAACACTGGCAACAATCGCCCTGGGAGGATAATAACCCTGAATAACCAAGCTCCCTAAGCAGCTGAGAACAATAACCCTGAGCCTATCAGAAATAACACAGAGCTAATACGAGATAATTCTGGACCTTCCAGGCCCAACAATGGAAGGCCCCTACCGTCGCCTATAAGGCATCCTCCATCACCAATAAGGCACCCGTCCCCAGTTCAAGAGGCACCCCAGCCAACTCCAAATAGGAAACAAACAGGGGAGCAGGCACCTCAAAGACCTTCTTGGTGTGGCAGCCGAGACAAGAACCGCAGTGCTCCACCCGGACACGGGGGCGAGCGAGAGGCAACCCAAGGACATAGGGCATCCAAACCAGCAAGAATTCACATGCGAGGTCACAAGCAACCGGAGCGAGGGGGCCAATGGAAAATTCACCTCACAACCCTAGAGCCTCTCAACTAGAAAGAAACGTTAGTTTCATGAGCGAAAGTTTGGACCTTTGTAGGTCGGTGAGTGTATATAATAACGAACCGAGGAATACTAGGACTTATGATAATAATCCTTATCTTCGAGATCATTTGAATCAAAACTGGGGGCAGGCTAACCCATCGAACCCCGATTTGCGGGCACATCTAAACAGCCGAAAGGAGCCCATGCAGCCAGTATTCGAGAATCAGTATCACCCTCTACTGGGACAGGGAGCTTAAGCTTTTACAATCAATAACAAGCTGCCCCAAGCGCAAGCTCAACCTCTGGTAGACTTGGTCCAGGAGAGAATTAACCAACTCAAAAGAGTATTCAGGCTCCTTCAAGATGAAAGGAATAAGGACAAGGCTGACAACTCCGATGAGGAGCTCAAGCCCTTTGCTCCACATGTATCAAATACACCATTCCCCTACGGGTTCAAGATACTTCATGTAGCTCCTTTTTATGGGAACTCAGACCCGTACATCCATCGGGGCATGTTTAACACAAATCATGTGTGCCAGCAACGTTGGTTACGAGGTCAGATGCATGCCATTTCCAACAACTCTTATGGGGCCAGCGAAAAATTGGTTCGACAAGTTTTGAAGGCATTCCATCTCATCTAGGGAACAATTAGCGAAAGAGTTCAAGAAACAATTCAAGGCCATGGTAGGCGTTAGGCTCGAAGCCTCGGCCTTGACAAATGTTAGACAGCAACCGAAGAGTCGTTAAAAAGGAACCTGGCGAGGATTAACATAGAGGTGGCACAAGCTCGTATTGTCGATGCAGTGGTCACCTTATGGCAGTATGACCTGGAATATTGCGAGGAAGTCCCCTCTGGGAGGATATGCAAAGGAAACTAATAAGAACAATAACTGAGTTCAACAATAGGGCTCAGAAATTCGTCAATGTAGAGAGTCGAGGTCAGCCATAAAACTGAACCCTCAGCCTGTTATAACTACAACGACGAATGTTAACTCAGCCTCGACCTCGGCTACCCCGTGAACATCTCGACCCTCGAGAGGCAACCCTTCAAAGAGAAAGAAAAATGAAAGGGAATAACTTAGAGGCGGACGGAGGGAAAAAGAAGAAAGGAGTCAAGTATTTCTCCATTTATACGGTTTACACCAAGCTTACTGAAACTCAGGAAAACTTTTTTGTCACGAATTAAAATCAAGTCTCATTTAGGCGGCTTGACCTAATGCAAAATCAAAAGTAAAAATAAGACACCAATAAGTATTGCAGATTCCACAGGGACATCGAGCATACCACCGATAAGTGCCAAAAAATAAAAGATGAGATCAAAGGTCTAATCTCGAGAGGGTATTTTGGACAATATATAAGAAATTGATATCCGTCTCAAGCGTTGGCTAGATAGAGGGTAGCTCCTACGTAGCCTACCCAATAGAATACCACCTCACGAGCAAGGGAGGATGATCAACCTCTCCCATTAGATGGGGAGGATGTCGTAACCATTCTGGAGGACCAAACCTTGCTAGATAGGGTAGAAATGCCCAGAAAAAATATGTGAACCAGCTCAAAACAGGAGACAGATCTCCCTACGAACCTGAATCATGAGTTCCAAAGAAACAAAGAGTTGAAACTCAACCCATTACTTTTATAGAAGAGGATGCATCGCACATTTAGTTTCCCCACAATAACCCTCCGGTCATCACACTCTAGTTTGCCAAAAAAAGGGTGCGCAGGCTCTTGATAGATAACGGGAGCTCAGTTAAAATCCTTTATATGGCCACTCTAGAAAAGATGAGACTCACACTTCAAGATTTGAAAGCCTATGCAATGATGATGTATGGATTTTCTAGAGAAGGGATAACTAGCACGTGATCCATTGAGCTCTCGGTAACCTTGGGAGACTATCTAGTCTTGGTGACCAAGATGATGGAGTTCATAGTAATGGACACCCAATTTTCCTACAAAGTACTGCCTAGGAGACTAGCCCTGATTGGGCTGGGTGCAGTGTCGTCCGTTAGGCATTTGGCAATCAATTTCCCAAAGTCTAGTCGCATTGGGACACTGAAAGGAGACCAGCTCACCACACGAAAATGCTATAGCATTTCCATGAAAGGGAAGATCCAAACAAGCGCCTAGGAACTTATTGTTATCCACGAAATGAGTGGATGTGTCTTTGAAATCGAAGAAGAAATTGACCCAAGAGTAGAGGAAGATGGGGTCGATCTTGGACCAATAGAAGAGGTTGAAGAAATTAGAATCGATGAGAAATATGCCACGAGGGTTGTAAAAATAGAAAGAACCTCTCCAAGGATGCGAAATAGCAATTAATTCACTTCTTGAGAGAGAATCAAGATGTGTTTTCTTTGTCACATACAAAAATGGTTGGGATTAGCCCCAGCATTATAAGCCATGCACTCAACAAAGATAAAAGCTTGCCCCCTGAAGCAACAAACAAGATGGCTCCTGGAGGAAGATAGGAAGAAAGACCAAAAAGAAGAAGTCAGAAGACTGAAGGGAAATCGGTTTATCCGAGATGCTTTCTACCCAAACTAGATAGCCAATCTTGTATTAGTTCTAAAGCCCAATGGAATATGGCGAACATGCATTGATTATTCGGACTTCAACAACGCATGTCCCAAGGATTGCTTTCCCTTGCCTCGAATCGATCAGCTCGTAGATGCCACTACTGAACTCGGCATCATGTCATTCATGGATGCTTACTCTGGATATAACTAGATAGCCATGCATGCACCTGACCAAGAACATATGAGCTTCATGACCGATAAAGGTTTGTACTGCTACAATTTAATGTCTTTTGGCCTGTAGAACACAGGAGCCACATACTAAAGACTGGTGAATAGGATGTTTGCTAAGTCGATAGGGAATAACATCGAGGTTTATGTGGACGATATCCTAGTCAAATTAAAGAAAAACTGTAACCATGTGGACAATCTCATTCAGAGTGTCCTCATGAAAGTTTCTTGGATTCGTAGTGAATGCTCAGGGTATAGAAGCTCACCCGGACAAGATTAAGGCATTAATTGACATACCCTCACCTCGAAAACAGAAAGATGTCCAGAGCCTAATTGGATGAATGGTTGCCTTAAGTATGTTCATCTCGAAATATACAGATCTGTGCCTTCCATATTTTAATCTTTTAAGAGGGGGAAAGAAATTTAAGTGGTCTAATGAGTGTGAACTCGTGTTTGAAAAACTTAAAAAGCACCTCGCTGAGCCACCAATTATGTCCAAACCAATCACAAGGGAAGTTTTGTACCTATACCTCACCATAACCGAGCATGCCATCAGTGCAGTACTTGTTTGAGATGATAAGAAAGTTCAAAAACATGTTTACTATGTCAGCAAAAGATTATTGGGGGCAGAGTCGAGATATCCATTAATGGAAAAGCTGGCTTTGAGCCTGATACATGCATCTCGAAAGCTTCGACCCTATTTCCAAGCGCATCCTATACTTGTGTTAACTGATCAGCCACTAAGGAAAATATTATCAAAGCTGGAGGCCTTCAAGAGATTGTTAAAATGGGTCATCGAACTCGGGCAGTTTGAGGTCACCTATCATTCTAGAACCACAATCAAAGTTGAAGCCTTGGCCGATTTCATAGTTGGATGTACGGGGATCACCAACGAGGAAGTCATAACCCCAGCCCGCGAGTTGTGGAGACTTTACGTCAATGGATCCTCCAACAAGAATGGGTCAGGGGCTGGAATCATTTTGATCACTCCAATGGGAAATCATTTTCACTCGGCCATACAGTTTGGCTTTGAAGCGTCAAATAATGAGGTTGAGTACGATGCGCTATTAGCAGGACTCCGGATAGCCACCGAGCTCAATGTAAAGGCCATTCACTGCTATAGTGACTCCCAGTTAGTCGTTAACCAGGTCGTAGGTGAGTGTCAGGCTCGTGACATTAAAATGGCAGCATATTTGGAGAAGGCTAAGGCGGCATTTGGGGAATTTGAGTTCTATGCCATAGAACAAGTTCCACAGGAGCAAAATTCAAATGCGGACACATTGGCTAGGCTCGCCATGACCAAAGAGGCTGACATACTCAATGTGGATCCGGTCGACTTCCTACCAGTCCCCGAGCATAACCAAGCCTGAGGAAGAAGATGTCAACATGATTGACTCGCAACCCACCTGGATGACCCTAATAATTAACTACCTCAAAACCATGAGTCTCCCAACAGACTGGAATGAGGCTAAAATACTTATGTACAAAATACCAAGAAACACTATCTTGGAAGGAAAGTTGTACAGAAGAGGGTATTCTATTCCACTACTTAGGTGTGTAACTCCCACTGAGGCAAAGAAGAATTTAGAAGAAATCCACAAAGGGTTTTGTGGATACCACAAAAGGGGGAATATCAGTTAGAAAATTAATATGAAACCCAAAAAGTAAGAGTCAAGTAAAATAGACTTACCGAAACCCCAAGCTCCATAGTCTGGTCAATGAGGCGTGTTGGATTTCCCCCCCTCAAGAATTTTCGCATGTCTGCATCGAGATTACTGCATGACTGGCCAACCCAAGACAGAAAGTTCGAGCATAGGTCGACTCCTAGGGTCCCAGCCATGCATTCCAAGGGGTATTCCTAGACATGGGTCCAGGTGACAAAGTTGCAAACCATGGTCGGGACCGGGCACCTGCGGGCTTAGGAGTTGAGAGAAGCGCGACCTTCTTGCCCTTGTCTCCGATTGGGAGTAGGTGGGGAGGAGATGGCATGTTGGTTGGAGGATCAATAATGGCTTCCTTTGAGGACACAGGAGTAGCACCCCCAACCACGGTCGAAGGATCGAGGGCCTGGGTTGTGGGTTTGGAAGATGTAGCCTTCGAGGGGGAGGAACCTTCTTTGAAGTGATGCACCCTCGCTTGATGTCATGAGCCTTGAGAGGTTTCCCCAAGAGGTTATCCAAATTAGAGTCCATGCCACCTGAAAAACAGAAAATAGTATGTTAGCAGATTATAAAGGTCACCATACATAAAAATGAGTAAGTATCAGGAGCCTAACTGGAAGACTTGTTTTAGATTGATCTCGGAGACCAAGAAATTACCTTATTTCTAACGAGGCTACTGGAGTCCCATCCGTGAAAGTAGGGGACATCCTTGAAAGGTTGCTATAGACATTTGTCCCATACTACACAACTACCCCATCCCAATCCTCGTTTAAGCTATACCTTGTTTGGTATGACCCTAACCAGCTATCGAACCTACGAACTCTAAGGTCTACCCTCAACCATGCTAGGAAGTTATTCCTCGGGTCCTTAAAGAGAACCATCACGTCGGGTTCGTATTAGAGAAGAGAGGGAGACTACACAGATGGGTCGGGCACAACTTTACCTCCTGACGAGCTTGTTGAGGCCTCGTCCTGTGCCTCATTACTCGAGGACGAGGGTTAGTTGAGTGAGATTTTGGGATACGAAGTTTGGCCCGCGTGTTTACCTCTCACGGGAAGCTTGGTAGTCGGCATGGGCACATCTTCCTACCTTGCGTATTTGCGAATCCCGGAGTCGTTTGTGGATTCACCTTGGCCCAAGACACCACTAGCCCAGAGCTTGTCCTCATGGAGAAGATAGGTGAGGGATCTACGACCGTAAGGGAGCTGAAGGATTGCCTCCCTATGCTCATTCATAGCCTTTGTCAGAGTAGGTCGATGATAGTTGGTTGTAGGCAAAAGTTAAATGAACATTTCGAGCTCGATAAATCAAAGGAAAAGAGAAAATAAGCAGGAAAAAACACTTACGAATGTGTTGGAAGGAATAGAACTGGGATTGAGCGACCCACCTATCTAGAAGAAGATGGTATTGAAATTTGAAGGATGATTTGGGATGTCTTCAAAAAATTGCCTCTCTTTTAGGTAGCTCGATAGATAGTAAAACCCATCTCCTCCATGGGCTCGAGAGGGGGTTGGGCTCGAGAGGGGGTTGCTCTTGAGGCAGAAGAGATACAAGATCTCCTGTGTCGTAGGCCCATCCCATTTCAACTCATGGTATAGCAACCTCAAGGCTGACAAAACTCTGAAGGAGTTGGTCTAGAGTTGGGAAGAGGCGATGCCAGCGTAATATAGAAAACATTTAAAGTAATAAAGCAAACCCCCAACCCTCATGTGCTCGTGGCTCGAGGCAGCGAACTTGACCTTCCGATCGGGATGGATTTTCCCAGAGTGTAGCAACAATGTTCTTTGGAGGTTGCAGGCCGACACATCAGTTGGCCAAATAGCTAGAGACCATGAAAGGCCAGCAGCTCGGAGATGTAGCTGGTGGAAGTAACTGAGCTTCGGTAGTGCTCTACCTAAAAGAATACTCCTTCGAGGTGGGGATCGAAAGGGATTGGGAAGTGATTGGTTGTTTCGTAATATCCACCATAATAGTGAATGAAAGCTCGCCTAGAGGATAGGCCAAACTGACTCTACAGTTGGGGTCTAACGGGATTGGCCAGATCTCGAGGCCTTGATCTGGATATGCAGCAAATCGAAGTCGTTTCCTTTTTCCTTCTTCGACCTCGTCAATCTGGTGTCGAAGGTCGGCTCGAATGTCCTCTCATTCGAGCTCTTCTTTGTGCTCTCAGATGAGCCATTGATTTCAAGAGAATGGAGACTGGAGCAATTGATTTCAGGAGAATGGAGAATGCGTTGGAAGGAATAGAGATGGCAGGTAGAAAGGAATGGCAAGCTCGGGCCCCAACCGATTCTCTGAAGACTACGACATCTAAGAAGAAAGACAAAGGTGAGGCCCATAATTTTAAAGATGGAAAAATTTATCTTGATAACTCGAGTTTGCAAGCTTGAGATAACACGATTTCCTTATTCAAGCCTGAAGGCTCGAAAGGGGCGAGGTTAATTCGAATAACCACCCAGAGTACACCCACGCGAGACTGGGGCGGTTATTACTAGTTTAAAACAACCTTAGATATCTAGGGAAAAAGTTGGTAGTTACCCGAAAAAGAAATATTTTCGGGACACGTGCATTAAAACCCTACATATGGGCTTTCAATTTGTGTCATCTTCATTCCAGGTTTGGGCCATCTATGGGGTCGTCGAGCCCCAACACCCAAGCCCCATGTCGCCTCCTTCCACCTAGCCACATCCCCTTCCACCCAGTCATCCCTGGAAGTTTGTCGTGGATCTAAGAAACAAAATTGGAATCAATACCTCCGATAACACCAGATGGAGAAAATTAAGATGGAGAATGAAGATCTTCTAGTGATGGGACTACAAATCGACGGGCCTAAGTTTGTATAATATTTTTTTTCAGTTATTAGATTGAGTTTTAGATTTGGTGTTGTATCTTGACTTTATTTTTATATTTTACAACTTTTTGGATGTGTTATGAAATCTATTCGAGCAATGAGTTGTGAAATTTGTTCAATCAATATTGTTGTATTGATGTGTTACAAAAATCTCAATTGAACTAGTTTGGCTTAATTCATGGTGTTGGTCGAGCTTTGCTCAAGCTTCGTGTTCTTATGCTAATGTTTGTTCTTGCTTAAGGTTAATTGATCCATTCTGGGTGTTGGGTGTCTATTGCTCAAGCTCCCACGAGAAGCTTTGTCGTCAACAATGGCCTAGTTTCTCAAGTTGAGCGAGCTAATATTTCCCCTTTTTACTTTTTATAAAACCCTTATTTTATTTTATTTATTAAATTATTTTAATTTATTACGAATATAGAAAATAAATTAAATAGTTAAATAATCGAATTAAACTTAAAACATGGAGGCATTTTCATTATATTTAAATAATATTTGACCAAAATTAGGCTTGGATATTATTATAGTCTATTTTTGCAAACTAGACACTACAACAATATAAGAGTTTTATGACTTTTTTTGGGAGACATTAAAATTCTATGTCTCTCGTTAGGAGAGGAGAGAGACATCCCACATCTCACAGTGGGGTCATTGTAGGAGCACATCCCACGTCTCCCATTAGGAGAGGTGAGAGACATCCCACGTCTCTTAGTGGGAGACGTTGAAAGGTGTCAAAAAATGCAGATTTTCAATGTCTTCCACATAGGAGTCGTGCACTACTACAAAAAAGACTTTTTAGGACTAGCATTGCGAGTCCCCTATTTGAGAGCCTTAAAAAACTGTTTTCAAGACTCGCATTGAGAGTCCTAAAAACTCTTGTTGACTGCCTTTAATTAAGTTTTTAGGATTTGCGTTGCGAGTCCTAAAAAATATGGTTGAGTGCCTTTAAGTAAGTTTTTAGGACTCGGAATGCGAGTCCTAAAAGATCCCATTGAGTGTCTTTAAATTAAGATTTTAGGACTCGCTTTGCATGTCTTTAAAAGTAAATTGTTTTTAAAAAATATATATATCCCTTTGAAAGTCCTCAATGTATTATATATGTTAGATTTCTAAAATTTTCAAAAGAAAATACAACAAAATAATTTTTTATTAATTACTCAAAATCATATTACATGATAGTTTATTCTACAATCAAATTCTATCATCACCAAATATTAACACAAGAAATGTATACAAAGTTAGTGAAATATATTTTTGATTCTAAAAACTTCAACTACCAATGTTGTCTACTATTGCGCCAAAGAAATGCATTTCAATATAGACCTGCACATTATAAAAAAGTTTTTTAATTATTAGGTTCATCAAACTTTTCAAAAGTTTGCTTAAAAACAATCAATCCATTACAAGCTGATAGTGCGCACCTCCCATCAAGTGGTTTCCTATGAGCTGCTGCTAGTGCGCACCTCCCATCAAGTGCTGCCAAACAAACTTCTTCCTGTCACGACATAGCTGTAGGGCTTTATCTTCTTCTACTCTTGAGCTAGAAACGCCCATTTTATAATACCTGGCTGCAATATATTCCTCCTATGATGGGATGAGAACATAATCTCCTTCTTGAAGTTTAGTAGTCTGCAGATACATTAAAAGAGGGATAGAGGGAAGGAATTATAACTTATGTGGCAGAGCAGAAGCCTTCTTCTAAGTGCTTGTTTAATTGATAACATTTTTCATTCTTATTATCTCCAAATAGTTTCAGCATTTGCATATGAATTTTAATAGTACACTCAAACGAAGGCCATGGGGAAGGATGATAAAAATAACTGCTAAAGTTCTCATGTACACTGTCATATCATATACTCTAGAAGGCATCTACGTAACATAACTTCTTTGTAAAGGACTATAAATAATAAATTTTTACCCCAAAAAAATCGAAGAAAGTAGTTTAAGCTCACAAAAGTTCAATATTCTAAAAAAAAATGACATGAAGCATGTACCACAGTGCAAACGAAAGAAACAGCGAGGTTTAAAAACACCAACCTCCACATATTGGAACAATGAAGCAATGAAGCATAGATAAACGAACATTCACTGAATAATAATAAAAAATTACAACTTTCAATGTTTTTAAAATCCAATCCAATCTAACAACCTGGATGAACAGCACTTGAAAGGCATGATGAAAATAATATATACCTATAAATTTACTTTATTTATATGTGTACAAAAATACCACCAACAACAAAAGAAAAATTAAGGAAACATATGTAAGCAATGAAAGCCAGTAAAGGAAATGGACAAGAGTTAATAAAAGTTATAAGACAGTTTGGGTACTCTATGTAGAACGCCACACTCTCCATAGACATTGACATTTGCATTTTGAAGCACTTGATCATATAATCCTCTTCTCATAATGTAACCATGAGTTTCTTTTACCAAGTAAATACTTTTCAACCCTTTACATGCCAGCAAAATACTTTCAATCATCATTCAATCAATGACCACTCCTTCCATTTTTCCCTTCTACTCAATTCTAAGGCCCTCACATGAAAATTGTTCAAAGCATAACCAACAATGATTTTCCTATTACAAAAATATATATATATATATATATGAACCTAACATCATATACCATGTTTTCCTAAATCTCATTAGAGCATTATTACAAACATATGGTGGGTAGAGGCCAAAACTCTCTCAACTATAACGTGAATCATTTAACTTTACAACAAGCCAAGAAAAAATAATCAAAGATTAATGTACATAAGCTGCCAAATCATTAGAACAAGAGCAAAACTTATACTAAAAATACAAAAAAAAAAAAGAGACTCTAAAAGAAATGATATAATTGACTATTAAGCTAAACTAAGCTATATTGAAATTGAGAGTAATGAAATGCTCATGGAAAATAAATCAACCAATAGAAGTTGGAAAATCATTCATAGAAGAAATTCAAAGATTCTTTCTCAGATTTGAATCTTTTTTCTAGGGCACAAAAAGAGAGAGATAAGAGAAAGATATGGATAAACCTTGATTGAGTGAAATTCTCAAGAGAATGGAGATGTTGAGGCTGAGATTAGTGTAGAACCATTGGAGCCAAAGCACTTCGTAGGGAAGAACTCCATTGTTGCTCTCTCCTTTGCTCTTTGTTTGTTTTCTGAGAATTTTGAAAACACACATAAGTTGTTTTTTGAATTTTCTATTTTTTATAACTCAGTTTTTGAAAGTTGTTCATAGAAAACAAAGCCAAACCTTACTACTTGTTCTCTAAAATAATTTTTTATTTTTTAGAACAATAAACTATTTTTAAGTTATGAAGCCAAACAGGCTCTATGAAACTATCAACTTTCATAACCCCAATGCAAAATATATTTTCCATCATCTAAGTTCTTATCTATGCTTGATCAGTCCCAAATGAACAAACAAACAAACAATTCCATAAAGGGGGGAGACAGAGAACTGACATAGAAGAAACCCAGTTCAGAATAACTTAAAGTCAAAATTCATCAACTTAAAGTCTAAAACTCACTAAAAACTGCCATAATTTGACAAATGAACAAATTAATAAGAAAATAAAACTGCCAAAATTTTCATCACCATCAATCAAAACCGAAAAAAAGATACCTAAAAATACAGAGAGAGAGAAAAAAAAACCATTTAAACTATCAATCAAAATACGAAGAAACGAATCCAAAACAGAACAATAGCTCGAACAATCTCAGGTATCCATAAACAAATGAATAGAAATTCAACATAATATTAAAAAAAAACCAGGAAAAAAAAACCCATTGCCAAGACCATATGCAACAGCGCCGCCGCCGAGACCCTTTGCTACAGTTGTCGAAGCCGAGAGAACCTAGGAGTCGTGCATGCCTTCTTCTCCACCTTCGTACGCCTGCAGCAGTAACCCAACACGTTGACGAATACACAACAGTCGACTTCACCGTCTGCAGCAGGATCCTTCGTTGTATGCACACCTGCCGTGGAGATCGTCGATGCCATCGCTGCCCTGCTGCCGTCGCCCCTGGTTTCAAACCCAGCAGCCGAGACCCTATTCTCTTCTTTGTGTGCTGAAAAATTTCTATGTGGATCCCTAAGTAAAAATCCCCAATTTCAAAAATATTATAGTGTATTTATCAAATTTTAGTTAAAAGTTTTTAGGGCTCACTTTGGGAGTCCTTAATATTCTTTTAGGACACTCAGAGTGAGTCCTTAAAAGTTATCACTCTTAAATATTTTATTCAGGTATTTTAGGATTCACACATGTTTTTAGGACTCTTATTGCGAGTACTAAAATGTGATTTTTAAGAACTCTCAATGAGAGTCCTGAAAACTCGAGAGACATTTTTTAGGACTTACATTTAGGTGCGTGTCCTAAAAAAGTGTCCCGTAAAGTATATTTTGTAGTAGTGGTGGGATGTCTCCCACCTCTCCAAATAGAAGACATTGAAAGTCCCTCAAAGACTTTTCAATGTCTGTCATTAAGAGATGTGGGATCTCCCACGTCTCCCAGTGGGAGGCATTGAAAAATATCCAATTTTTTTTTAAAGTAAGTTCATTAATTTAAAATTTATTTAATTTTAATTTAAATTAATTTAATAATTAATTAAAACGAATTTGATTTAATAATTAATTAAAACGAATGTGATTTAATAATTAAATAAATTGACATTAATGAAATTATTTGAATTGAAATTGATATAATTAATTAAAATAAAATTGCAAATCTTCATTAATGAATATTTATAATATTGTTTTACAACCAACAAAATTAAATTAATAATTAATACATAAAATATCACTAAATATCTAACAATATTTAACTTATTCTTGTAATTTTAGAAACTCGATTACCTCAAATTTGTGTTTAAAATAGAAATTTTGAGGCAAACATCACCATAAAATCTCACTCCAACAAAACCTCAACCTACAAAATGAAAATGGATTAAAAAATAAATGATTACTTTACAAATAAAAGATGTTCCAATGAGCCACTAATTAACCTAAACATAAAATGTGGTATGTATAGAGCTTAGACTAGTAAATCTAACAACTAAGTCACTAAATACTCAATAATCAACAAAAACATATAAATTTTCTTATATCTCTAATTTTTAAAAATTTATTTTAACATAACTAGCAAGAATGTTAATAAAAAAATTAAAAAATATATATATACAAATATATATAATTTCCGAATTAAATAATAATAAATATTAAAAAATATCATAAACATATATACTTGAATCAAATCTATACAATGTGATATGAGATATTAAAATTAAAATTATTTCTACATTGTCAACAAAGTTATTTTCTTAGAAACACACTCAGAATCTACTAATAAAGAAAAATCTCACTAAATATTAGTTTAACAATGATTTATACTTATAATTTTGAAAACTTACCTCAAATGTGTGCTTGAAATAGAAATTTTGAGTCAAAGTCTCAAATTCCCACACCTCTTATATTTTCAAAGAAAATTAATCCTACATATCCATAGAAAAAACTCATAATCATAAAATACTAACACAAAATCCATATATATATCATCTTTATATTAAACCCATAATTTTTTCAAACAAAATTTACCTCAAAATCTTGAAAATTGAGGGAATTTGGTAACTTTCAAGCCAAAAAATCGCAGAAATTTGCCCCAAATGCCTCAGTGTAATCGTACACAAAGAATGAGAAATAAAGAAGCCAAGTCCTACGATACATATATGAATTGAGGACTTCTAACGTCTTCCACTGGGACACGTGCCACGTGTCCCACGTCTCCCTCTGGGACACGTGGAACATCTCCTAGTGGAAGACGTTGGATGTCCTCCCTAGACACGTGTGAGGCAAGAGTTTTTCAACATCTTCCCACCCTTTTAATGTTTTACAATTTTAGTCATTAATAAGAGTGAATGTAAGGGCTTGGGAGGTGGTTGGTTGTTTCGAAATATTCACCATAAGAGTGAATGAAAGCTCGCCCGAAGGATAGGCTACTGTTGGGGTCTAAGGGGATTGACCAAATCTAGAGGTCTGGATCTGGATATGCAGCAAACCAAAGTCATTTCCTTTTTCCTTCTTCGCCCTCATCAATCTGGCATTGAAGGTGGGCTCGAATGTCCTCTTGTTCGAGCTCTTCTTTGTGCTTCTAGATGAGCTGTTGATTTTGGGAGAATGGAGAATCAGGTGGAGGAAATGGCGGGTAGTAAGGAATGGCAGGCTCGGACCCCCACTGATTCTTTGAAGGCTGTGACATCTAACAAGAAAGAAAAATGTGAGGGCCCATAATTTTAAATATGGAAAAATTTATCTTGATAACTCGAGTTTGACAGCTCGAGATAACGAGATTTCCTTATTCAAGCCTGAAGGCTCGAAAGGGCAAGGTTAATTTGAATAACCACCCAGAGTACACCCACAAGGAGAGTGGGGTGGTTATTACCAGTTTAAAAGAATCTTGGATTTCCAGGGAAAAAGTTGGCAGTTACTCGAAAAGGTGATATTCTTGGGACACGTGCATTAAAACCCAAATCCAAAACCCTATTTCTTAAGCTACACGAAACCCATGACCTAAATACCCCATTGCCTGAAAAACTCCATTTTCACATGTTTTTGCCAAAAATATTCGGTCTAAACCGTGTTTCTAATCATTCCAAATCTAGCCAAATCAAAAAACTTCCTAATGCAAAGAAAAGCCTTAAAAATATGGTAGAAACCAGAGAGCTATTGTCACAAACAGATGAAACACGTGAAATATATATATATTTATACTTGAGGAAGATCAGAGAACTTACGCAAATAGGATTGTGGATATGAAGAGATTGCTGATTGAAGGAGCAGTTGCAGGAACGATCTCACAAAACCAAAGGAGGAGAGGCTCTCTGTTTTTTGGGCTTAGCCAACATGCAAAGAAAACCTTGGGTTTTTTCTATTTTCTCTCTACTTTGTGCTTTCTGAAGAATGAAAATGAAGGTGATGAAGATGAAGAGGGTATACATATATATACCCAAATGGGGATGTAAAAGGTCGAAAGGATCTGGGCCATTGATTTGGATTAAAAGAGGAACTAAAGGATCATATTTAATTATGGAAACTGGCGGTAAAAAGATCCTACGAAAGGACGTGTGCAGAATAGGGAGGTACTCGAGTTGTAATGCCCCGAAATCCCTAATGCGGTTTAATGGTTGGATTAGTAGGTCGGGAGGGCCATAACTATTTAATTATGCCATTAAATGAATATATGCATGTTTATGTGAATTATATTATAATATGATGTTATATGGATGCATGCGGGTCCACATTTGACTATTATGATATTTTGGTAATTTGGCCCGTTGAGGGCATATTTGTGTATTTGGGTGCATATAGTGATTTGTGAATGAGATCCCATTATTATGGGGATATATTTCAGCTATTCGGCATGAGATGGTCTTATATTTCAAATAACAATTTTGTCATAACAGGGGTCTTTTATTGGGATATTAAATTATGAGGATGTTATTTGATGATAAATTGGGAGTTATTGAGATCAGGAGGAAATTATGGAAGTTTTGACTATAATGTCCTCGGGGGTGTTTTTGGGACCTCGAGCACTAGGTTTTATTTGAGGTTACTTAAGCTTGAAGTAGCTTGTCAGATGGAACCGTACGTTAGAATACCTCTCGTTCTCTTCCCATTAGTTTGTTTTACCGTTCAAAGCATTTTTGAAGGAATCTCGAGTTCTAGAAGTCGGAATCAAGCGAGGATCGAGGCATAGCGATCCTAGGAAAGACTAGAATCTTCTTGACCGAAGGATTTGACGAGAAACAACCCAATCAGAGGTAATCTAAGTTTTAAGTTTTGAGTTTTTATAGTTTCTAAGCTAGAATTGGCTTTTGTGAATCGTTGAGCTTTTGGTTCGTTCGAGCCTTGGGATTTGATGGTTTTGGATCATTGGGAAGCTTGGGAACTTTGATTTCTTGATTTGGAAGTGTTTAGGCATGTTTTTGGGAGGTTTGGGATGAAGGAGAATGAGTTTGGGGATGGTTCTGGGTTGGGGGTCGCGACCCTGTTCATAGGCGCCGCGGCCCTAGCTCGAAGAAGCATGTGGAGCGGTTTTTCCTTTGCTGGGCACCGCGGCCCTTGCTCCTGGAGTGGCTTGGGGCCGTAACCCAAGTTTTTAGGGCCACAACCCTTGGGCAAGTTTGAGCCTGTTTGAGTGTTTTGGCCCTGGGAACTTTGTTTTAGGCCTCGGGATTGTTCCTAATACCCGGATTGGTGGGGATTGATGTCCCGGAGACTGGAGCTTGGTTTTTGGAACCTTTTATGATCATTTTATTGATGTCGTCCCATATTTTCTTATGACTAGGTGGTCGCTAAAGGACTAAAAGTCAGATCGTTCTCAAGGGTCGTTCTTTTATTCATTCTCGCTCGAATCAGAGGTAAGAAAATTGCACCCCATATGTGACATGCATGGTTATTCTTGAGGCATGTTGAATGTTTCAATGTGGACATGGATTGATTATTGAATACTTAGTAAATCTTGCTCAATTGTGCATGGTAATGACTAATTAGTCAGATTTAGCAAAGGTGTAAGTATCAACTGTGAAGCTGGGACTTATTAGCCAAGTTCGGCAGTGGTACTGAGCACTGGTCACACAGTGTTGACTTATAAGTCAGGATAGCCTTAGCATGTTCAACGCAAGCCAATAAAGATTAGATCTAATCGATATCTGCATTAAATGACTCAGAAGAGCGTTAATGCCAGATCGACGTGAAGTTCGATGAAAACTAAAAGCGCTTGTGTGACTTACCC
Organism: Humulus lupulus; assembly: GCF_963169125.1. Lineage (NCBI taxonomy): Eukaryota > Viridiplantae > Streptophyta > Magnoliopsida > Rosales > Cannabaceae > Humulus > Humulus lupulus. The sequence goes on along the minus strand of NC_084795.1, from coordinate 60,389,562 downwards.
ATCAATCACTCATCTGTTAAGTTAGAGACTTACACATTAGTCTCTCATCTGTTTAAGCTAGTGACTTACCCAATAGTCTCTCATCTGTTTAAGCTAGTGACTTACCCAGTAGTCACTCATCTGTTTAAGCTAGTGACTTACCTAGCAGTCACTGATTTGTTTAAATTAGTGACTTGCTTGTCAGTCACTCATTATGGTTTACCAGAACCTCAAGTGATATTCACTCATCTGTTTAATAGCTATAAGCTCTGTGTGATTAAAATAATAATCATTTGATAATGTTTATATGCAATACTGTGTTTTCTTGCTGGGCTTTGGTTCATGGGTGCTATGTGGTGCAGGTAAAGGGAAAGAAAGGCTCACCCAGCCTTCAGTGGAGAGCTTAGGTGGTGATGTGTACATATGCGGCCGCTTGACCACCACGGCCAAGGAGTTCATAGAGGAACTAGGGGGTTTACCATATTTTTTCCGCTTAGGTCGGCGGGTTTGTAAATTTTAAACAATAGTGACCATTTTGAGTTGTAAATAACTTGTAAAAGTTTTTATGGGCCCATGAACAGTTTTATGTACTTAATAAAATTTATCCTTTCATTTTTATTTGTTTTCCACCTTAGCCTGTTAATAACACTTAAATGTACGTTTTTAACCAAAGAACTCGGGTAGCAAGTCAAATTTCCGGTTCACCGCTCACCGTAACTGTTCTGCGGTAACTAGGGCGTTACAACTTGGTATCAGAGCGTGCCAATGTTAAGGTTCCTATAGACTAGCTGGGCATGTACACACATCACTGAAGTCAAGCGCGACTCATGGTTTGGTAACTAGTTATGTAGTTATATGTATAAATGCATAAATATTGCATATATGCTTTGCCTGTATGCATGAGACACCATGTTAAGCCTATGCCCTGAAATATTATATCCTCAGCAATTGTGTGCTAATTAGTATTGAGATTGCTGGAACATAGTTAATAGTATGGTTGATTGTGAATTATTATGTGATACATTCTGAGTGCTAAATGTTATAAACATGTATCTGCTTGTATAATTGTATGACTGTGGAAATGATAATTGTGTGCTTGTTCTTGGACCGTAAGGCGGCAAGAGGTTTAGTTATTACTACCTGACTAGCCGTATTGATCATTATTTTAGCAAGGTATATCATATAAGAATGAATCCAAGGCAGACAGATACTTCAGCTGGCCAGAGTGATCAAGGCCGGAATAATAATAGTCAGGGATAGGAAAATGACCAGTCACAGATTCCACAGCCAGCTCCTGTAAATTGGCAGCAGATAATTAGTGATTTGTAGGCAACAGTGTTGAGACAGGGAGAAGAGCTTCGTCTCCTGAGACAACAGCAAGCGCCTGCAGTGGCCAGTGTATCAGAGGCACCTCCTGTGTCGGTGCCACCGGCAGAACAGCTACCTGAGGTTGGAAATAAATGGGAACCACTTTATGAAAGGTACAGGAAGCAACAACCTCCAGTTTTTTAGGGTAGTGCAGATCCTGCCAAAGCGGATGTAGAGTCCAAGAACTTTACTTAGCTAGTTAGATAGTAGTATTATAGTAATTATAGTATTATCTTTATGACTGTGGATTTTTGGTTCAGACCGGGATTTATTTGGACACTCGTAGTAGTACTTGTAGATTTTCTAAGTTTAACCTATAGTTTAAGAATATTAATTTTAACCTAAGGTTTGATTAATATGACTGATATTGAGGATAATATTTATTATACTATAAGGTTTAGATAAGAACCAATAGGATTTTAGCACATGTTATGTATGGGTTAGTAATGATTAAGTATTTTGAGGATTTAATTTATTAAGGGTAAAATTTGAATGCTCTAAGGTCAGTAAGCAGCTTTGAAAACGTTTGAGGGATTAGTCAAGGTTGTTTACTCAATTCAAATTAAGCTAAAAATGTGTAAATTCGTGTTTAAATAATCAGCGTATGCCGATATATCGCAGCACGAAGATACGAAAAACCCGAAACGATGCACGACTGCCTCGGGCATACTGGCCCAGGCGATATATCGCCCCTCTCAGCATATTTTGAAAGTTTTTGAAATCATTTTCCATTCAACCCTTCAACCTCTTGATAAGTCCAGCATCTTTTTGAACGAGTCTTCAGCCTCTGCTGAACGATAATTCAAATTATTTTCACTTAAAAAGCCATTATTTTTATTCAAGTTAAATGAAGATCTCTTCATTCCTAAAATCTATAAATAGGACCTAGCACCCAGCCATTATTCATCTTTTACTCTAAGTTCAGAGGCTGCAAGTTGCTAGGTGAGTGTGAGAGTGTAAACACTTAGGTTGGGAATCATAAGCTTGATCATCATAAGCTTATCAAAACACTTGGGGAGTAAGATTTTATAGCATTTTGGTTCAAGGTTTAGATCGGTCTTATAAGTCTTCAAGGTATCCCAAACTCTAGTTCGTTTCTGTACTTTTTCTTTAAAAGTTCTCATAGTCTTCTACTCATTCTAACCTTATTCTTATTTTGGTTAGGAAATCTAAGTTCTTGAGCAAAAGGTTTTGGTAAGTATATTTTTAAAAGTATAGTTCCTTCATCTCTTTCATCTCTTTTTCTTCAATAGACTCACCCTTTCATAAATGGTTTTTAGGAGTGTTCCAAAGTCCCAACTCTGTCCTCATATCCCGGTAATTTTGGTAAGGAAAATAGGATAGAATTTATATGTGTTATATGCTTTTTATATGTTATCTTATGTTTTTATGTTATGAAATATGTTATGTATGTTTGTAGGCTTGGGCATATGACCCATATGACTAACAAGCCCCAAATGGATTATGGGCATATGACCTGCTTAGCTAGTAGGACCCCACTAATCTAATGGGCATATGACTTGTTTAGTCTATGGGACCCCAAGTAATAATGGCCATTATAGTATGAGTATGATATAAGTGCTATGTTATGTTTTTATGTTTCTTATGAAATTTATGTATATGAACTATGTGTTAGATTTTCCTTGCTGGGCGTTAGGCTCATTCTTTTTTTTTGTTTATATGTGCAGGAAAATAGTCTTAGTGGCGAGAAAGGTTTTTGGAAGCTTGGAGAATGTGTATTGAGGTCGAATGGATTCAAGAGCCGAGCGTTACGATTCGAGGATGTAGTTTTGTTTTTATGGTTTTTACATGTATTTTTCCGCACTTGTTATGTAATCCCTTTTTATTTTTAATTATGTTTTGTTTTTTTTTTTAAAAACAATGGGATCCCATATCCTAACCTAAATTTTATGTATGTTTAACTCTTATTTTTACAAGTTTCTTAATAAAGTTATGGTATTTTCACTTGTAAGTTTTATTAAGGATTAGTATGTATAGTTTTCGTTAATGGTCCAAAAGTCTAGAGTAGTTGGGTCATTACAGTTGGTATCAGAGCCAGGTTCCTTCGCATGAAGTTCTCCTCGATACACACACTCGAAAGCTCCGAATCTGACCGCCAAGTAAGTATTTAAGTTGTGGTTATTTTGCTTATGTATATAGCTAACGATTTTTAGTATTTATGTTTTCAGTTAAGAATGAACGGAGCTTTAACCTATCAGGATATTCGAGCCATTAAGGCTTTAAAAAGAATAAGGGAGCCAAGAAACACCATAGGAGCACTAGAAAGAATCACACGAAGACTGCTTTTGTTCCACAAAGAGATAGGTCACCTTCAAGAGTCTAAGAAAATAATGATGAGATCAACGGAACAATATGTATTAATAATTAGACTATTTAAAGATTTCCATCCTGTAATAGCAGCCTTAGAAGAAATATGGGAAACCATGAATGATGAGGATGAACTGCCATTAGCAATGCGATATTACTTCCTCTTAATTAGGTTCACTGCAAAATCAGAATTTCAGTTTACAAATGAGCAAAAACATAGGATTTTCACAAACCTTCCTAGAGGAAATTTTGATGCACATGACAACGACGATTATGAGGAGAAAGATGATGACATGCTAGATGAAGGATCGGATGTAGAAGATCCTGATTTTTAGAATAGTTAGTTTTTCGTTGTTTGTTTTATTTATTTCTTTATTTTATGATAAGTGAAAACTATTTTTCCAAATTAATTTCATATTATTTTATTATCATGTATGAGTTTTATATTTTTTTTGCAATCATAATAAATACTAAATAAAATGAATAATGACTAAGTTCGGTGAGGGTGGATACAAATCAATGAACCAAGTTTCCTTATTGAGAGTTAGGGGGCCATAGTAGTGGGAACGATTTTACTGATCCCAGCCCTCCCTCAATATGGTTAACTTTGGAACAAAGATAAGTTTCGAGCCTGAGAATTAAGTCATAATAGGATGATTAGAAACACACTTAGAAAAATAAAGATGACTTATTTTTCTAAGTATAGAAACCCACTCTAAATAATAAATAAAAACTTATATAATTTTTCATAAGAAGTCATAATAAATAGGTCCGAGATATGTTTGTTTTAGAATAAGTTTTTGCCTTAGAGCCTATTAGGTAAAGTTCTAACATGTTTCTTTCCACTGTTAGAACTCTGCTACGATGTCGCTCTGAAGATTCGCACGCACCAACGGAAACACCTCCAACGCTGTCCCAGAAACCAATGAAGCCCCTCCAGTTCCCAGAAGGGGAGTGCGTGCTACTGCTAGCCGCAACGCGCCGGCACCACCAGCTGACAACACTGCCGGGATCGCCAGACTGCGACAACAAGTCGAGGAACTTTTGCAGCAACAATGCCAACAGGCTCAAACTCAGCCTCAGCCTCCGCTGCAGCCGCAGCTGCAGCCACAACAAATGGCCCCAGCACCCCAACAAGTTGGTCCATATGGGGGATGGCCAGTGGCGAACTACGCGCCATATCCAGTACCAAACATGGAGCCAGTGTATGAGAGGTTCCGCAAGCAGCACGCTCCAAACTTCGAAGGGACTACAGACCCCTTTGAGGCAGAAGAGTGGTTAAGGAACGTGCAACCGATTCTGATGAATATGGATCTCAGTAATGCGGACCACATATCCTGTGTCTCGTCTTTGCTCAAGAAGGAGGCCAGGATATGGTGGGACTTGGTCGAGCAATCCCATGATGCTGCCACCATGACATGGACCCGATTTATGGAGCTGTTCCACAAAAAGTACTACAACTCAGCTGTACTCGCTTCAAGAGTTGAGGAGTTTGCCAACTTGAAGCAAGGAAATTTATCAGTGGCGAAGTATGCTCGACAGTTCGACCACTTAGCAAAGTTCGCATCTGAGATGGTTCCAACTGATTTTCTGAGGGTGAACAAATTTGTTAGAGGACTTCGACCGATGATCGAGATGGGGGTTAAGTTAGCAAACCCAGGAAACACTACATATGCCGACGTTCTTGAGACGGAAATAGAAGTAGAGAGGTTGCAGGCTAATGTAAGTAAAGAGGAAGCTAGTAAGCCTGAACCAAGTCAGCATAATCAACCTCAGACCAGTCAGAGCAACAACCATAACGGCAATAATCAGTCCAGCAATTATAATGGAAACAATCAATCAGGCAACAATGGTAACGTCCAAAAAAGACGGCATCCTGATAACAAGAAAGTCGATAGCGATAAGAGGGCACGTACGAATAATGGAGGAAATAGGCCGGGCTACGTGGAATACGCGCCATGTGCTAAGTGTCAGAAGAAGCATCCTAGAGAATGCCGCGCAAACACCAAGGAATGCTTTAACTATGGTCAGGAAGGGCATCGTAAAAGAGATTGTCCTCAGCAGAAGCCAGAAGGGAAGAAGGACGAAAAGATGGTTCGTGCTAGGGTTTTTACTTTAACCCAAGGAGAGGCTGATGTGTAAAGAACGCCCTAGACTAATACTTACAAAACATTCGCATAACATAGTTTATAAAAGAATAACATTCATTATCAAAGTCTCAGGGGGACTTGTTTAAAACCATGCAAGTTGGCGCCATAAGTTTTAAAATAAAACATAGATTTTTATGCAAAGTTCAAAGAAACCAAAAATTAAATAACTGAGTCCCACTGATAATTTAGGAAAGTCTCTTAAAAACAAAACATAATTTAAATGGCATTCTACGTTGATCGTTTTTCCGTCCATAGGATTACCCCACGCCATACACCCCATGATGAAAGAACTCCTCACGTCACCACGCGTGCCATAAAGAAATCCTATTTGCTACCTGGAAGGAAAGTAAGGGGGGTGAGCTAAAAGCCCAGTAAGGAAGTACAAACAAATAAGCAAGTAAGAATACAACAAATACAAACACTAACGTTCATCTAAAACATCATGGTATATCATGTCATAATCGTAACATATCATCATATCATAACATAATCGTAACATATCATCATATCATAACATAATAGTGACATATCATCATATCATAACATAATAGTGACATATCATCATATCACAAACATACAGCATACATGATGAGTATGGATCGCTAGTTGTCCATGTCACCCTATGAGGTAAACAGGAGATCACTGGTCCTTAAATAACCTCGGCGCGTTCGCCCTAGGAGTTACATCTCAATGTCCTTAGTAACTCGTTCGATGTATCTGACATCGTAATCTGCTTGATGTATCTAACATCGTATTCTGTTTGATGTATCTAACATCGTAACTGGTTTGATGTATCTAACATCCATACACATATCTCATTCAACATATCATCACGTTATGGCATTCATAATTCATAACAATTCATTCATACAACAGTCTTACCATTCATAGCATAAAATCATAGAATCTATCTAACTTCCTTACCTCAGGTCCAAGCTAAGAATTTCACCATCTTTCAACGAGCCTATATCATAATCAAAATAACATTTCTTAGGTTCATAAAATTACTATTTTGCCCTTCCATACAACTCATGTGTGCATGGGCCATGCACACGTAATAATAGTTACACAAAACATGCAATTATCGCCGTAAAAGAATAATGCTCGTTTTACCTATTTTACTAGCATGATCGTTTTATAAAATCCACATAGTTGAATAATAAACATAATTTTGGACGTAAAAGTGGATTTGCATGTAACATGCATACGTGGGAACATTGCGTAATAAAGACGTTTTCAAAAACGATAATTCTACATTTCTTACTTTTATTGTTTTAAAATCAATAGACATATTACATGCTTTATTTTTCTTAAAATTTCTAAGTTGATTAAATTTCTCAAAACTTTATTTTATTTTATAAAATTATTTTATTTTAGCTCAAAAATAAAATATGTGACAAATTTCATTCATTAATCTCAAATTACAAAGAATTAACCAAAAAGCTTGGATTTGATTAAAATGCCTATTTTTAATATGTTCCTTTAGAAAAAATAAATTTTATCATTGCGTTACTTAAATGAGGTGAGAAAATATATTTTTAAGTGTGGAAAAATATATTTTTATTTAAATTATTTAAGACTTAGTTTTATGTAACAAAAATCCATATGTGACAATTAAATAACAATTTTTAACCTTTTTTAAAACAAACTTTCAGCCACCATTTATTTTCTCAAAAATCACAAATAAATAGAATCTAAATATTTTTCTCAATCAAAATAAAGGAAAAATCATAACTTATCAAAATATGCATTCATACCATTAAAATACCATTTTTCAATATTACCATAACTTAGGAAAAATAATTTATTCCAAAAACTCATTAAATTCATTTTAGTGAAACTCACTTCATATTTTCTTACAAAAATTCCAGCAACTATTTTTATCATTAAAAATCACCATATTCAATTTAAAAGCTCATATTTTCTCAAAAATCAATAAAAATTCTGTAGGTAATTATTTGAGTAAAATATCATTTTAATGAGACTTAAAATCCCCTTTTTAATTTCATATAATTAACATAACATCAAGGACATTACTTATGCATGCAAATCATCTTTTTATCAACTTTTACCCAATTATTTCCAAAAAAAAAACAGCAAGCTTAATTCCTTATGAAGCTCATCTTTTATCCCAAAAATTTCACATCAAATCATAAATGTCCAAAATCTCATCATACTCTTATTATATACATGATTCTAATATTACTAACATATTCACATGAAATTTTATAAAACCAATTTTCTATTCCATTGAATCTACACATGAAATCCAACAACAATAACCATGGCAATAGCATACATAGATTCATAACACCATATCTCATGAACATGCCTTTACAAAAACCCTAACATAATTCTTATCATTATTTTCATGCATCTTATAATTTATTCATTCACAATATAACATGCATCCTATCAAAATTTCATGGATCCAAATATCAAGATTGCCAATTATCATTTTACCCATATTACATAGGTCCTAAAACATGGATCTAATATATTGAAAATCAGACAACATCAAACAAAATGTCAAGATAAATCCTTAGGTATGCCTAGGCCGAAATCTCCATATATGCATTCATAAATTATCACTAATCATTATACATAGAAAGATCAACACCAAAGCCCTTTTATACACTAAACCATAATACCCTTCATGCAAGATCAAACAACTCATCATCAACAAGATAACAAGAACACAAAGTACCCATTTTTTTCTACCCAAAACATGAATCCCCTTTTAACCATAATCCCTCTAATAATCTATTCATCAAAACCATCACAAAATTTAGAAAGGATTTCAATACCTCTTCTTGATAGAAAATCAAGAATCAAATCCAACCAAGAGTCCAATAATCCTCCTTGCTCAAACCCTAGGGGTTGTATATTTTGAATGATCAAGATGAAGAAGAAGGTGAACAAGGTTAGAGACAACCCAATAATAATACTAGATTAATCATTAGGAAAAATAACCAAAAACCTTACCCTAGCTTGAACCCTTTTTCTTCTTCTTCTTCCTTTCTTTCTTCTCCTCCTTCTCTCTCTAGGTCACGCCCTCTCTCTCTCTCTCTTCTCTCTATAATTCGGCAGCCCCAAGCATAATGCTCTTCCATTTTTCCCATTCCCTCTTTATCCTAATTTTCCCATAATGACTCAATAAAAGAAAAAGGTAACTTTCCTATTCTCTTCCAAGATTTGTCTTAATTCATATTTATCTAATTATATCCCAATAGGTGGAAAAATAAAGATGATCACTTGCTTTCCCAAAATAACATTATCACCTTATTTTTAATTTATTTTTTCTTAAAAAAATTATGGAAATAAGATGATAACTATAATTGACCCAAATACAATAAAAACCTCAATCTTCCTTTCCCATTTAGGTTCACACGTCCAACCTCTCTATTTCCCTTTTCTTTTTTTTTTTTTTTAATTAATTCAAATAAAATCTAAAATAAGGAAATAAAAAGTGTGTAGAAAACTACACATGTGTACCATGCTACCATGCACTAGCACACACTAAATCACTAGGGTGCATTACTATCTACCATGCACCTTAGTGCATTCAACCAAATCTCACATAATTACCTCAATTGTCACACTTATTTAAAATGTAACACTAATAGTAAAAATAACACATGTTACACACTATTCACTTATTAAATTAATTAACCAAACAAACAATTAACAAATTTAAATTCAAAAGATTATACCAAACAATTCTAACAATTAAATAAAATAATAAACAATCAAATAAAACAAATAATCAACCAAATAAAATAACAACACTTAAATAAAACAATTCATCACACTTAACATTTAAATAAATCACAAAAATTTAAATAATCTAAAAAAAAAAAATTTGGTGCACTACATGATGCTAGCAACAAGGTGGTCACAGGATAGGTTTCTATCCTCAATAACTTATGTTCTATATTATTTGATTCGGGAGCCACTCATTCGTATATCTCGTTAGGAATGATAGAAAAACTAGACAAACCTTGTGAAAGATTTAGAACTAGGTTTGTAACCGAGTTGCCTCGGGCAAAGTAGTTCTATCATCACGGATAGTACGAGGCGTGTCGATCAAGATTGAGGACATAGAACTAGAAGGAGACCTGATAGAACTGGAGATCAAGGACTTCGACATAATACTAGGCATGGACTGGCTAGCACGGCATGGCACAACCATCGACTGTAAATGCAAGAAGGTGATGTTCGAAACTCCTGACGGCCAAAGACTATGCTTCATGGGACAAGCTTCAGGATTGCGCACCCTGTTAGTATCATCTCTCAAAGCTCAAAGAATGAAGGAGAAAGGATGTCAAGCGTTCTTAGCCAGCATCACGAATGTGGAAAGGGAGACACCACTTAAGGTTGGAGATGTCTGTGTTATACAAGAATTTCCAGATGTATTTCCCGATGAATTGCCAGGATTGTCGCCAACTTGGGAAATAGACTTCACGATAGAATTAGTACCAGGCACCGAGCCTATCTCTAAGGCACCATACCGGATGGCACCTACGGAACTCAAGGAGTTAAAGACGCAGCTACAAGAACTCCTAGACTTGGGTTTTATTAGGCCAAGCCATTCACCATGGGGAGCGCCGGTACTATTCGTGAAGAAGAAGGACGGGAGTATGTGGATGTGTATAGACTATCGCGAGCTGAACAAAGTAACGATTAAGAACAAGTACCCGCTACCTCGGATCGACGATTTGTTTGATCAACATCGAGACGCGACTGTATTTTCAAAGATCGACTTACGGTCCAGGTATCATCAGCTCAAGGTAAAGGGGGAAGATATTCCTAAGACATCATTTAGGACTCGTTATGGACATTACGAGTTCTTGGTTTATGTCCTTTGGTCTTACTAACGCACCAGCCGCATTTATGGACTTAATGAATAGGGTCTTCAAAGATTATTTAGATAAATTCATCATTGTGTTCATCAACGACATTTTGATATACTCCAAGATGAAGTAGAGCACGAGGAACATTTGAGGTTGATTTTGACGCGATTGAAGGAGCATCAACTCTACGTGAAGTTCAAGAAATGCGAATTTTGGCTTTCGCAAGTGGCGTTCCTCGGGCACATTATATCGAAGGACGGAATTTCAGTAGACCCATCAAAGGTAGAAGCCGTGAAGGATTGGCCCAGACCAAAGAACGCATCTGAAGTAAGAATCTTCCTAGGGTTAGTAGGTTATTATAGGAAGTTTGTAGAGGGCTTTACTAAGATAGCCACTCCGCTCACCAACCTAACCCGGAAACAACAAAAGTTTAACTGGAATGATAAGTGTGAAGAAAGCTTCCAGTTGCTTAAGGATAAGCTTTGCTCAGCACCAGTACTCAGTGTACCGACACCCAACAATAAGTTCGTAGTCTACTGTGATGCATCGAAGCAAGGATTGGGTTGCGTACTAATGCAAAATGACAAGGTGATAGCCTACGCCTCACGACAATTAAAGGAGTACGAGCAGCGCTATCCAACTCACGATATGGAGTTGGCAGCGGTGGTCTTTGCATTAAAAATCTGGCGCCATTACCTTTACGGAGAACGGTGCGAGATTTATACGGACCACAAGAGTTTAAAGTACTTCTATACTCAGAAGGAGCTTAACATGTGGCAGCGCAGGAGGTTGGAGTTAGTAAAGGATTACGACTGCGAAATCTTATACCACCCAGGAAAGGCGAACGTAGTTGCAGATGCGCTTAGTAGGAAAAGTTATGGAAACTTAGCTGCTTTATCCGGAATAGAAAAGCCGCTACAGCAGGAGCTGATCAGTGCCGGAATAGAAGTAGTTGTAGGCAAGCTGGCTAACTTGTCTATCCAATCGAATCTGCTAGAGGACATACGGATTGGTTAGAGACATGATGACACACTAGCAGCACATGTGGATGCAGTCAAAGAAGGCAAGACTACAGATTTCTCAATATCTAGCCAAGGTTTATTGAGATATAAGGATCGGATATGCGTGCTAAATGATCAAAGTATTAAGAAGAAGATTCTGGAAGAAGCGCACAGCACCCCGTACTCAGTTCACCTAGGGTCAACCAAGATGACTCATGACATCAAGGCAATCTACTGGTGGCCAGGGATGAAGAAGGACATATCAGAGTATGTATCTAAGTGTCTTATATGCCAGCAAGTGAAAGCAGAGCATCAGCGGCCTACAGGTGTATTGCAACCGCTTAGCGTACCAGAATGGAAGTGGGACGATATAGCTATGGACTTCGTGACGGGTTTGCCAAGGACGAATAAGCAGCATGATTCTGTTTGGATAGTAATAGATAGACTAACCAAGTCAGCTCATTTCCTGCCTGTTAAAACTTCATACACGGCAGACCAATATGCAGACATCTACATCTAAGAGATAGTACGGTTTCATGGAATCCCCAAGACAATAGTGTCAGATAGAGGATCGGTGTTTACATCGAGATTTTGGGGGAGTTTATAGCAAGCTATGGGTAATAAGTTAAGTCTTAGTACAGCTTTCCATCCTCAGACAGATGGGCAGTCCGACCGTACGATTCAGATTTTAGAGGATATGCTACGTGCATGTGTACTTGATTTCGGAGGATCTTGGAACAAGTACTTGCCGTTGATCGAGCTCTCGTACAACAACAGCTACCAGTCAATGATCGGGATGGCACCTTATGAGTTGTTATATGGAAGAAGGTGCCTATCACCATTGCACTGGGACGAGGTAGGAGAAAGGCAGCTTCTAGGCCCCAAAGCTATTAGACAAGCTCAAGAAGCGATAGCGCTTATTAGACAGTGTATGCTTGCTGCTCAAAGCCGTCAGAAAAGCTATACGGATGCCAAGCGACACGATGTGGAGTTCCAAGTTGGAGATCAAGTCTTCCTGAAGATATCTCCTATGAAAGGTGTCAAGCGGTTCGGGAAGAAAGGCAAGCTTAGTCCCCGATTCATAGGTCCTTTTGAGATACTGGACAAAGTGGGACCAGTTGCGTATAGACTAGCCCTACCGCCAGCACTAGCCGATAGTCACAACGTGTTCCACATCTCGATGTTACGCAAATATGTGTCAGACCCATCTCACGTCCTCAAGTACGATACATTAGCACTCTAGAAAGACTTAAGTTACGAGGAACGACCGGTTAGCATCCTAGATAGGGGGATGAAGCAGTTACGGTCCAAGAGCTTTCCTATAGTCAAAGTGCTATGGAGTAAGAGTTCTGAACGAGAGGCAACGTGGGAGTTGGAGGAGGACATGCAAGACCGGTATCCAGAATTATTCGGTAAGTAAATTTCGAGGACGAAATTCTTTTTTGTAAGGGAGAATTGTAGAGTCCAAGAACTTTAATTAGCTAGTTAGATAGTAGTATTATAGTAATTATAGTATTATCTTTATGACTGGATTTTTGGTTCAGACCGGGATTTATTTGGACACTCGTAGTAATACTTGTAGATTTTCTAAATTTAACCTATAGTTTAAGAATATTAATTTTAACCTATGGTTTGATTAATATGACTGATATTGAGGATAATATTTATTATACTATAAGGTTTAGATAAGAACCAATAGGATTTTAGCACATGTATGGGTTAATGATTATTAAGTATTTTGAGGATTTAATTTATTAAGGGTAAAATTTGAATGCTCTAAGGTCAGTCAGCAGCTATGAAAACGTTTGAGGGCTTAGTCAAGGCTGTTTACTCAATTCAAATTAAGCTAAAAATGTGTAATTTCGTGTTTAAATAATCAGCATATGCCGATATATCCCAGCTATAGGGGGCGATATATCGCAGCACGAAGATACGAAAAACCCGAAACGATGCACGACTGCCTATTTTGAAAGTTTTTGAAATCATTTTCCATTCAACCCTTCAACCTCTTGATAAGTCCAGCATCTTTTTGAACGAGTCTTCAGCCTCTGCTGAACGATAATTCAAATTATTTTCACTTAAAAAGCCATTATTTTTATTTAAGTTAAATGAAGATCTCTTCATTCCTAAAATCTATAAATAGGACCTAGTACCCAGCCATTATTCATCTTTTACTCTAAGTTCAGAGGCTGCAAGTTGCTAGGTGAGTGTGAGAGTGTAAACACTTGGGTTGGGAATCATAAGCTTGATCATCATAAGCTTATCAAAACACTTGGGGAGTAAGATTTTATAGCATTTCGGTTCAAGGTTTAGATCGGTCTTATAAGTCTCAAGGTATCCCAAACTCTAGTTCGTTTCTGTACTTTTTCTTTAAAAGTTCTCATAGTCTTCTACTCATTCTAACCTTATTCTTATTTTGGTTAGGAAATCTAAGTTCTTAAGCAAAAGGTTTTGGTAAGTATATTTTTAAAAGTATAGTTCCTTCATCTCTTTCATCTCTTTTTCTTCAATAGACTCACCCTTTCATAAATGGTTTTTAGGAGTGTTCCAAAGTCCCAACTCTGTCCTCATATCCCGATAATTTTGGTAAGGAAAATAGGATAGAATTTATATGTTATATGCTTTTTATATGTTATCATATGTTTTTATGCTATGAAATATTTATGTTATGTTATGTATGTTTGTAGGCTTGAGCATATGACCCATATGACTAACAAGCCCCAAATGGATTATGGGCATATGACCTGCTTAGCTAGTAGGACCCCACTAATCTAATGGGCATATGACTTGTTTAGTCTATGGGACCCCAAGTAATAATGGCCATTATAGTATGAGTATGATATAAGTGTTATGTTATGTTTTTATGTTTCTTATGAAATTTATGTATATGAACCATGTGTTAGATTTTCCTTACTGGTCATTAGGCTCATTCCTTTTTTTTTGTTTATATGTGCAGGAAAATAGTCTTAGTGGCGGGAAATGTTCTTGGAAGCTTGGAGAATGTGTATTGAGGTCGAATGGATTCAAGAGCCGAGCGTTACGATTCGAGGATGTAGTTTTGTTTTTATGGTTTTTAAATGTATTTTTCCGCACTTGTTATGTAATCCCTTTTTATTTTTAATTATGTTTTGTTTTGTTTTTAAAAACAATGGGATCCCATATCCTAACCTAAATTTTATGTAAGTTTAACTCTTATTTTTACATGTTTCTTAATAAAGTTATGGTATTTTCACTTGTAAGTTTTATTAAGGATTTGTATGTATAGTTTTCGTTAATGGTCCAAAAGTCTAGAGTAGTTTGGTCATTACAACGGAGCAATGGATGAGTATGATTACCATTATCCTTGATTTCATGAGGGTATTTGGTAATGAGAGGGTAGCTTGTGCCACTTACATGTTTAGGGAGGATGCCCGGATTTGGTGGGAGGTTATTACCCAGACCAAGAATGTAAATGCCCTGAGTTGGGAAGACTTTTAGACTCTATTTAATGAATAATACCACAATGATGCCATCAGGGCAGCTAAAGCTGAGGAGTTCATCAGGCTATATCAGGGAAGTTTGTCAGTCACTGAGTATGCCTTAAAGTTTGATTGTTTGGCAAAGTTTTCCATGGAGTTGGTGCCCACTGATGGGACCAGGAGAGAGAGATTTTTGCAGGGGCTACAGCCCAGATTAGCCCATGATGTACGTATCAACACTGTGGCTGGGGTTACTACCTATGCACAGGTGGTTGAGAAGGCACTCACAGCTGAGAGTACAGAGAATAGGATTTGGCGAGACAGTGCAGCCAGAAAGGATCTCAGGAGGACAGGTCCTCCATTTGTGGGTTCAAGTAGGGGTGGAGGCCCCAGTGATCAGAAGAGGAAGGTTCTTGACACCTTCCCAGTTCCAGGTCCTGATAGGCGGCCCCATGGTATCTCAATGGGTTGTTCAGGTGGTAGTGAAGCCTGAAAGACTCGTCTTGAATGCCCTAGATGCAAGAGGCGTCATTTGGGAGAGTGTAGGGCAAAGGCCTGCTACTTGTGTGGAGCAGTAGGACATTTTAAGAAGGATTGCCCTCAGGCAAGAAAAGAGGAACCCAAGAAAGTGGACAGCTCGGTCCCAGCTCGAGTGTTCGCATTGACACAAGCAGAAGCTGAGGCTTCTCCATCAGTAGTTACAGGTCAACTTCTTAGTGTTGGAACCCCTTATAATGTTTTGATTGATTCTGGTGCTACACACTCTTTTGTTGCTAGTAGTATTATTGATAGATTGTGTAGACCTTGTGATTTTTATGCTGTGGGGTTTGGAACTTTGTTGCCCACTGGAGAGTTAGTGGTATCCAGGAGATGGGTCAGATCTTTGCCAGTGACAATGGAGGGCAGAGAGTTATCAGTGGATTTGATAGATTTAGTTATGACTGACTTCGATATGATATTGGGTATGGATTGGTTGGCGAAGTATGGGGCAACCATTGATTGCAGAAGGAAAATGGTCACCTTTGAGCCTGAAGGTGAGGATCCTTTTGTGATTGTTGGTGCTATGCATGGACCTCGTATACCTATGATTTCTGTATTGAGGGCTAGGGATCTATTTTAAGGAGGTGGTGTTGGATTCTTAGCCAGTGTGGTTAACACCACCCAGGTCGTGCCAGTGAGACCAGAAGATACCAGACTTGTTTGTGAGTTTCTGGATGTGTTTCCAGAAGATTTTCCAGGGTTACCACCACATAGAGAAATTGAGTTTGTTATAGAACTGGCACCAGGGACGGAGCCAGTGTCTAGAGCACCTTACATAATGGCCGCAGCTGAGTTGAAAGAATTAAAAGTACAGTTGCAAGAACTGTTGGATTTTGGTTTTATCAGACCTAGCTTCTCACCTTGGGGTGCACCAGTTCTGTTTGTGAAAAAGAAGGATGGTTCTCTAAGGATGTGTATTGATTACTGAGAACTGAATAAGCTAACAATTAAGAACAAGTATCCTTTGCCAAGGATAGATGATCTATTTGATCAGTTGCAAGGTAAGAAGGTATTCTCAAAGATTGACCTTCATTCTGGTTATCATTAGTTGAGGGTCAAGGAGGGAGACATACCGAAGACTACTTTTCGTACTAGGCATGGGCATTATGAGTTCTTAGTCATGTCTTTTGGATTGCTAATGCCCCTGCAACCTTTATGGATCTGATGAACAGAGTGTTCAAGGATTATCTGGACCAGTTTGTGATCGTCTTCATCGATGATATTCTGGTATATTCTCAGACAGAGTCAGAACAAGAGCAGCATCTGAGGTTGATTCTACAGAGATTGAGGGAACACAGACTGTTTGCTATGTTCAAGAAATGTGAGTTCTGGTTTTCTCAGGTATCATTTCTTGGGCATATTGTCAGTAAGGAGGGGATTAAAGTTGATCCAGCAAAGATTGAAGCGGTCAAAGATTGGCCAAGGCCAAAGAATGCTTCTGAGGTTAGAAGTTTCCTTGGATTGGCAGGTTACTTGTAGAGTCCAAGAACTTTACTTAGCTAAGATAGATAATAGTATGATAGTATTTATAGCATTATCTTTGTAACTGTGGATTTTTGGTTTAGACCGGGAATTATTTGGACACTCATAGTAGTACTTATAGATTTTCTAAGTTTAATCTATAGTTTAAGAATATTAAGTTAACCTAAGGTTTGATTAATGTGACTGATATTAAGGATTATATTTATTATACTATAAGGTTTAGATATCAACCAATAGGATTTTAAGCACATGTTATGAATGGTGATTAAGGATTAAGTATTTTGAGGATTAAATTTAATAAGGAGTAAAGTTTGAATGTTATAGGGTCAGTCAGCAGCTTTGAATACGTTGAGGGCTTAGTCAAGGCTGTTTACCCCATTCAAACTTAGCTAAAATTGTTTAATTTCGTGTTTAAATATTCAGCGTATGCCGATATATTGCAGCTATAGGGGGCGATATATCGCAGCACGTAGATACGGAAAACACGAATCGATGCACGGTCGCCTCGGGAACAGTGGTCCAGGCGATATATCGCCTATAGGGGGCGATATATCGCCTCCACCAGCATGTTTTTAAACTCTTTTGAATTCATTTCCTTTCAGCCATTCAAACTCCTTCAACAGTCCAGCATCTTTTGAACGAGTCTTCAGCCTCTGCTGAACGATTATTCAAATGATTTTCACCTAAAAAGCCATTATTTTTATTCAAGTAAAATCAATATACTTTCATTCCCAAACTCTATAAATAGGACCTAGTACCCAGCCATTATTCACCTTTTACTCTAAGTTCAGAAGCTGCTAGTGCTAAGTGAGTGTGAGAGTGTAAACACCTGGTTTGGGAAATCATAAGCTTAAACATCATAAGCTTATCAAACACTTTGGGAAGTGAGATTCTATAGTATTTCGGTTGTGGTGTAGATCTATCTTACAAGTCTTTGAGGTAACCAAAACTCTACTTCATTTCTGTATTATGTTATTTTCTTCCTCATAGTCTTCTACTCAATCTCTAACCTTAATCTTCATTTTGGTTAGGGGATCTAAGTTCTTGAAGCACCTAAGTTTGGTAAGTGTGACTTTCAATGGTTTAGTCTTTCCATCCCTTTCATTTCATCTCTTTTCCTTCTTTAGACTCACTCTTGTTCATTATGGTTTTAGGAGTGTTCCAAAAGTCCCAACTCAGTCCATCATATCCCGGTAACTTTGGTAAGGAAAATAGGCTAGAATCTATATGTTTATGTTTATGTTATCTTATGTGTTATGTTATGATATGTTATGAATATGTTATGAATGTGTATGTTTGTAGGCTTGGGCTTATGCCCTTTTTGACTAACAAGACCCCAAAAAGATTGTGGGCATATGCCTATTTAGCTGGTAGGACCCCACTAATCTCATGGGCATAAGCTTGTTTAGTCTAAGTGTAATGACCCACTAATCTAGACTATTTGGACCATTAATGAAACTATACATAAAACTTACATTTTTACGAAAATACCATAATTTATTGAATAACTTTGCAAAATAAGAGTTATTTACAAAGTAAATACCAAAACGGATATGGGATCCCATTGTCTTTAAAACAAAAACATAATTTAAAATAATAAAACATTACATAATTAGTGCGGAAAATACATATAAAAAAAACATAAAACAGAAACTACATCCTCGAATCGATTAACGCTCGGCCCCTTGACTCCATTCATCATCGATACACATCCTCCAAGCGTCACGAATCTTACCTCCTCTAAAGCTTATTTTCCTGCACATAAAACATAAAGGAATGAGCCTAATGCCCAGTAAGGAAAATCTAACACAAAGTCATATACATAATTTCATAAGAAAACATAAAGACTTAACATAATACATATAACATACACTTATTATAATGGCCATTATTACTTGGGGTCCCATAGACTAAACAAGCATATGCCCATGGGATTAGTGGGGTCCTACTAGCTAAGTAGGTCATATGCCCATAACCCATTTGGGGTCTTGTTAGTCATATGGGTCATATGCCCAAGCCTACAAACATACACATATACATATCATAACACTTTTAATAACATAAAACATATAGATAACATAATCACATAACATGTTGATTCTAGCCTATTTCCTTACCAAAGTTACCGGGATTATGGACTGAGTTGGGACTTTTGGAACACTCCTAAAACCATAAGAAAGAGTGAGTCTAAGAAAGGAGATGAAATGAAAGAGATGGAAAGACTAAACCATAAAAAAAACATACTTACCGACTTATATGCTTAAGAGCATGGATTCCCTAACCAAAATAAGAATAAGGTTAGGGGACTGAGTAGAAGGTTTTGAGAAAGGAAATAACATAAAATACAGGAAGGAACTAGAGTTTTGGGTTTACCTCAAAGATTGCAAGATCAATCTAACCTCCACCGAAATACTATAGAACTCACTTCCCGAAGTGTTTGATAAGCTTATGATGTTTAAGCTTATAGTTTTTCCCCAAACCAGGTGTTTACACTCTCACACTCACTTAACACTAGCAGCTTCTGAACTTAGAGCAAATGGTGAATAATGGCTGGGTACTAGGTCCTATTTATAGAGTTTGGGAATGAAAATATCTTGATTTTACTTGAATAAAAATAATGGCTTTTTAGGTGAAAATCATTTGAATAATCGTTCAGCAGAGGCTGAAGACTCGTTCAAAAGATGCTGGACTATTGAAGGAGTTTGAATGGCTGAAAGGAAAAGAATTCAAAAGTATTTGAAAACATGCTGGTGGAGGCGATATATCGCCCCCTATAGACGATATATCGCCTGGACCTTTGTTCGTGAGGCGACCGTGCATCGATTCGTGTTTTCCGTATCTACGTGCTGCGATATATCGCCCCCTATAGCTGCGATATATCGGCATACGCTGAATATTTAAACACGAATTTACACATTTTTAGCTAAGTTTGAATGGAGTAAACAGCCTTGACTAAGCCCTCAACGTACTCAAAGCTGCTGACTGACCCTATAACATTCAAACTTTACCCTTATTTAATTTAATCCTCAAAAATACTTAATCCTTAATTACCATTCAAAACATGTGCTTAAAATCCTATTGGTTGATGTCTAAACCTTATCATATAATAATATAATCCTTAATATCAGTCACATTAATCAAACCTTAGGTTATACTTAATATTCTTAAACTATAGGTTAAACTTAGAAAATCTATAAGTATTACTATGAGTGTCCAAATAATTCCCGGTCTGAACTAAAAATCCATAGTAACAAAGAAAACACTAAACATACTATAATACTACTAAACAAATAGCTAAGTAAAGTTCTTGGACTCTACAATTCTCCCCTACTAAAAAGAATTTCGTCCTCGAAATTTACTTACCAAATAACTCCGGATACCGGCCTTGCATGTCTTCTTCCAACTCCCACATGGCCTCGCGTTCAGAACTATTACTCCATAAGACTTTGACTATAGGAAAGCTTTTGGACCGTAACTGCTTCATCCCCCTATCTAGGATGCTAACCGGTCGTTCCTCATAACTTAAGTCTTTCTGGAGCGCTATGGTATCGTACTTGAGGACGTGAGATGGGTCTGACACATATTTGCGTAGCATCGAAATGTGGAAGACGTTGTGTCTATCGGCTAGTGCTGGCGGTAGGGCTAGTCTATACGCAACTGGTCCCACTTTGTCCAATATCTCAAAAGGACCTATGAATCGGGGACTAAGCTTGCCTTTCTTCCCGAACCGCTTGACACCCTTCATAGGAGATATCTTCAGGAAGACTTGATCTCCAACTTGGATCTCCACATCGCGTCGCTTGGTATCCGCATAGCTTTTCTGACGGCTTTGAGCAGCAAGCATACGCTGTTTAATAAGCATTACTGCTTCTTGAGCTTGCCTAACAGCTTCGGGCCCTAGAAGCTGCCTTTCTCCTACCTCGTCCCAGTGCAATGGTGATCGGCACCTTCTTCCATATAGCAACTCATAAGGTGCCATCTCGATCGTCGACTGGTAGCTGTTGTTGTACGAGAACTCGATCAGCGGTAAATACTTGTTCCACGATCCTCCAAAGTCAAGTACACATGCGCGTAGCATATCCTCTAAGATCTGAATCGTACGCTCTAACTGCCCATCTGTCTGAGGATGGAAAGCTGTACTAAGACTTAACTTAGTACCCATGGCTTGCTGTAAGCTTCTCCAAAATCTTGACGTAAACACTAATCCTCTATCTGATACTATCGTCTTGGGGATTCCATGCAATCGTACAATCTCTTGGATGTAGATGTCTGCATATTGGTCTGTCGTATAAGAAGTCTTAATGGGCAGAAAATGAGCCGACTTGGTTAGTCTATCTATGACTATCCAAGCAGAATCATGCTGCTTATTTGTCTTTGGCAGACCCGTCACGAAGTCCATGGCTATATCGTCCCACTTCCACTCCGGTATGCTAAGCGGTTGCAATAATCCTGCAGGCCGCTGATGCTCCGCCTTCACTTGCTGGCATACCAGACACTTAGATACATACTCCGCTATGTCCTTCTTCATCCCTGGCCACCAATAGACTGCCTTGATTTCATGAGTCATCTTGGTAGACCCTGGATGAACCGAGTATGGGGTGCTGTGCGCTTCTTCTAGGATCGTCTTCTTAATACTTTGATCGTCTGGCACGCATACCCGATCCTTATATCTCAATAAACCTTGACTGGATATTGAGAAATCTGTAGTCTTGCCTTCTTTGACTGCATCCATGTGCGTTGCTAGCGAATCATCATGTGTCTGACCATTCCGTATGTCTTCTAGCAGATTCAATTGGATAGACAAGTTAGCCAGCTTGCCTACAACCACTTCTATTCCGGCACTGATAAGCTCCTGTTGCAGTGGCTTTTCTATTCCGGATAAGGCTGCTAAGTTCCCATAACTTTTTCGGCTAAGTGCATCGGCAACTACGTTTGCCTTCCCCGGGTGGTATAGGATTTCGCAGTCGTAATCCTTTACTAATTCCAACCACCGGCGCTGCCTCATGTTAAGCTCCTTCTGAGTAAAGAAGTATTTTAAACTTTTGTGGTCCGTATAAATCTCGCACCATTCTCCGTAAAGATAATGGCGCCAGATTTTTAACGCAAAGACCACCGCTGCCAACTCCATATCGTGAGTTGGATAGCATTGTTCATACTCCTTTAACTGACGTGAGGCGTAGGCTATCACCTTGTCATTTTGCATCAGTATGCATCCCAATCCTAACTTTGATGCATCACAGTAGACAACGAACTTGTCGTTGGGTGTTGGGACACTAAGTACTGGGGTTGAGCAAAGCTTATCCTTAAGCAACTGGAAGCTTTCCTCACACTTATCATTCCAGTTAAACTTTTGTTGCTTCCGGGTCAGGTTGGTGAGTGGAGTGGCTATCTTAGAAAATCCCTCTACAAACTTTCTATAGTAACCTGCTAGCCCTAAGAAGCTTCTTACTTCCGACGCGTTCTTTGGTCTAGGCCAATCCTTCACGGCCTCTACCTTCGATGGATCTACTGCAACTCCGTCTTTCGATATGATGTGCCCGAGGAACGCCACTTGTGAGAGCCAAAACTCGCATTTCTTGAACTTCGCGTAGAGTCGGTGCTCCTTCAATCGCGTCAAAATCTTCCTCAAGTGTTCCTCGTGCTCCACTTCATCCTTGGAGTAAATTAAAATGTCGTCGATGAACACAACGACGAATTTATCCAAGTAGTCCTTGAAGACCCTATTCATTAAGTCCATAAACGCGGCTGGCGCGTTAGTAAGACCAAAAGACATAACCAAGAACTCGTAATGTCCATAACGAGTCCTAAAGGCTGTCTTAGGGATATCTTCTCCCTTTACCTTGAGCTGATGATACCCGGACCGTAAATCGATCTTCGAAAATACAGTTGCGCCTCGGAGTTGATCAAACAAATCATCAATCCGAGGTAGCGGGTATTTGTTCTTAATTGTTACTTTATTCAGCTCTCGGTAGTCTATGCACATGCGCATACTTCCGTCCTTCTTCTTCACGAATAGTACCGGAGCTCCCCATGGTGAATGGCTTGGCCTAATGAAACCCAAGTCTAGGAGTTCTTGTAGCTGTGTCTTTAACTCCTTGAGTTCCGTAGGTGCCATCCGGTATGGTTCCTTAGAGATAGGCTCGGTGCCCGGTACTAATTCTATCGTTAAGTCTATTTCTCTAGTTGGCGGCAATCCTGGCAAGTCATCGGGAAATACTTCTGGAAATTCTTGTATGACTCGAACATCTCCAACTTTGAGTGATGTCTCCTTTTCGACATTCGTGATGTTGGCTAAGAATGCTTGGCATCCTTTCTCCATCATTCTCTGAGCTTTGAGAGATGACACTAACGGTGTGCAAAGTCCTGAAGCTTGTCCCATGAAGCACAGTTTCTTTCCGTCAGGAGTATCGAATGTCACCTTCTTGCGTCTGCAGTCGATCGTTGCGCCATGCCGTGCTATCCAATCCATGCCTAGTATGACGTCGAAGTCTTTGATCACTAGCTCTATCAGGTCTCCTTCTAGTTCCTTGTCCTCAATCTTGATTGGTATGCCTCGTACAATTCGTGATGATAGAACTACTTTGCCCGAAGGCAACTTGGTTGCAAACCTAGTTCTAAATCTTTCACTAGGTTTGTCTAGTTTATCTATCATTCCTAACGAAATATACGAATGGGTGGCTCCCGAATCAAATAATACATGACATAATTTATTGAGGATGGATACCTGACCTGTGACCACCTTGTTGCTAGCATCCGCCTCTCCTTGGGTTAAAGCAAAAACACGAGCAGGAACCATCTTTTCGTCCTTCTTTCCTTCCGGCTTTTGCTGAGGACAGTATCTTTTACGATGCCCTTCTTGACCACAGTTGAAACACTCCTTGGTGTTGGCACGGCATTCTCCGGGGTGCTTCTTCTGACATTTGGCACATGGCGGGTATTCCACGTAGCCCGACCTATTTCCCCCATTATTTGGTCGTGCCCTTTTGTTGTTGTCGGCTTGCTTGTTGTCAGGATTCCTTCTCTTCTGTCCGTTACCGTTGTTGTTGGACTGACTGTTGCTGGACTGATTGTTGTTCTGACTGGCCTGAGGTTGGCTCTGTTGTCTAGGTTCCGGCTTGCTGGCTTCTTCTTTGCTCACGTTGGCTTGCAACCTTTCTACTTCAATTGCCGTCACAAGAACGTCGGCATATGAAGTGTTTCCCGGGTTTGCTAACTTCACCCCCATCTCGATCTTTGGTCGAAGTCCTCTCACGAATTTGTTCACCCTCAGATAATTGGTCGGAACTAACTGTGCTGCGAACTTGGCTAAGCGATCAAACTGACGAGCATATTCCGCCACTGTTAAATTCCCTTGCTTCAGATTGGTGAACTCCTCAACTCTCGTAGCAAGTACCGCTGAATTGTAGTACTTCTTGTGGAAGAGCTCCACAAATCGGGTCCACGTCATGGTGGCAGCATCGTGGGATTGCTGGACCAAATCCCACCATATCCTGGCATCTTTCTTGAGTAAAGACGAGACGCAGGATATGCGGTTAGCATTACTGAGGTTCATGTGGGCTAGGATCGGCTCCACATTCCTTAGCCATTCTTCTGCTTCAAAGGGGTCCGTAGTCCCTTCGAAGTTCGGAGTGTGCTGCTTGCGGAACCTCTCGTATACTGGCTCCATGTGCTGTACAGGATATGGAGCGTAGTTCGTCATAGGCCATCCCCCATATGGACCAACTTGTTGGGGTGCTGGGGCCATTGGCTGAGGCTGCGGCTGTGGCTGTGGCGGAGGCTGAGGCTGAGATTGAGCCTGTTGGCATTGTTGTTGCAGAAGTTCCTCGACTTGCTGTCGCAGTCTGGCAATCTCTGTAGTGTTGTCAGCTGGCTGTGCCGGTGCGTTGCGGCGAGCAGTAACACGTACTCTCCTTCGGCGAACGGTAGGGACCGCATTGGTCGCTGGAACATCGTTGGAGGCGTTTCCGTTGGTGCGTGCGGATCTTCGGAGAGACATCGTAGCAGAGTTCTAACAGTTGAAAGAAACATGTTAGAACTTTTCCTAATAGGCTCTAAGGCAAAAAACTTATTCTAAACAAACATATCTCGGACCTATTTATTATGACTTCTTATGAAAAAAATATATAGGTCTTTATTTATTATTAGAGCAGGTTTCTATACTTAGAAAAACAAGTCATCTTTATTTTCTAGGTGTGTTTCTAATCATCCTATATGACTTAATTCTCAGGCTCGAAACTTATCTTTGTTCCAAAGTTAACCATATTGAGGGAGGGCTGGGATCAGTAAAATCGTTCCCACTACTAAGGCCCCCTAACTCTCAATAAGGAAACCAGGTTCATTGATTTGTATCCACCCTCACCGAACTTAGTCATTATTCATTTTATTTAGTATTCATTATGATTGTAAAAAAATCAAACTCACACATGATATTCAAATAGCATGTTTATTCATTTGGAAAAACAATTTCACTTATTACAATCAAAATAAAACAAACATTTAAAAACTTCTAATCTAAAAATCGGGATCTTCTACATCCGATCCGTCATCTAGCATATCATCATCTATTTGTTCATAATCATCATTGTCATGAGCATCAAAACGTCCTACAGGAAGGTTGGTGAGAATCCTATTCTTTTGCTCATTTGTGAACTGAAACTCAAATTTTGCGGTAAACCTAACTAAGAGGAAATAGTATCTCATTGCTAAAGGCAATTCATCCTCCTCACGCATTTCTTCCCATATTTCTTCTAAGGCTGCTATTACAGAATGAAAATCCTTAAACAACCTAATTACTAATACATATTGTTCCGTTGATCTTAACATTATTTGTTTAGCCTCTTGAAGGCCACCTATTGCTTGGTGAAACAAAAGCAACCTTCGAGTAATCCTTTCTAGGGCTCCTACGGTGTTTCTTGGCTCCCTTATTCTTTTTAAGGCCTTAATGGCTCGGATATCTTGGTAGGTTAAGGCTCCGTTCATTCTTAACTGAAACACAAACACTAAAGTTGTTAGCTATACACATAGACAAAGTAACTTGTAACTTGTAACTTAAACACTTACTTGGCGGTCCGATTTGGAGCTTTGAGCATGTGTATCGAGGAGAACTTCATGCGAAGGAACCGTTTTCTCTGATACCAACTGTAATGACCCACTAATCTAGACTATTTGGACCATTAATGAAACTATACATAAAACTTACATTTTTACGAAAATACCATAATTTATTGAATAACTTTGCAAAATAAGAGTTATTTACAAAGTAAATACCAAAACGGATATGGGATCCCATTGTCTTTAAAACAAAAACATAATTTAAAATAATAAAACATTACATAATTAGTGCGGAAAATACATATAAAAAAAACATAAAACAGAAACTACATCCTCGAATCGATTAACGCTCGGCCCCTTGACTCCATTCATCATCGATACACATCCTCCAAGCGTCACGAATCTTACCGCCTCTAAAGCTTATTTTCCTGCACATAAAACATAAAGGAATGAGCCTAATGCCCAGTAAGGAAAATCTAACACAAAGTCATATACATAATTTCATAAGAAAACATAAAGACTTAACATAATACATATAACATACACTTATTATAATGGCCATTATTACTTGGGGTCCCATAGACTAAACAAGCATATGCCCATGGGATTAGTGGGGTCCTACTAGCTAAGTAGGTCATATGCCCATAACCCATTTGTGGTCTTGTTAGTCATATGGGTCATATGCCCAAGCCTACAAACATACACATATACATATCATAACACTTTTAATAACATAAAACATATAGATAACATAATCACATAACATGTTGATTCTAGCCTATTTCCTTACCAAAGTTACAGGGATTATGGACTGAGTTGGGACTTTTGGAACACTCCTAAAACCATAAGAAAGAGTGAGTCTAAGAAAGGAGATGAAATGAAAGAGATGGAAAGACTAAACCATAAAAAAAACATACTTACCGACTTATATGCTTAAGAGCTTGGATTCCCTAACCAAAATAAGAATAAGGTTAGGGGACTGAGTAGAAGGTTTTGAGAAAGGAAATAACATAAAATACAGGAAGGAACTAGAGTTTTGGGTTTACCTCAAAGATTGCAAGATCAATCTAACCTCCACCGAAATACTATAGAACTCACTTCCCAAAGTGTTTGATAAGCTTATAGTTTTTCCCCAAACCAGGTGTTTACACTCTCACACTCACTTAACACTAGCAGCTTCTGAACTTAGAGCAAATGGTGAATAATGGCTGGGAACTAGGTCCTATTTATAGAGTTTGGGAATGAAAATATCTTGATTTTACTTGAATAAAAATAATGGCTTTTTAGGTGAAAATCATTTGAATAATCGTTCAGCAGAGGCTGAAGACTCGTTCAAAAGATGCTGGACTGTTGAAGGAGTTTGAATGGCTGAAAGGAAAAGAATTCAAAAGTATTTGAAAACATGCTGGTGGAGGCGATATATCGCCTGGACCTTTGTTCCCGAGGCGACCGTGCATCGATTCGTGTTTTCCGTATCTACGTGCTGCGATATATCGCCCCCTATAGCTGCGATATATCGGCATACGCTGAATATTTAAACACGAATTTACACATTTTTAGCTAAGTTTGAATGGAGTAAACAGCCTTGACTAAGCCCTCAACGTACTCAAAGCTGCTGACTGACCCTATAACATTCAAACTTTACCCTTATTTAATTTAATCCTCAAAAATACTTAATCCTTAATTACCATTCAAAACATGTGCTTAAAATCCTATTGGTTGATGTCTAAACCTTATAATATAATAATATAATCCTTAATATCAGTCACATTAATCAAACCTTAGGTTATACTTAATATTCTTAAACTATAGGTTAAACTTAGAAAATCTATAAGTATTACTATGAGTGTCCAAATAATTCCCGGTCTGAACCAAAAATCCATAGTTACAAAGATAACACTAAACATACTATAATACTACTAAACAAATAGCTAAGTAAAGTTCTGGGACTCTACACTAAGGGACCCCAAGTAATAATGGCCATTATAATAAGTGTATTATGTGTTATGATATGTCTTTACGTTATTATGAAATTGATGTGTATGACTATGTGTTAGATTTTTCTTTGCTGGGCATTAGGCTCATTCCATTCTGTTTATGTGCAGGAAATAAGCTTTAGAGGCGGAAAGATTCGTGACGCTTAGAGGATGTGTATCGATGTGAATGGAGTCAAGGAGTCGAGCGTTATTCGATTCGAGGATGTAGTCTTGTTTATGTTTTTTATGGTTTTAAATGTATTTTCCGCATTTTCTATGTAACTCTTTTTACCTTAAGTTATTTTTGTTTTAAAGACAATGGGTACCCATATCCTACTTAATTTTATGAAAGTAACCTTTATTTCTACAAGTTTATAATAAATTATGGTATTTTCGCAAATGTATGTTTTAGTAAGAATATATATGTATAGTTCGATAATGGTCCAAGAGTCTAGATTAGTGGGTCATTACAGTTGGTATCAGAGCAACGGTTCCTTCGCATGAAGTTCTCCTCGATACACACGCTCAAAGCTCCGAATCGGACCGCCAAGTAAGTGTTTAAGTTACTAGTTATGTTACTTATGTGTATAGCTAACACCTTTAGTGTTTATGTTTTCAGTTAAGAATGAAAGGATCTTTAAGCAATGAGGATATCCGAGCCATTAAGGCTTTAAAAAGAATAAGGGAGCCAAGGAACACCGTAGGAGCACTAGAAAAGATCACTCGAAGATTGATCTTGTTCCACAAAGAGATAGGTCACTTTCAAGAGTCTAAGCAAATCATGATGAGAGCTGCAAAACAATATGTCCTAGTAATTAGGCTTTTAAAAGATTTTCCTTCAGCAATTTTAACTTTAGAAGAAATATGGGAGAATATAAATAATGATGATGACTGACGCACGCATACTCAACCAGTCGCCTCACGCACACGTCTTGGTCGCAGAACCATTCCCAGAATGACACGTGGTCCTTGCCGCACTTGAGTACTTGAGTTCAAACAGAAGAAATTCCCTTTCTTTTTCATACTAGCACTCAGGCGGGAAAAAGGAACCCTTCCGGGAACACAGAAGGTGCCCCCTCGCCTAATCTAAGAGACCGAAATACCCGGAGGACTGTACAAGCTCCCGGATCTCTCAAAGCTCCGTGACCTTGGGGGGTAAATGTTATCCAGATTTCCGGATAGCGTTTAGATTGATGTCCTCGGGGAAGCAGAATTATCGATGTCTTTCACGGTAGGTGACCAGAGCTCGCGGATGAACGGAAAGGCTTCGCCTCTCCCGTTTAGTGTCCAGATTACTCTTCCAAGCAAACACAACACGAAAACTCGTCAACTCTCCCGGACTCCCGAAGGGGTATCCTTCGGGGAAGCCCCTTCCAGGAGAAGCTCTTCGAGTGGTCTCCGCGGGAACAGTTCCGTGCCTCGCACGGAACAAAGCCAAACGGTCGAGTCCTGGAGGAGGCATATTTGGAATGATATCCGCCTGACACAGGATCCCGCCTAACACGCCCGTCAGGTCAAAGCCGCACACATCCCAGCACGCCTAAGGGTACCTTTTCGCCTACTGTTCCGCTGACAACTTGGAAAAGACGGCTGACTTTGTGTGTTCCCCATACTTTCACGTAAATATACCCACATAGAGTCTTGTAGCCATGCTACTACAGTAATTGTATCCCTATTCATGGCTGGTGTAACTAAGACTCATGTACGTAGAGAAAAACCCTAATCTGAAACCCTAGCTATAAAGACCCCTTCATTTTACAAGAAGGGGGACGACCAACAAATCACATAGCAAAAACTCTACTGAAATCTCTCTAGCTTCATCTTCTTCAAGAGAACCCGAGAGAAACACTGTGAGTGTGTGAAGTTCTTGTGCACCAGCCATCTTACTGTAACCTTTTCCAAGTATAATAACATCGACTCGTGGACTAGGGCTTGTTAACGCCTGAACCACGTAAAAACACTGTTTGTTTAGTTACATTTCAGCATTTCTACAGTTCTTATCTTTTTATTATTCTGTTTGTATTCGTTTCCGAAAAACTCGGTAAACATTTTGGTGCTTTCATTGAGAGCTGTAGGAAGTTGTTAGTCGGCTCTTTTTCTGTGTACGTTTTTTGTATTCACTTCGTGCTAAAGAGATGGTGACTACGAGAAAATTCCGCTGTTGACAAAAATGCTACAGTCAACCCCGATACCGTGATGGAAGATGTGGTGCAAAGCGAACCCTTGGACTACCAAGGTGAAGACCCGACATCCCGCCAGGATCGGGTCAGTACCGAAGATACAACATACTTAGAAGACGAAGAAGAGTATGTCCAAGACGGTTATTACAAGGACGGCTGCTACTATGAGAAGGACCCAGAACTGGTCCATGTAGCCGAAGAACTGGAGGTCACCAAAGCCAAGCTTGCTGAGCAGGAGCGCCTCTCCGAAAAAATGCAGCGCATGATGGAGCGCCTCCAAAGCAAGTTCGGAGACCTAGGCGACTCGGATGAGGACGCCTCTGTTTTAGGTGGTGCTGATGCCGCTATGCCGGATCCAGCCGCTGCTGGACCATCCAAAGCCGCCCCTAACAAGGGCAAAGAAAAAGTTGGAGAGCCTGTGCGCGCTGACGCCCCTGCACCTCCTAAAGGCGTGAATCACAAGGCCGACTGCCCCCCCCCCCGCGCGCAGAAGGTCTCTGGCGCTCCTAAGCCCAGACGTCCTTCAGCCCCAAGGGGGCACTCCGTGCCTAAAGGGCCCGGTGCTAAGGCACCCAGGCCTAGGGGAAGGAACAACCGCCCCAGTGATTCCGTCAACCAGGACGGTCGGGCTGCGAACTCGTACTCCGAAGATAGCTGGTCCACAGTGGACCTAAGAAGAAGGTTGGAGGCCAAGTATGAAAAGGCCAAAGGAGAAAAGGCCCGGCCTCGCGGAGATGACCTCCGAAATCATATTAATGACATGCTCCGGGGACGTGACCTCCCGGAGAGTGATACGAAGAGGCTCGAGGAACAGATTGCTGCCTTGACCAAGCTGGTCCGGAAGCAAAGTGGGGCCCTGTCAGACTCTGAGGAGGAAGACCCGGAACCATGTATTTGGAGGATCGCGGAAACGTCCCTCCCGGATAACTTCAAAATGCCCCACATAGAATTATATGATGGGAGGACAGACCCGCGTACCCACCTAGCTAAATACAACAAAATGATGCAAGTGGCGCGTGTCAGTGAGGACGCCAAATGCATGTGCTTCTCACTCACCCTTACCAGGTCCGCAGAGGACTGGTGGAAAAGATTAGCTCCCGGATCAATCCACAGTTGGAAGGAGCTACAGTCCACATTCAGGAGGCAGTTTATTGCTGCCCGCGACCACGACATGGAGGTTGGTTCCTTAACCAACATCAAGCAGCAACCCACTGAGAACCTCAAAGCTTTCATTCAGAGAATGATGGAAGCTGCTGCAAAGACCAAGGTCAGCGATGACATGAAGCTGATCGCCCTCCAATCGGGCCTTACTGTCGGCTCCCTGCTATGGGGGGAAATGCAGAGGAGACGGGCAGAAACGCTGTCCGAATTCATGTCAAAGGCTCAGGGAATCATCAACCTTGAGGATGCCTACCAGCAGGCATTTGGAGTTCCCCCAACTCCAACGCCTTCCGTGACTGCGCCGAGCTTTGCTTCGCAAGCTCCCGCACCAGCCCTCACGCTTCCATGAGCCCAATTCACTCCAAGTGTGTACGGGCCTTCCGCGTCTGCTCAGACGCCGAGTCAAACCCATTTCTCTGGGTACGGAGCTGTACAAACCGGATGTAGTATCGCTCCTGGCATGCCGCAGCCGCAAGCAGAAGCCCCAGAACGAAATTTGAGCCAATCGCGGAGCAAACGAAGCGGAAGAAACTCCAACCGGGGAGACCATTCAACGAAGCCCCGGAAGGACTATGAGCCCAAGTTCACGGAATATACCAGTTTGATAGACTCGCGAGAGAATGTCTATCGGGCGACCTGTAATATGGTCAACTACAGGAAGCCCCCGAAAGTGTCTCATGGAGGAAGACGTCCGCGAGACTCCAATAAAAGGTGTGAGTTCCACGGAGACGTGGGGCACACCACGAACGAGTGCCTTCAGCTGAAGGATGAGATCGAGTCCCTGGCAAGAGCGGGACACCTCGGTCAGTGGGTGAGGATACCCATTATCTATCCCGGACAGGGGGTAGTTCACGGAGCTGCATATTCCCCGGGACAGAGGGGGACCGCTAGCGCTCCTGGAGCCGGTCACCCCCAAGCTCTCGGGTCTCAGTACCCGGCGCTTCCTGCTCCACCCGCTCCGGCGCCCATTGCCTTGTTGGCTCCAGGACCGGGCAACCCATATCCGCCCGGCCTTGCTCCGCCACCCGTTGACGGACACGTAGCCACCATTTCCGGAGGACCGCACCTTGCCGGAAGCACCCGCAACTCCCAGAAGAGGTACTTGAGGGAGTTAGAACACGCCGAGGAGATGTGCGCCTTGGTTCAATCACCTGCTCAACGTCCCCGAATGATGGATCTTCCCATCACCTTCACGGAGGACGATGCTCGACATGTGCACTTCCCCCACAACAATCCCCTCGTGGTGGAAGCCCAGATTGCCAATAAGAAGGTCTCACGGATCTTGGTCGATAACGGAAGCTCCGTAAACATCCTATTCAAAGCGGCCTTCCACGCGATCGGATTGACCGAGACAGACCTGGCCCCATGCCCCATCCAGCTTCAAGGGTTCAATGGGGACGCATTCATGCCATTAGGCAAAATTCAACTTCCAGTCACCCTCAGAGGAGAAAGCGACGCTTGTGCCTTCAAGCATAGCACATTCGTGGTGGTCGACTGCCCCACGGCGTATAATGCCATCTTAAGCCGACCGGTCCTGATCGATTGTGGGGCCATAACCTCGATACGCCACTTATGTTTGAAGTTTCCATGCGACGATGGGCGTATTGGCACCCTCCGAGGAGACCAAAGAAGTGCACGGAGCTATTATAACGTCTCCGTCCGATTCGTCTACACGGTCCAAGAGACGTTTGCTACTATTCCTTTGGCGGAAGAATTACCAGAAACTGGGGGTGCTCAGGAGGCATACTTTGACGAACTCGACCCAAGAGTGGGAATCGAGAAAGCAATAGAGCCGATGGAGGAAGTCGAAGAGGTGATCCTCAACCCGGGAGAACCCACCAAAGTCATTCAGGTGGGGAAAAACCTGCCGTTGGCCATTCGAGATAAGATCGTGGCTACTGTGAAGGATAATCAAGATATCCTGGCATGGTGCCACGCTGATATGACGGGGATTAATCCCAATGTTGCGTGCCACGCACTCAACATAGACCCATCTGCAACTCCAATTCGCCAAAAGAGGAGGCCGCTGGACCCAGTGAGAGCCGAAGCCGTCAAAGCTGAAGTGGACAAATTGATGTCCATAGGCTTTCTCCAGGAGTCGCACTATCCCGTGTGGTTGGCCAACCCAGTTCTGGTCCCGAAACCCGATGGGTCGTGGAGAATGTGCATTGACTTCACGGACCTAAACAAGGCCTGCCCGAAAGATTGTTTCCCTCTTCCGCGAATCGATCAGATGGTAGACGCTACTTCCGGGTACGAACTCTTATCCTTCATGGATGCGTACTCCGGATACAACCAGATCAAAATGCATGTCGCGGACCAGGAACACACCAGCTTCCTCACGGACAAGGGTGTCTACTGTTACGTGGTCATGCCTTTCGGTTTGAAGAATGCTGGGGCGACGTACCAGCGTCTGGTAAACAGAATGTTCAAGGACCAACTGGGGAGGAACATGGAGGTGTACGTGGACGACATGTTGGTAAAGTCCAAGACCTCCGAGGACCACAGTGACGACCTTGAGGAAGCTTTCGCCGTGATCCGAAAGTACGGGATGAAACTAAATCCAAAGAAATGTACTTTCGGGGTCTCGTCTGGAAAGTTCCTCGGTTTCATTGTCAGCTTCCGCGGAGTGGAAGCCAACCCTGAGAAAATAAAGCCGTTCATAGATATGCCTTCCCCCCGGAAACATAAGGATGTCCAGAGCGTTACCGGAAGGATAGCTGCTCTCAGCCGCTTCGTATCCAAGGCCACTGACAAGTGTATCCCCTTCTTCAATGTGTTGCGAGGAAACAAGAAGTTCGAGTGGACCCCCGAATGCGAAGCAGCCTTCCAACACCTCAAAGAACATTTAACCCGATCTCCCATTCTGTCCAAACCTGTCGAAGGAGAGGCGTTGTTCTTATACTTAGCTGTGACTGAGCACGCAGTGAGTGCCACTCTCGTCGAGGAAGATGGCCGTATCCAGCTCCCTGTGTATTACGTAAGCAAGAGGTTATTGGACGCCGAGTCCAGATATTCAATGATCGAGAAACTCTCCCTCTGCTTGCTAATTGCTTCACGGAAGCTGAGGCCATATTTCCAGGCGCACACCATCAAAGTACTCACCAACCACCCTCTCCGACAAGTCCTGCAGAAGCCCGAGTCTTCTGGCAGATTGCTTAAGTGGGCCATGGAACTGAGCCAGTTCGACGTCCACTACCAACCACGTGTTTCCATAAAAGGTCAAGCTCTCGCGGACTTTATTGTGGAATGCTCAGGAATGAATGACCTCCCGGAAGATCCTGTCCCGGAACTTCCCACCTGGAAGGTCTATGTAGACGGAGCCTCAAATGAAAAAGGAGCTGGAGCGGGGGTCATCCTAATATCTCCCCAAGGGCATCAGCTCCAGAGCGCCATCCGTTTCGCGTTCCCAGCATCCAACAACGAGGCAGAACACGAAGCCATGTTAGCTAGGTTACGACTGGCCAGAGAAGTCCGAGCCCAAAAAATCGAAGTATACAGCGACTCCCTACTTGTGGTAAACCAAATATCCGGGGAATACCAGACGAAAGGCGAAAGGATGGCTGCCTACGTGTCTCTCTCCCGCGACCTACTGCAGCATTTCAAAGGCTACCAAATCCGCCAGGTCCCCCGGGACCAGAACTCACTCGCGGACACGCTGGCCAAGCTTTCAACGGACCCGGAGATTGAACAGTATGGCTTAGTCCCCATCGGGCACTTAGAAGCCCCCAGCACTGAGACACAGAGGATAAACGCCATCATCGACCATTCCCACTCCTGGATAGGACCCATCCTCAGATTTCTCACCACCGGAGAGCTCCCCACTGATAAAGCTGACGCAAGGAAGCTCCAATATCAAGCTCCCCGATACGTGGTTATGGATGGAAAGCTTTACCGCAGGGGGTTGTCCATACCCTTCCTTAGGTGTGTTGCCGGAACCGAAGTCAGCACCATCATCCATGAGATTCACGGAGGCTTCTGTGGCGATCATACCTCCGGGCTGAGCCTCTCCAAAAAGATCCTTCGACAAGGATACTTCTGGCCCACCATGAAGAAGGATTGTGTGGATTATGTCAGGAAATGTGAGCAGTGCCAGAGGTACGGCAAGGTTCTGCGAGCGCCGCCTACAGAAATTACCCTAATGACCAGCCCCTGGCCGTTCGCCGTTTGGGGCATTGACCTAGTAGGTTCCCTCCCAACTGGAAAGGGTGGAGTGAAGTACGCCATAGTCGCGGTAGACTACTTCACCAAATGGGCTGAAGCCGAACCTATGAACACGGTCACATCTAAAAAAGCACTGGACTTTGTCATCAGGAATATAGTGTGTCGTTTTGGGCTTCCACGAAAAATTGTGTCCGACAACGGAAAACAATTTGACAGTGAACACTTCACGAACTTCTGTGCTTCGCATGGAATTATCAAAAGCTTTTCCGCAGTCGCCAGACCCCAGGCTAATGGGCAAGTGGAAGGTGTAAACAAAATATTAAAGACCACGTTGAAGAAAAAACTCCAAGCCTGCAAGGCTCACTGGCCGGAAGAACTTCCGCGAGTACTTTGGGCCTATCGCACAACAGAGAGAACTTCGACGGGGCACACGCCTTACCCCGGACAGTTGCTGCTTCACAGCGTGTGTCAGTAACAGCGGATCCTTACTGCTACTGATGGCCCATTTCTCAGAATTGAGCTCGCATAAGCTCAGGGCCATGTCCTCCATCATCTCAGCTCCGAACGGCGCCAATGCACGTCCGAGCCTAGGCACCAGCCTCTTCTCCAAGGTTGGACCATCCAAGACCGCTCCGGCCGGGTGAAGGGATCTCACCCCCTCGGCCAGCTCAGCTCTCTTCACGGCAGACAAGTTATCTGCCCTTCCCTGAGTAACAGCCTTCTCCGCCTCTAACCGCCTCTTCAAAAAACTATCGGCCCGTCTTACACCCTCCAGGAGAGCAGCGGGGAAACTGGTTGGCTTCCGCGGAAAGTGGAACTTCAGGCCAGGCAGAGGAAGGTTGGTTGTCTGAGAAGAAGGAGACCCCGGAAGGGTGGACCCCTTTTGGGCTGGAGGAGGAGGCAGACGGGGTATTAAGACCCCGGTCTGTTGCTTTTGCTGCTACGGCAGCAGAAGTAATTGCCCTTGTTGCTGCTGCTGGTTTGGATGTTGTTGTTGCTGCTGCTGCGACGTTGGTGATTGTCTCTGTTGTTCTTGTTGTTGCTGTTGTTGTAGTTGGGGTTGTTTTCGTTGCTGTTGTTGTTGCCTTCGACCGGGAGAAGAGTGTCTAAGGCGTTTGTTCTTAGCGCCCTCAGCATCTTCTCCGAGACGCTTGCTCACCCCAGTTGTCCTCACGGGGAACACAAGCCCTTCCCCGTCGCTGCTTCTACTCGAGACCATCATAGTCTCGGAAGGCCCGTCAGCAGGAGACTTCTCTACCCTCGAAGACGCTTGCGCCTCGCCACTTGTCTTCTTGGGGGAGGCAGCTTTACCTCCCCTACCAGCCTTGGTCTTCCGTCCTTTCCCCGTGGACGGGTCTTGGCTGGTGGCAGCCTTCTTAATGAGCAAAGTAACCCTCCCCAACATCTTGGCTTCTGGATACTCTGCAAGAAACGTACAAAGCAAGGTTAACGAACCAACAAGCAATGAGAAAGAAGATAAGCGGAAGACAAGACAATCAACAACATAAAACCACAAGCTAGCCCGCCAGCAGGGAACAAGAAACAAGAAAATGAAAAGTTTGAAAGGGACGACCATGCACGAGAAACGTGGATGGCCTTCCCCGAGCAAAACAAAACATCGCTTCCTGCTCCAGGAAGCTCCCGTACTCCTTGAAGTCCGGGAATGACATGCTGAGGGAAGAAGGG
This sequence comes from Humulus lupulus, assembly GCF_963169125.1. Classification (NCBI taxonomy): domain Eukaryota; kingdom Viridiplantae; phylum Streptophyta; class Magnoliopsida; order Rosales; family Cannabaceae; genus Humulus; species Humulus lupulus. Next base: position 60,352,185 of record NC_084795.1, on the reverse strand, counting down.
TCAACCATGATGACACCTTCTGGCAGACTACCGTCACTCAGACACCAGAGGAGCTCATCTACCCTATCGCAATATCTGTCGAAGGGTATCCTACGCGGATCTAGCCTAAGGAAACAGGGATCAAACCCCATCTGAGAGGTCCGGGAAACCTCAGACAGGCTGGGGATGTGGATCAATCGAAAACTAGTCTTACCTCTCCCGGAGGTACTAGCCCCCGGAGCCCCTTCGTTAGGGTAAGCCGCGGCGTGGCGAGCCTCGATCTCCTCTTCCTCCGGCTGGGGGTCGGGGAACCTCTCCGGCCAACTAGGAGATAAAGTATTTTCGTCCCGGGCTACTTGGGTGATCACCTTAGACAGCTCCAAGGCAATCTGCTCCCGGATGTCAGCTGACACCTGAGTTTGCCCCCTGCCACTCACTGGCTCGATGTTTTGGAAGGAGGAAAGTAACCCATACTCCCTCAACGATTTGGAGGTCACAAGTCCCTCCACTTTTAACTCTTCGTCAGAAAGCCCTTCGTAGAACTTGGACCTCCTTATCATCTCCGCGCAGCGAGGTGTCCGCGGAACGACTTCTGCAAAATTCAAATACGAGCGTTAGAGATCCTACCAAAAGGCAAATCAAACGCAAAGAAACAAAGTTGAAAAGGAGAGGAAGGAACACTTACCAGGGATTTTGAAGTCCAATGATAGGGCTGGCACCCTCTTCAGCGGAAAGCCAGTCGTCAGGAACCAGTATTCCCGGAGGTTTGGAACCCTCGCGGTATGACAGGTGGGGCACATCACGTCCGGGTGCCTTTCCAGCCTGTAAAACCCCACCTTGTCTGAATGACCCCTCATAGGCTGAGACTTCAACCCGTAGAAGTACAGCACCTCCTCCGGGGTAGGAGCTTCCAGTTTCCAGGACTTGCAAAAGATGAACCACCATGCTAGGAGCTTGTAGCTGGGAGGAATCAACTGGAAGGGGGCAATCCCCGCCTTCACACAGAAATTGGCAAAGTAGCTCCTTAGGGGCAAGTGCGCCCCACACACTATGTGTGCCCAGCTCCAGGCACCGAAGCCCTCGTAACTCTGGCTAGCCGACTCGCCCAGCACCGACAGACGATGCCACATCAGACCTGGGATGTTCTTCAGGCCTGCCTCGGAGGAATACAGCTCCAGCATGCCACAATTCCTGAAAAGGTTCGGCTTTTGGTCCATCTCCCAGATGGAACTATTGGAAGTCGATGGGCTAGCCGCGACCATTTTCGCCTTTCCTTTCCCCTTTGCACCAACGACAGGGGAACCCTTCTCTTGGGCAGAATCAGCCTCCCCCACAGCAAGGAGTTGTTCCTTTGAGATGTTCGTCACTGGACAAAAGAAAGAAAGAAGAAAACACTCTAAGCAGTCAGCACCCTTGTCATACCCTAGTGGTATCAAAGGCGTCGGGGAGACCCTCCCCGAAAACTGCTTGGAGAGGCTCCCACCGAGCTTACCGAGGGATTGGCACCATGCCACCCGAAGGGTAGCAAGGAACCAGACTCCGACTCCGAGCCTAAGCCCACCAAAAGAAGTGTTTTTCCAGAGAAAAACACCCTTAAGGCGTTCATGCTTACGCCCTAAAACAGCAAAACAAGGAACGACTTTCCGAACGCAGATCGCCCAAGCATGCAAAAAAGGCTACTTATCGACTCACATCAATCACATGCCTACCAAAGCCCTATTCACGCATGCACATAAGCGATAATGGCAGAAACCTCTACTCTAACAACTACCAACAACCTAAGGTTTGGGAGGAAAGAGCAAAGTAGAAATACTTACTGATATTCGGGTAGTTGGAGGTTGAAGGAGTAACTGGATCACTGCACAGCACGATCGCGAGAAGTAAAAGCTGCAAAGACGAACGGCGATTCAAACCCTGAACTTCGGCGAACAAACCCACTGCCAAATCAAAAGAAAATTTTCCAGATACTTACCAAAAGAAATGGCAAGTTCGGGGGAACGTAAGCTGGGAAGCCTGAGAGTTCGAAGGTTTGGAAATCTGAAAATCCTAAAGATAGAGAATCTGAAAGCGTAAAGAGGAAGAAAGGTCCTTTCCCTCGTTTTTATAGCAGGAAAGAAGTCGTTTCGAATTCCTCAAATGGACGGTCCCGATCTTCCCATTCCGTGTGCATCAGATCCAACGACTGGAGATGAAGCGACGATCCTATTTATGACTCCTCGGATGGGAATAAAGTATTTATTTCCCATCATTACACCACCTTGGGCCCGGAGTACCATTAAAAACCGTCAAATCATTATTCAGATGACTGACGCACGCATACTCAACCAGTCGCCTCACGCACACGTCTTGGTCGCAGAACCATTCCTAGAATGACACGTGGTCCTTGCCGCACTTGAGTACTTGAGTTCAAACAGAAGAAATTCCCTTTCTTTTTCATACTAGCACTCAGGCGGGAAAAAGGAACCCTTCCGGGAACACAGAAGGTGCCCCCTCGCCTAATCTAAGAGACCGAAATACCCGGAGGACTGTACAAGCTCTCGGATCTCTCAAAGCTCCGTGACCTTGGGGGGTAAATGTTATCCAGATTTCCGGATAGCGTTTAGATTGATGTCCTCGGGGAAGCAGAATTATCGATGTCTTTCACGGTAGGTGACCAGAGCTCGCGGATGAACAGAAAGGCTTCGCCTCTCCCGTTTAGTGTCCGGATTACTCTTCCAAGCAAACACAACACGGAAACTCGTCAACTCTCCCGGACTCCCGAAGGGGTATCCTTCGGGGAAGCCCCTTCCAGGAGAAGCTCTTCGAGTGGTCTCCGCGGGAACAGTTCCGTGCCTCGCACGGAACAAAGCCAAACGGTCGAGTCCTGGAGGAGGCATATTTGGAATGATATCCGCCTGACACAGGATCCCGCCTGACACGCCCGTCAGGTCAAAGCCGCACACATCCCAGCACGCCTAAGGGTACCTTTTCGCCTACTGTTCCGCTGACAACTTGGAAAAGACGGCTGACTTTGTGTGTTCCCCATACTTTCACGTAAATATACCCACATAGAGTCTTGTAGCCATGCTACTACAGTAATTGTATCCCTATTTATGGCTGGTGTAACTAAGACTCGTGTACGTAGAGAAAAACCCTAATCTGAAACCCTAGCTATAAAGACCCCTTCATTTTACAAGAAGGGGGACGACCAACAAATCACATAGCAAAAACTCTACTGAAATCTCTCTAGCTTCATCTTCTTCAAGAGAACCCGAGAGAAACACTGTGAGTGTGTGAAGTTCTTGTGCACCAGCCATCTTACTGTAACATTTTCCAAGTATAATAACATCGACTCGTGGACTAAGGCTTGTTAACGCCTGAACCACGTAAAAACACTGTTTGTTTAGTTACATTTCAGCATTTCTACAGTTCTTATCTTTTTATTATTCTGTTTGTATTCGTTTCCGAAAAACTCGGTAAACAAGCAACAACATAGGATCTTCTTGAATCTTCCCCGAGGAAATTTTGAGGCTCAAGACAACGATGATTATAAGGAGATAGATGATGATATGCTAGATGAAGGATCGGATGTAGAAGATCCCGATTTTTAGAATAGCGAGTTTTTCATTGTTTGTTTTGTTTATTTCTTTATTTTATGATTGTAATAAGTGAATTTTTTTTTTCCAAATTAATTTCATGTTATTTTATCATCATGTATGAGTTTGATTTTATTTTCGCAATCATAATAAGTAATAAATAAAATGAATAATGACTAAGTTCAGTGAGGGTGGATACAAATCAATGAACCAAGTTTCCTTATTGAGAGTTAGGGGGCTTTAGTAGTGGGAACGATTTTACTGATCCCAACCCTCCCTCAATATAATTAACTTTGGAACAAAGATAAGTTTCGAGCCTGAGAATTAAGTCATATAGGATGATTAGAAACACACTTAGAAAATAAAGGTGACTTGTTTTTCTAAGTATAGAAACCCACTCTAATAATGAATAAAGACCTATATAATTTTTCATAAGAAGTCATAATAAATAGGTCCGAGATGAGTTTGTTTTAGAATAAGTCTTTTCCTTAGAGCCTATTAGGGTAAGTTCTAACAAGTTCTCGACTGTTAGAACTTTTGGTGAAGATGTCGCTCCGAAGATCTGCACGCACCAACGAAAACGCCTCCAACGTTGTTCCAACGACCAATGATGCCCTCCAGTTCGCAGAAGAGGAGTGCGTGCTACTACTAGCCGCAACGCGCCCACACCGTCAGCTGACAACACCGCGGAAATCGCTAGACGGCGACAACAAGTCAAGGAACTCTTGCAGCAACAACGTCAACAGGCGCAGACTCAGCCTCAGCATCCGCCGCAACCGCAGCCGCAGCTACAACAAATGGCCCTAGCACCCCAACAAGTTGGTCCATATGGGGGATGGCCAGTGACGAACTACGCGCCACATCCAGTACCGAATATGGAGTCAGTGTATGAGAGGTTCCGCAAGCAGCACGCTCCAAACTTCGAAGGGACTATAGACCCCTTTGAGGCAGAAGAGTGGCTAAGGAATGTGAAACCAATTCTTACGCACATGAACCTCAGTAATACGGCCCGCATATCCTGCGTCTCGTCATTACTCAGGAAGGATGCCAGAATATGGTGGGACTTAGTTCAGCAGACTAACGATGTCACCACCATGATATGGACAAGATTTGTGGAGCCGTTCCACAAGAAGTATTATACCTCGGCAGTCATCGCTAATGGTAGAAGAATATGCTCGTCAGTTCAACAGATTAGTCAAGTTTGCACCAGAGTTGGTCCCAACCGACTTTACGAGGTTGACCAAGTTCGTCAGAGGACTTAGACCAAAGATGGAATTAGGGGTTAAGTTAGCAAACCTGGGAACCACTACCTATGCCAATGTTATAGAAACGGCAATAGAAGTAGAAAGGATTGATGTTAGTAAGGAGAAGAAGGATTAAACGATGGTTCCAGACCAAAGTCTTTGCCATGACCCAAGGAGGAACCCATGCTAGTAACAAGCATTTACAGGTCAGATCCTATCCTCGATAGTATATGTTATAGTATCGCTTGATTGGTAGCAGTATACTCGTATATCTCGTTAGGAATGATAGAAAAACTAGACAAACCTAGTGAAAGATTTAGAACTAGGTTTGTAACCGAGTTGCCTTCAGGCAAAGTAGTTCTATCATCACGAATAGTACGAGGCGTACCGATCAAGATTGAGGACATAGAACTAGAAGGAGACCTGATAGAGCTAGTGATCAAGGACTTAGACGTAATACTAGGCATGGATCGGCTAGCACGGCATGGCGCAATGATCGACAGCAAACGCAAGAAGGTGATGTTCGAGACTCTTGACGGCCAGAGACGATGCTTCATGGGACAAGCTTCAGGATTACGCACCCCGTTAGTGTCATCTCTCAAAGCTCAACAAAGGATAGAGAAAGGATGTCAAGCGTTCTTAGCCAGCATCACGAACGTGGAAAGGGAGACGCCACTTAAGGATGGAGATGTTCGAGTTATACAAGTATTTCCAGAGGTATTTTCCCGATGACTTGCCAGGATTGCCGCCAAATCGAGGAATAGACTTCACAATAGAATTAGTACCGCGCACCGAGCCTATCTCTAAGGCACCATACCGGATGGCACCTACGAAACTCAAGGAGTTAAAGACGCAGCTACAAGAACTCCTAGACTTGGGTTCATTAGGTCAAGCCATTCACCATGGGGAGCTCTAGTACTATTCGTGAAGAAGAAGGACAGAAGTATGCGCATGTGCATAGACTATCATGAGCTGAACAAAGTAACGATTAAGAACAAGTACCTGCTACCTCGGATCGACGATTTGTTTGATCAACTCCGAGGTGCGACGGTATTCTCAAAGATCGATCTACGGTCCGGGTATCATCAGCTCAAAGTAAAGGGAGAAGATATTCCTAAGACAGCCTTTAGGACTCGTTATGGACATTACGAGTTCTTGGTTATATCTTTTGGTCTTACTAACACACCAGCCGCGTTTATGGACTTAATGAATAGGGTCTTCAAGGATTACTTAGATAAATTCGTCGTGGTATTCATCGACGATATCTTAGTATACTCCAAGGATGAAGTAGAGCACGAGGAACATTAAGGATGATTTTGACGTGATTGAACGAGCATCAACTCTACGCCAAGTTCAAGAAATGTGAATTTTGGCTTTCGCAAGTGGCGTTCCTCGGGCACATCATATCGAAAGACAGAGTTGCAGTAGATCCATCAAAGGTAGAGGCCGTGAAGGATTGGCCTAGACCAAAGAACGCGTCGGAAGTAAGAAGCTTCTTAGGGCTAGCAGGTTATTATAGAAAGTTTGTAGAGGGCTTTTCTAAGATAGCCACTCCACTCACCAACCTGACCCGGAAGCAACAAAAGTTTAACTGGAACGATAAGTGTGAAAAAGCTTCCAGTTGCTTAAGGATAAGCTTTGCTCAACATCAGTGCTTCGTGTCCCAATACCCAACGACAAGTTCGTTGTCTACTGTGATGCATCAAAGCTAGGATTGGGATGCGTACTGATGCAAAACGACAAGGTGATAGCCTACACCTCACGAAAGTTGAAGGAGTATAAGCAACGCTATCCAACTCACGTTATGGAGTTGGCAGCGGTGGTCTCTGCGTTAAAAATCTGGCGCCATTATCTTTACGGAGAACGGTGTGAGATTTATACGGACCACAAGAGCTTAAAAGTACTTCTTTACTCAAAGGGAGCTTAACTTGAGACAGCGCCGGTGGTTGGAGTTAGCAAGGGATTACGATTTCGAAATCCTATACCACCCGGGGAAGGCGAACGTAGTTTCCGATGCACTTAGTAGGAAAAGTTATGCAAATTTAGCAGCTTTAGCCGGAATAGAGAAGCCGCTACAGCATGAGCTGATTAGTGCCAGAATGGAAGTGGTTGTAGGCAAGCTGGCTAACTTGTCTATCCAATCGAATCTGCTAGAGGACATAACGGATTGGTCAGAGGCATGATGACACGCTAACAGCACATATGGAAGCAGTCGGAGAAGGCAAGAATACAGATTTCTCAATATTTAGCCAAGGCTTATTGAGATATAAGGATCAGGTATGCGTGCCAAGTGATCAAAGTATTAAGAAGACGATTCTGGAAGAAGCACACAGCACCCTGTATTCAGTTCATCCAGGGTCTACCAAGATGACTCATGATCAAGGCAGTCTATTGGTGGCCGGGGATGAAAAAGGACATAGCGGAGTATGTATCTAAGTGTCTCGTATGCCAGCAAGTGAAAGCGAAGCATCAGCGGCCTGCAGGATTATTGCAACCGCTTAGCATACCGAAATGGAAGTGGGATGATATAGCCATGGATTTTGTGACGGGGCTACCAAAGACGAACAAGCAGCATGATTCTGCTTGGATAGTAATAGATAGACTAACCAAGTCGGCTCATTTTCTGCCTTTTAGAACTTCATGCACGGCAGACCAATATGCAGACATCTACATCCAAGAGATTGTACGATTGCATGGAATCCCCAAGACGATAGTATCAGATAGAGGATCAGCATTTATGTCAAGATTTTGGAGAAGCTTACAACAAGCTATGGGTACTAAATTAAGCCTTAGTACAGCTTTCCATCCTCAGACAGATGGGAAGTCTGAGCGTACGATTCAGATCTTAGAGGATATGTTACGCGTGTGTATATTTAATTTCGAAGGATCGTGGAACAAGTACTTACCGCTGATCAAGTTCTCATACAACAACAGCTACCAGTCGACGATCGGGATGGCACCTTATGAGTTGCTATATGGCCGAAGGTACCGATCACCGTTGCACTAGGACGAGGTAGGAGAAAGGCAGCTTCTAAGGCCCGAAGCTCTTAGAAAAGCTCAAGAAGCAGTAACGCTTATTTGACAGCGTATGTTGGCTGCTCAAAGCCGTCAGAAAAGATATGTGGATACCAAGCGACGCGATGTGGAATTCCAAGTTGGAGATCAAGATATCTCCTATGAAAAGTGTCAAGCGGTTCGGAAAGAAAGGCAAGCTTAGTCCCCGATACATAGATCCTTTTAGATATTGGACGAAGTGGGAACAGTTGCGTATAGACTAGCCCTACCGCCAGCACTAGCCGATAGTCACAACGTCTTCCACATCTCGATGTTACACAAATATGTGTCAAATCCATCTCACGTCCTCAAGTACGATACGATAGCGCTCCAGAAAGACTTAAGTTACGAGGAACGACTAGTTAGCATCCTAGATAGAGGGATGAAGTAGTTACGGTCTAAGAGCCTTCCTATAGTCAAAGTCATATGGAGCAATAGTTCTGAACGCGAGGCAACGTGGGAGTTAGAAGAGGACATGCAAGGCTGGTATCCGGAGTTATTTGATAAGTAAATTTCGAGGACGAAATTCATTTTATTAGGGGAGAATTGTAGAGTCCAAGAACTTTACTTAGCTAAGATAGATAATAGTATGATAGTATTTATAGCATTATGTTTGTAACTGTGGATTTTTGGTTTAGACCGGGAATTATTTGGACACTCATTGTAGTACTTATAGATTTTCTAAGTTTAATCTATAGTTTAAGAATATTAAGTTAACCTAAGGTTTGATTAATGTGACTGATATTAAGGATTATATTTATTATACTATAAGGTTTAGATATCAACCAATAGGATTTTAAGCACATGTTATGAATGGTGATTAAGGATTAAGTATTTTGAGGATTAAATTTAATAAGGAGTAAAGTTTGAATGTTATAGGGTCAGTCAGCAGCTTTGAATACGTTGAGGGCTTAGTCAAGGCTGTTTACCCCATTCAAACTTAGCTAAAATTGTCTAATTTCGTGTTTAAATATTCAGCGTATGCCGATATATCGCAGCTATAGGGGGCGATATATCGCAGCACGTAGATACGGAAAACACGAATCGATGCACGGTCGCCTCGGGAACAGTGGTCCAGGCGATATATCGCCTATAGGGGGCGATATATCGCCTCCACCAGCATGTTTTTAAACTCTTTTGAATTCATTTCCTTTCAGCCATTCAAACTCCTTCAACAGTCCAGCATCTTTTGAACGAGTCTTCAGCCTCTGCTGAACGATTATTCAAATGATTTTCACCTAAAAATCCATTATTTTTATTCAAGTAAAATCAAGATACTTTCATTCCCAAACTCTATAAATAGGACCTACTACCCAGCCATTATTCACCTTTTACTCTAAGTTCAGAAGCTGCTAGTGCTAAGTGAGTGTGAGAGTGTAAACACCTGGTTTGGGAAATCATAAGCTTAAACATCATAAGCTTATCAAACACTTTGGGAAGTGAGATTCTATAGTATTTCGGTTGTGGTGTAGATCTATCTTACAAGTCTTTGAGGTAACCAAAACTCTACTTCATTTCTGTATTATGTTATTTTCTTCCTCATAGTCTTCTACTCAATCTCTAACCTTAATCTTCATTTTGGTTAGGGGATCTAAGTTCTTGAAGCACATAAGTTTGGTAAGTGTGACTTTCAATGGTTTAGTCTTTCCATCCCTTTCATTTCATCTCTTTTCCTTCTTTAGACTCACTCTTGTTCATTATGGTTTTAGGAGTGTTCCAAAAGTCCCAACTCAGTCCATCATATCCCGGTAACTTTGGTAAGGAAAATAGGCTAGAATCTATATGTTTATGTTTATGTTATCTTATGTGTTATGTTATGATATGTTATGAATATGTTATGAATGTGTATGTTTGTAGGCTTGGGCTTATGCCCTTTTTGACTAACAAGACCCCAAAAAGATTGTGGGCATATGCCTATTTAGCTGGTAGGACCCCACTAATCTCATGGGCATAAGATTGTTTAGTCTAAGGGACCCCAAGTAATAATGGCCATTATAATAAGTGTATTATGTGTTATGATATGTCTTTACGTTATTATGAAATTGATGTGTATGACTATGTGTTAGATTTTTCCTTGCTGGGCATTAGGCTCATTCCTTTCTGTTTATGTGCAGGAAATAAGCTTTAGAGGCGGAAAGATTCGTGACGCTTAGAGGATGTGTATCGATGTGAATGGAGTCAAGGAGTCGAGCGTTATTCGATTCGAGGATGTAGTCTTGTTTATGTTTTTTATGGTTTTAAATGTATTTTCCGCATTTTCTATGTAACTCTTTTTACCTTAAGTTATTTTTGTTTTAAAGACAATGGGTACCCATATCCTACTTAATTTTATGAAAGTAACCTTTGTTTCTACAAGTTTATAATAAATTATGGTATTTTCGCAAATGTATGTTTTAGTAAGAATATATATGTATAGTTCGATAATGGTCCAAGAGTCTAGATTAGTGAGTCATTACATTACTATAGGCATTTCATTGAAGGGTTCTCAAAGATTGCTACTGCATTGACTGAGCTGACACACAAGAGTCAGAAATTTGTGTGGGTAGATAAGTGTGAGAACAACTTCCAGGAACTGAAGCAGAGATTGATTACAGCTCCGATTCTAAGTCTTCCAACAGATCAGGAGAAGTTTGTGATTTATTGTGATGCTTCTCATTAGGGTTTGGGCTGTGTTCTGATGCAATCAGAGAAGGTAATTGCTTATGCTTCTCGTCAACTGAAGGAGTATGAAAAGAGATATCCCACTCATGATTTAGAGTTGGCGGCTGTTGTCTTTGCTTTAAAGATATGGAGGCATTATCTTTATGGAGAGAAGTGTGAGATCTATATAGACCACAAGAGCCTGAAATACTTCTTCACCTAGAAGGACTTGAATATGAGAGAAAGGCGTTTGCTGGAGTTAGTAAAAGATTATGATTGTGAGATTTTGTATCATCCAGGAAAGGCCAACGTGGTAGCTGATGCTTTAAGCCGGAAGGCTCCGGGAAAGATTTATGGTATGAGGCTGATAGCCAGAGAATTAGCAGATGATATGACCAGAGCTGGTATAGAGGTGTTGGTGGGCCAATTGGCTAATATTACACTACATTCTACACTGTTGGAGAGAATCAAGGAGGGTCAGTTGAGTGATCCACAACTGATCAAGATCAGAGAGGATGTTCTGGCAGGAGCATCCAGAGATTATACAGTGTCTGAGTTAGGTTTTTTGAGATACAAGGGGCAGATATATGTTCCGTTAGACACTGCTTTCAGGCGAGAGATTCTGGATGGATCTCATACTACACCTTACTCTTTGCATCCAGGCACCACAAAGATGTATCAGGAAGTGAGATCGTTGTATTGGTGGTCGGGGATGAAGAGAGATGTAGTAGATTATGTGGCTAACTGCTTAACGTGTCAATAGGTCAAGGCTGAGCATCAGGGGCCGGCAAGGTTATTGCAGCCTCTGGATATCCCAGAGTGGAAGTGGGAAGACATCACGATGGATTTCGTGGGGAGCTTACCCAGGACCGTTGATCAGCATGATTCTATTTGGGTGATAGTGGATCGCTACACCAAGTCAACTAAATTCTTGCAAGTGAGGACTACTTATACAATTGATCAGTATGCAAATCTCTATGTGAGAGAGATCGTGCGCCTCCATGGAGCACCGAGGTCGATTGTGTCAGATCGGTACCCCACATTTACTTCCAAGTTCTGGGGAAGTCTATAGAAGGCCATGGGGACACAATTGAAGTTCAGTACTTCTTATCATCCTCAGACAAATGGGCAATCTGAGAGGACAATCCAGATATTGGAAGACATGCTTCGAGCATGTGTGCTGGACTTTGGTGGATCTTGGAGCAAGTATCTACCTTTGATAGAGTTTTCCTACAACAACAGTTATCAGTCTACCATTGGAGTTTCACCTTATGAGATGTTGTATGGTAGGAAGTGCAGATCTCCCATTCATTGGGATGAGACAGGTGAAAGGAGAGACTTGGGTCCTGAGGCAGTTCAGAGGACCAGTGAGGCCATTGAGAAGATTAGAGCTCAGATGCTCGCTTCTTAGAGTAGGCAGAAGAGCTATGCAGATCCCAAGCGCAGGAACTGGAGTTCCAAGTGGGAGACTATGTCTTCCTTAGACTCTCGCCATGGAAAGAGGTTAGATGGTTTGGGCAGAAGGGCAAGCTGAGCCCCAGGTTTGTTGGTCCATTTGAGATCCTGGAGAGGATTGGTCAAGTGGCTTACAGATTGGCCTTGCCATCGGCGTTGTCAGCCATGCATAATGTATTCCATGTATCAACTCTTCAGAGTTATGTATCTAATGTGAGTCATATTTTAAGATATGAAGATCTGGAGTTTGAGCCAGATCTCTCCTTTGAGGAGCAGCCAGTCCAGATACTTGACAGAAAGGATAAGGTCCTCAGGAATAAAACGATACCTTTGGTTAAGGTACTGTGGAGGAAGAGCAAGATCGAGGAAGCAACCTGGGAGCTGGAGTCAGATATGTAGAATCAGTATCCCGAGCTGTTCAGGTAAATTTCGAGGACAAAATTTCTGTAAGGAGAGGATAGTTGTAATGCCCCGAATTCCCTAATTCGGTTTAATTGCTTGATTAGTAGGCTGGGAGGGCCATAACTATTTAATTATGCCATTAAATGAATATATGCATGTTTATGTGAATTATATTATAATATGATGTTATATGCATGCATGTGGGTCCACATTTGACTATTATGATATTTTGGTCATTTGGCCCGTTGAGGGCATATTTGTGTATTTGGGTGAATATTGTGATTTGTGAATGAGATCCCAATATTATGGAGATATATTTGAGCTATTCGGCATGAGATGGTCTTATATTTCAAATTAGCAGTTTTGTCATAACGGGGGTCTTTTACTGGGATATTAAATTATGAGGATGTTATTTGATGATAAATTTGGAGTCATTGAGACCAGGAGGAAATTATGGAATTTTTGACTATAATGTCCCCAGGTGTGTTTTCGGGACCCCGAGCACTAGGTTTTATTTGAGGTTACTTAAGCTTGAAGTAGCTTGTCAGATGGAACCGTACGTTAGAAAACCTCTCGTTCTCTTCTCGTTAGTTCGTTTTACCGTTCAAAGCATTTTCGAAGAAATCTCGATTTCTAGAAGTCAGAATCAAGCGCGGATCGAGGCATAGCAATCCTAGGAAAGATTAGAAGCTTCTTGACCGAATGATTTGATGAGAAACAACCCAATAAAAGGTAATCTAAGTTTTTAAGTTTCGAAGTTTAAGAGTTTCTAAGCTAGAATTGGCTTTTGTGAATCGTTAAGTTTTTGGTTCGTTCGAGCCTTGGGATTTGATGGTTTTGGATCATTGGGAAGCTTGGGAACTTTGATTTTTTGATTTGGAAGTGTTTAGGCATGCTTTTGGGAGGTTTGGGATGAAGGAGAACGAGTTTGTGGATGGTTCTGGGTTGGGGGCCGCGGCCCTAGCTCGAAGAAGCAGGTGGAGAGGTTTTGCCTTTGTTGGGCGCCGCGACCCTTGCTACTAGAGTGGCTGGGGGTCGCGGTCCAAGGTGTTAGGGCCGCTGCCCTTGGACAAGTTTGAGCCCGTTCGAGTGTTTTGGCCCCGGGAACCATGTTTTAGGCCTCGGGATTGTTCCTACTACCCGGATTGGTGGGGATTGATGTCCCGGAGGCTGGATCTTGGTTTGGGAACCTTTTATGATCATTTTATTGATGGTGTCCCATATTTACTTATGACTAGGTGACCGCTAAAGGACTAAAAGTCAGATCGTTCTCAAGGGTCGTTCTTTTATTCATTCTCGCTCGAATCAGAGGTAAGAAAATTGCACCCCATATGTGACATGCATGGTTATTCTTGAGGCATGTTGAATGTTTAAATGTGGACATGGATTGATTATTGAATACTTAGTAAATCTTGCTCACTTGTGCATGGTACTGACTAATTAGTCAGATTTAGCAAAGGTGTCAGTATCAACTGTGAAGCTGGGACTTATTAGCCAAGTTCGGCAGTGGTACTGGGCACTGGTCACATAGTGCTGACTTATAAGTCAGGACGGCCTTAGCGTGTTCAATGCAAGCCAATAAAGATTAGATCTAATAGATATCTGCATTAAATGACTCAGAAGAGCGTTAATGCCAGATCGACCTGAAGTTCGATGAAAACTAAAAGAGCTTGTGTGACTTACCCATCAGTCACTCATCTGTTAAGTTAGAGACTTACCCATCAGTCTCTCATCTGTTTAACCTAGTAACTTACCCAGCAGTCACTCATCTGTTTAAGTTACTGACTTACCCAGTAGTCACTCATCTGTTTAAGCTAGTGACTTACCCAGCAGTCACTCATCTGTTTAAATTAGTTACTTGCTTGTCAGTCACTCATTATGGTTTACCAGAACCTCAAGTGATATTCACTCATTTGTTTAACAGCTATAAGCTCTGTGTGATTATAATAATAATCATTTGATAATGTTTATATGCAATACTGTGTTTTCTTACTGGGCTTTGGCTCATGGGTGCTATGTGGTGCAGGTAAAGGGAAAGAAAAGCTCACCCAACCTTGAGTGGAGAGCTTAGGTGGTGATGTGTACATATGCGGTTGCTTGACCACCACGGCCAAGGAGTTCATAGAGGAACTAGGGGGTTTACCATATTTTTGCCACTTAGGTCGGCGAGTTTGTAAATTTTAAACAGTAGTGACCATTTTGAGTTGTAAATAACTTGTAAAAGTTTTTATGGGCCCATGAACAGTTTTATGTACTTAATAAAATATATCATTTCCTTTTTATTGGTTTTCCACCTTAGCCTGTTAATAACACTTAGATGCACGTTTTTAACTAAAGGACTCGGGTAGTGAGTCAAATTTCCGGTTCACCATTCACCGTAACTGTTCTGGGGTAACCAGGGCATTACACGAGTACACTCAGTATGCAATCCCCTAACAACACGTGTCCGCAATAGGTGGGCATGTTGTTCGAAAGTGAAGTTCAAAAGTTTCCTTCTCATAGGATTCGAACCAACACTTTTGAGGGGGAAAACTGTTACACCCAAATTTCGAGGATGAATAAATGAGCCTCAAAATTTAGGCTTGAAAAGCGTAAGCTCGAAAATGACAAGCATTGGCTAAACACTTGTATAAATATCCATGATTCCTGTCCTATTGTTGTTGGCGATCGAGCACAAGTTGAAAGGCTCAAGCTTAAGTTTCAAGCTCGAAAGAAAGAATCTTCTTTGAAGCATGTGGGTATTATTCGAGCCTTAGTTGTAGGCTCGAGGGCAATGGCCTCCGAAGGTTGAGTTCGATGAAACCATTAGGTTAGGAGAAGGCTGACTGGAATGACGAGCTCAAAGTCTTGTTCGTCCTCGAAAGCATGTCCACCTTGCATTCGAGATCAGCGACTCTTTTTCCACATGGTATATGTTAGGACATCTGTGACGTCCCACATCACTATGGCTGCTTTCTGGAATGACGACTGGCCCTACAAACCAAGATAAGTCTTTCCAGCGTGCTTTGTCCTCACTCGCATACTTCCTGGGAAAACTTCACAGGGGGTCACCCATCCCTAGATTACTCCAAGCCAAGCACGCTTAACCATGGAGTTCTCAAGTGATGGGCTACCGAAAAGAAGATGCACCTTCCTGGTATAGGTAGTACCCATCAATCCATTTAAGCCCTCTTCAACTGTGTAGTCCCATACCTACACAGTCTTAGAATCATTACACTTGACCTTCCCCAGGCGGTGTGGGATTGTACAGCTTACGCGATCTTTCCCCTTACGGATCACGGGATTTTGACTGTCACAATCACCCCCCCTTAAGGGCCCGACGTCCCCGTCGGCCACACTTCCGGCTGGGTCAAGGCTCTGATACCATTATGTGACGCCCCACATCACTATGGCTGCTTTCTGGAATGATGACTGGCCGTACAAACCAAGACAAGTCTTTCCAGCGTGCTTTGTCCTCACTCGCACACTTCCTGGGAAAACTTCCCAGGGGATCACCCATCCCTAGATTACTCCAGGCCAAGCACGCTTAACCATGGAGTTCTCAAGTGATGGGCTACCGAAAAGAAGATGCACCTTCCAGATATAGGTAGTACCCATCAATCCATTTAAGCCCTCTTCAACTGTGTAGTCCCATACCTACATAGTCTTAGAATCATTACACTTGACCTTCCCCAGGCGGTGTGGGATTGTACAGCTTACCTGGTCTTTCCCCTTACGGATCACGGGATTCTGACTGTCACAGGTATCATATATGAAACCGTGACTCACATGGTGACTCACACTTACAAAACCAGCTCGAGGGACCTGAGGACCATTGAGGAGCGCAGCCCTGAGAACGTCCTCGAGTTCTTCATGGGGATGAATCTCAACGTGAGTTCTTTTCCCATACATGGTGATGAAATTTTTTTGTTGTTTTTCTTTTTATTCATATTTTTTACTTGTTTAGTTATTTTGTAGTCCATCCTGGCCCAATACCACAGCATAGCTCATTTTACGGCCAAAAATGATGAGCTCTAGGGCGAGCTAGATGCTGCCAAGGAAAGTAAGCAGGCTGCCAAAGCTGCCCTAGCAAATGCTCACAAGAATGAGCAGGCTGCCCAGGCTGCTCTCACCTCTTCCCAGGAAAGCGAACAGGCCGCGAAGACCGCGCTGTCTGCCTCCTAAGCTCAAACCGCCAAGGCAAATCATCTCGTTGAACATCTTCAGGTCAAGATTGGCGAGCTCAAGAAAAAACTACTCGAGGCCGAAGCTAAAGCCAAGGAGGAAAAGGTGGCATCTTCATCAGCCATGGAGGAGATGTTATACCATTACTGGGCCTTCAACCAGGATGGAAACTTCTCATTTATGGAGCCCGGGCTATAGGATCCGTACCTTGCTAGATTCAAGCCTCGACTCTCGCAAGAACCGTCAGAGACTGGTGAGGCATCCAAAATGGTGGAGGGAGGCGAAGAGGTTACTTCTGCGGGGTGAAGACCTAATGGAGCACAATAATCTCTTTTTTTTTTTTAGTTTTCTTTGTAATTTTTAATAGTTTTTCTAATAATAAACAATTGCATTTGAGGTTTTTTCCTCCTCGACGTGACAATATATTTGTTTGTTTTATATTAATATATATATATATCTTAGTTTTGATCCATTCATCTTTCCTTTATGAATTTCTCATGCTTATGAATCCTTAGACTTTTGTACATTCGAGTTTTAAGGATTTGACTTTTAGATCAAGATAGATTTTATCGAACATGGTTATGTCCAAGTTTTGTTTGCTTATTTGTATCATACTTGTTTAAGAACCAGGCCTCGAACCTGGTTATATCTAGGGTTTTAATAATTTAAACTAAGTTCGTGCTAGGTTAATTGATAACTCGAGTTTTGAAAAGCCCTTTAATCAATTTTCCCAAATTTCTAAATTTTGGACCTGGTTACGTCCAAGGTTTTAAATGATTTAAACTTAGTTTGTGCTAGGTTTATTGAAAACTCAAGATTCTAAAAAGCCACTGAATAATAAATTTTTCCAAGCTTCTATGTATTTTAATCTTATCGAGTAGGCTTAATTTTGCCAAACTCGGGTTATGTGCCCTCAAGCAACCAGAATGTATAAACTTTCTTGGTTGCTTCTGCAAATATGAGAACACGAGATAATACAATACTAAGAAATAGTTATTTAGCAATCCATTAATTATTTAATCAGAACGACTTTTATAAACCAGCCTTACATGGATGTTGGTACTATTGATAATATTTTTTCAAATGTAGAGCATTCCAAGTCCATGGGACTACTTCTCCATTCATCCGAGCTATTTGTAAAGTTCCCTCACGCAAAACCTCAACGACCTAATATGGTCCTTCCCAGTTCGGGCCTAATACACCGTCCTTGGCGTCCTTATTTGCCAAAAGGACCCTTCAGAGAACTAGGTCGCCTAACCCAAGTCTACGACTTTTGACTTTGGACTTTTGAATTGAAATAGTGATCTTTTGTTGATAATGGGAGAGCTGTAGTTGCAATTCCTCTCATTTTTCTTCGATCAGATCGAGGGATGCATTAAGTAATCCATTATTCTATTCTTGATCAAACGTCCTCTGCCTGTGAGTAGTTACCACTACTTCGATTGGAAGCATGGCCTCGCTTCCGAAGGTCAGGGAAAAAAGGAGTATGCCCCATGGAGGTCCTGTGAGATGTTCGGTAGGCCCAAATTACTTGCAGAAGCTGTTTGAGCCATAGTCCTTTGGCTTCATCTAACCTCTTCTTCAGGCTTGCCTTAAGGGTTTTGTTTACAACCTCAACCTGCCCATTGGCCTACGGATATGCTACTGAAGAAAAGCTCTTAGTTATACCATATTTGTTACAATAGTTAGTGTAGAGATCACTGTCGTACTGTGTCCCGTTGTTTGATACGATCATTTTAGGAAGCCTAAACCGACATATAATACTCTTCACCATGAATTCTAGGAATCTTTTTGAAGTGATGGTTGCCAGAGGCTCGGCTTCTACCCACTTGGTGAAATAGTCAATTGCCACCATCGCGTAATACACTCCCCCCTTTCTTATTGGTAGGGAGCTTATTAGTTTGATTCCCCATACCGCAAATGGCCATGGGGATGAAATCATTGTTAGCTCAACCGGACCAGCTCAGGCAATCATAGCGAAACGCTGGCATTTGTTACACTTCGTAACATACGAGATTGAGTCTTTTGTTAAAGTAGGCCAAAAATGGCCCTGCCTCAATATTTTTAGTGCTAGGTTTTGCATCTCCACAAAAGCCTTCGTGTATTTCTCGTAAAATTGTTTCGACTTCCTTGAGCAAAACGTATCGTAGGAGAGGCAATGAATGACCACGTTGATACAAGGTTCCATCTATTATTACGTACTACGGAGCTTGATAAAGTATTTTTCTTGCGTCTCTTTTGGCGTCAGGTAACTTTCCTGTTGCGAGGTATTCCATTATGGGAGTCATCCATGTCGGTCTTATGTCGATCATTTCGACCTCTATCATTTCCTCTGTCACACTCGGACTCTCCAGTAACTCCACCGGCACTACATTCAACGTTTAAGCTTCTTTTGTGGTGGCAAGTCGTGCCAAAGCGTCAACATTAAAATTATGCTCGTGGGGTATCTGTTCAACAGAACTATACTCAAATTCAGACAGCTCTCCCAATATCTGATTTACCACGAGCTGAGAATCACTATAGGATTGGATAGCTTTCTCCTTAAGCTCCCTTGCCACTCTTAGCCCTGTTAGCAAGGCCTCATATTTGTCTTCGTTGTTGGATGCCTCAAATCCGAATCTCAGAGTTGTATGAAATGAATGTCCTTCAGGTGAGAACAAGATGATCCCAACTCTTGATCCGTTCTCGTTTGATGATCCGTCCACGAAGAATTTCCATAACTCTTGTACCGGCTCCTTCAAGAGCTCCTCTTGAAATTCGGTTCATACAACCATAAAATCAGCAAGGGTCTGACTTTAGATTGAGGTTCGTGGCACATACAATATCTCAAGTTGGCTAAGTTCGATAGCCCATTATAAAAGACGTCCCTACATTTCAGGATTTTGCAAAATCTTCCTTAAAGGTTGGCTGGTCATGAAATTGATAGAATAGGACTAGAAATATTGCCGGAGCTTTCTGCGAGCCAATACCAGACAGAATGCCAGTTTCCCTATCAATGGGTATCATGACTCGGCCCCGAGAAGTCTCTTGCTTATATAATATACTGGTTTTTTTGCACGGTCTTTTTCTCGAACTAACACGGCACTGACTACATTCTCTGTCATGACCAGATAAAGGAATAGAGGTTCTCCAGACATAGGCTTAGATAACACTGGGGGCTCGGCCAAGTGTGTTTTTAGGTGGAGGAATGCCTGTTCTCACTCCTCATTCCCCTCAAAATTTTTGTTTCCTCTGAACAATTTATAGAGTGGCAGACACTTGTCAGTGGATTTAGAAATGAAACGATTCAAGGCCGCTACCCTTCCAGTCAGGCTTTGAACTTCATTACGCGACCTAGGTGAGGGAATTTCTAACAATGATTTGATTTTCTCAAGATTCCCCTCTATCCCCTTGTGTTGACTATGAACCCTAGGAATTTTCCAGATTACACCCCGAAAGTGCATTTCTGAGGATTCAACTTCATGTCATACCTCCTTAATATTCCAAAACATTCGTTTAGATCAGACACATGGCTATTGGCAGTCTTTGATTTGACAAGCGTGCCATCGACATACACTTCCATACTTCTCCCGATCTGATTAGCGAACATCTTGTTTAACAAATGTTGATATGTAGCCCTAGCATTCTTCAGCCTAAAGGGCATAACTTTATAACAATATACGTTGTGTTCGGTCATGAAGCTAGTATGTTCCTGATCCGCAGGATTCATAGTGATTTGGTTATATCCAGAATACGCGTCCATGAAGAACATGAGCTCGTGACCTGCCGTGGGATCTACTAACTAATCAATCCTTGGCAATGGGAAAGAATCCTTGGGACAAGCTTTATTCATATCAGAGAAGTCAATACAGGTCCTCCACTTCCCATTTCCCTTTGGGACCAGCAGAGGATTGGCGACCCAGATCGGGTATTTTGCCTCGCGGATAAACCCGTATTTTAATAGTCAAGCAACTTCTTTGTCAAGAGCTTCAGCTTGGACTGTTCCAAAGCGTCTCCATTTTTTGGAATTTGCAGGCACGTTTTTGTCCAAATTTAAGGTGTGCATGATGATATTCGGACTTATTCCTGCCATATCTTCATGTGACCAAGTGAAAACGTCCAGATTCTCCCGTAAGAAATCAACAAGCTCCTTCTTCCTTTTATCGTCAAGATTCTTCCCAATCTTTATGACTCTTGAAGCCTCTTTGGGGTCAATGTTTACTTCCTCGAGCTCCTCTATGGCTTGGAGTTTTGACCTGTCTACGCCTATCCGTGGGTCAATGTCATCACATTGGGCGACGTCACTATCCTCTTTTTGCTGAGGTTCTTCCGTCCCGCAAGTAACTTCTACTTCCTGGGACTCCTCACCTCTGTCATTTATGACCATTGTTTGCTACCTGGGTTGTAATCTTCCCTTCATAGCATTCTCTAGCAGCGTGCTGATCAACTCTGACAATGCATATTCCAGTGGCTGAGGGGAACTTTATTGCTAGGTGGCAGATAAAGGGTATGGCATCAAACGCCATCAATGCAGGTCGGCCCAAAATCGCATTGTACGCAACTGGACAATCAATTACCACGAATTCATGCAACTTGGAAATCAGTTACACCCAATGTCACGACCAATCCGATCGTCCCGATGGCTCTCGACCCTTCACTAGAAAACCTGTACAGAGTCATTCAGGTCGCCTTCAAATCAGTTACAAGTAACCCCATTTTTTCCAAGGTGGACCTGAAAGTAGATTCACAATACTTCCATTATCTACTAGTGTTCTCTGGACCCTCCGGTTGGCAAGTTGAACGATTATGAACAACAGATCGTTATGTGGGAATTGGACGTGGCTAGCATCCTCTTCTATGGAAATGATTGCTTGCTTTTCCAATCGTTGTTGTTTCAATAACTGCTATTTCGGGACGAACTCCACCCTGCTATGGGACATTAGTTCGTTAATTTATCTCTTCTGGGCCTCGCTGCTCGTGCCTTCCAAATGAGGTCCTCCTGAAATTGTGGTTATATCTCCCCCTACTATCAGAGTTGGGTCAACCTGATTTTCTTGAGCTTCGGTTTGACTTACTGGAGCTTCGAGAGCTGATTGAGGGTTTGGACAAATGAGCTGATTAGGGACCACTTAACTTTGGGCGTACTGGGCCAACGATCCGGCTCTGGTAAGAGTTTTGATCTCATCCTTCAACTGTCGACAGTCATCAGTGTTATGACCGATGTCGTTATGGAGTCGGCAGAACTTTGAGGAATATCTCTTCGCCCTCTGGTTCTTCAACGGTTCTGGCTTCTTCCATGGAAGGCGAGTAGCATTTGCCAAGAAGATGTGCTCCCGAGTGTCAATTAGGTTGGTATAAGTAGCGTAAACAGGTTTGAACTTCTCCACAAATTTATTTTTCTTCGTCCTGCTCTGAACACCCTCGCCATTTCCCTTCCTTTTGTTATTTCAACCTTGGTTGTTTTGTATAATGGTTTGAGCCATAGCTGCAACATCCATTACTGCTTCAATGGGCTAGACAGGGGTCTGGCTGGTTCCTGCAATATTTTGATAAGTGTGGCATTATAAAGCCTACCAGATATGTGGCCGCTACAATATTTGGAGCGAAAGGCTCGAGCTCGTCTTCTGAGTCACAATTGTCTTTTTCTTTTCCAGATAAAAGCCTCTTCATTTTCTCTTCCGTCAAAGCTAGTCTTTAGAGGGTTTGGTCCTTAGTCCCTAGGTTACCTGGGGGCAGTTCAACAGCTCCTGTCCTATCGTAAGTGTTTGATGGGTTATTGTCCCTCAATGCTCGAGCTTGGTTTTGTGGAGAATTCCTGTTATCACGTACTATGGGCGGACCTCCTTCTTGTCGAGTATAGCTAATATCTTTATCCTGAGCTAGATTTCTTCTCTTCAAATTCAAATGATCGTGCAAATCGGGTTATGGATCATACTGATGGCTTTGTGCTGAACTCAATTTATTTCTTAGGTTGCCCTTCCATCCAGTAACTCTCGTTTTGCGGTTGTGACCGAGGATCTGGATTTTTGACACATGTTCGTGGGACATAAGTATTGGCAGATGGGGAAGGATTCTGCTCCTACTTTCCAAATAAGCTGGAATGTCTCTTTGAGGACGAGGTGGTGTTGGATGTCTTATAGGCAAGGGGGATACCTTATTGGTGAGGCTATCCTCATTCAATCAGAGCGGACTAACTTAGCTCGCCTATGTTCTACTCCAATGTCTCTTGTTCTCTGTGCCTGGTGATCTGATCACGATGTAGGAGGGTTGGTTAGAACACTTGGTCTTTGTGAGCCTATCCCAGCCCCTCCTTGTGGATTTCCATGGGCATTCCTGGGGACCTGTGAAGAAGGCACCGAAAATGAGGTTGCAGTCCTAACCGACTGACTGACATGCTGACTACCCCTATGATGGTCACTGGGTCGAGCATTTTGGTGATCTCGTTCCGCAGGTATAGAAGTTGGAGTAGAGGTTCTGATTGATTGACTTGGTTTGGATCAATTATTCCTATGAGACCCACTATGCCTCTTCCAGACGTTAACGTCGGTTGCAAGGGGTAACCGAGCAAAAACCTCCTCAATCTCCCTGTTTGCCTTAGCGAGATGGCTCCTCAATTGCATGTTTTCCAACTCGACGACAGTTAGGTAATATGGATTTGGATCCAGTGGCAATGACGTCAAACTCCTAGTGTCACCTTGTCTCGCCGGTTATTTTCCCGGACATTGCTGGATCTCAGGGTCGCGCTCGTTCGAAACAACGGTATGATGGGCCTCCTGCCCACCAAGATATTCTATCTCATTATCATGCATTGAGTGAGTGAGCATCGTGATGAGAATCGACTGGGATTTTGATAAAGCACTAATTTTCTCTTAATGAATGCACCAAAATGTTGACGAGTTTTTCGCCAGCAGTGTATTAAGAATTATTAAAGCAGATTAGTGCTTAATGATTGTTATCCAATAAATTAGCATTTATGACGTGGCGAATAATCTCTTGACACGTGGCTGATACCTGAAGCGTCTGCTAGAGTATCGACCAGGAGACACACCAGAAGCAGGACAAGCCTGTCTTTCCCACGACCAGTCTGGTCGGTGGTTCCGCTGGCAAAGCAACATTTATGGGAAGATCTTTGTGAATCCCGAATTTATCTCATGCAATCTTCTGGATATCCCATTATTCAGGGGATGATATCTGTAACAATATTTTGTAACCCTCCATGAGCCTATAAATAGCAAGATATAGCTCAAGGGAAGGGACTTTTGGCTGCTGAATCATAGAGATATAGAATTTCTCCTAGTAAACTTGTATTGTTTTGTGAGAAGTGCTGAAACTCAGTGAACCCAAGTTCTCTGATCACATTTCTGATTTCATATCAATATAATTCTACGTGGACGTAGGTCATTACCAGATCCTGGGGCCGAACCACTATAAGTTACTGTGTTTTCTTTACTTTCGTCATTACATTATTCTCTTTACATTCGTCCATATCATTCATATTTTGACTCCGTGTCAGTTGGCCAAATCGTGGGTCAACATTCTGGTGCTTTCATTGAGAGGACGATTCATTGTTGTTGAGAAAACTAATGGCGAAAGCAAGAAGGAAAGCTGCCCAGACTGCCGCCGCTGCACCGTCGAATCCACCACCTCCTCCTCCACCTGCAAGCATGGCGGAAGATGAGCCGCAACTAGATTTTGAAGAGGAGGAAATGGACGATGCGACGCTGAAGAGCACCCTGGGCGCGTTGCAAGAAGAATTGGCTAGTCTGAGGGCCAATCAAGAGACTGCCGCAGAAGTTATGGCACGACAGCAACAGGAGCTTGATCGTCAGCGGGCGGAGTTGAGCGAGAGACAAGCAGAGGTGGACCGCCGCCAGACCGAGGCCATGGCAGCCCTCAAAGCAGCCTTGCTGTTGGCAAGAAATCAGGCCGCACCTGCCTCGCAGCCTAACCAACCTAAAAATGGGCCACCTCAAAAGGGTCCCAATCCTAGCCCACCAATCCATCCTTCAAGTCCGCAAAGGCCCGAGCAGCCTCAGATGCCCCATGACGAAGTCCCACTGGACCCCGAGGCAAATCCACCATCCCAGGCTGCTCGGGGTAATCCTCCGCAGCAAAGGCAGAATAGGGCCGAGCGTCAGCCCCGTAGTCCTAGGCACCATGAGAATGATGGACCAAACCAAGCGAACAGAGGTCACCACCCTCCTGGTAACAGGAGGGACTCGGAACTAGGCTCTGCGGTCCGTGGACCCCCACGACATAACGATGCACGGGGACACCGCGACCAGCGCAGGCCACCCTCTAACGCTCGGGGCGTTTCTGCCAGAGATAGTCTCAGAGGGAACAGTCAGTCTCACCACAGCCAGTTAAGGTTCAGAGATGGTCATGGGTACAATGAGGCTGACTCAGGCAAGGGCAATGCTGATGGGAGAAACGGAAATAGAGGTAAAAGCAGGAGCCAAGTACCTCAAGGTGACCAACCAAATAGACAAGATGCTGGGGGGCAAGCCAAACAAAATAATGTCTTCAACCGGCTCGGAGGTAGCGAGCAATGGAGAAGAGATGAGGACCTGAGAGATGTACTCAACGATCGTCGAGAAAGGCACGGCGAGAACAACCCCCCAGCCACAGAGGCCACCACAATTCCTGCCGCAGTGCAAGCCCAGATAGACGCACTCAATCAGGCTGTGCAGCAGCTGGTCGGAGGAAGGACTTCTTACATCGATCACGACAGGAGGAAAAGTACTCCTTTCGTCCAAAGGATAGCTAATGCCGAAACTCCCAGCAAGTTCAAAATGCCTACGCTCCCGAACTTTGATGGATATGGGGACCCAGTCTCGCATGTGAATAAATTTGAGATTCAGATGGACATTCAGAAAGTGTCCGAAGACGCTCGGTGCAGGATCTTCCCTGCAACACTTTCTGAAGCAGCACAGGAGTGGTTCTTTAAGTTCCCACCTGCAAGCATAGTTTCCTGGGAAATGTTCGTAAGGGAGTTCTACGGACAGTTCTACGCAGGTCGTGTGCACCCAACCGAAGCAAACCAGCTGGTCGAAATCCTCCAACAGGACAGAGAGTCAGTGAAGGATTACGTCCAGCGCTTTATGCGGGCGGCGGCTGGAGCAAAAATAGTAGGAGACGAAGGCAAGATGATGGCCATTACTGCAGGGGTAAAGCGTTGCTCTCCCCTCTGGTAGAGTCTCCGAAAGGAAGGAGTTAAAACGACCCAAGAGTTCTTGGATCGAGCCGATCGTTACATTAAACTCGAGGAAGCCATTGCTGATGATGGGAAACCCTCGAACAAGGGTAAAAAGGCCGCTGAGCCTGCCAAAACCGCCAATGGTTCCAAACCTGATGGCAACGACAAAGGCCATAAAAACGGCAACGGTAATGGAAAAAATGGTGGGAAACGGCCGTATAGCGAGCCTTCCACCTCCGACAATAAACGAGCCAAGGGTAATCATTATGAACCTAGGTTCACTAACTACACTGCCTTCATCGAGTCTCGGGGAGAGGTTTACTAGGCCACAAGCTCTAGTGTACCTTACAAGAAACCTGGGCCCATTCAAAAAGACATTTCGAAAAGAGACACCACCAAGTTCTGTCGTTACCATAACGACTACGGACATGACACTAATGAATGCAACCAGTTAAAAGATGAAATCGAGTTCCTTATTAGACAAGGACACTTGAGAAGTTACGTACGGGCCTCGGGAACTTCCCAATGAGAAGCTCCAGGTGGCAACGAGCAGACGTCCACACGCCAGCGCTCGCCACCATTACAGCCTGCCCCCGTAGCCGGAACACTCTTAACCATCTGTGGAGGCCCGCACCTCGCGGGAAATAGCGGAAAGGCTAGAGAACGATATGCTTGGACTCTACGTCATGACCAGGACATCGAGATGATGACTGTGGAGGACCGTGCGCCAAAAAAGGCTCGCTCAGAGGAATATGGGATAACCTTCTCCGATGGCGATGCCCAGCACGTCCGGTTCCCACATTCCGATCCGCTGGTCGTGGACATCCAGATGGCTAATATGATGGTAAAAAGAGTACTGATCGATACAGGAAGTTCAGTGAACATCCTGTATAAGTCAACACTGGAACGCATGAAGTTGTCCGTAAAAGATCTGGAGCCCTGCAATCAAACCATATACGGCTTCTCTGGAGAAGGGCTCGCCCCAGCCGGAATGATCAAACTCCCAGTAACAACGGGTACAGCACCTGCCTCAAGGACATTACTCACCACTTTTGTAGTGGTCGATTGTCCTTCAGCATATAACGCTGTTATTGGAAGGCCCATACTGGTTGAGCTGAGGGCCATCATCTCCATGTGGCACCTAGCCATGAAGTTTCCAACGGACGCAGGGGTAGGATGCGTCTTAGGAAACCAAAGGGAAGCCAGGGAGTGCTATAACGCCTCGATCACAAAGGTAAAAAGTGGAACATCGAAGAGCGCTACCCCAAACCGATTGCAGATGACAGAAAACAGACAAGCCCAATCAGGTGGTAACGTCACCAAATAAGGTGTTGCCCAAAGTGAGGATATAGATTTGGATCCTCGCTTTGGGGATTTTGAGGAAAATGTTGGACCCGTCGAGGACCTGGAAGAGGTCCAACTCGATGAAAAAGACCCGACCAGAGTCGTGAAGGTTGGGAAGAATTTAGAGCCTACCACAAAGCAGGCACTGGTGAAATTCTTGCAAGAGAACCAGGAAGTTTTCGCCTGGTCGCATAAATACATGGTTGGGATAGATCCAGCAGTGATCAGCCATGTCCTGAACATAAACAAAGCCTTTCCACCTGTGCAACAAAAAAGAAGGCTGCTCGATAAAGACAGATCAAAAGCCTTAAAAGAAGAAGTCGAAAGACTTAAAGAGAATGGGTTCATCAGGGTGGCGTTTTATCCATCATGGGTCTCCAATCCGGTGCTGGTCCCCAAGCCTAACGGCAAATGGCGGACCTGCGTGGATTTTACAGATCTCAATAAAGCCTGCCCAAAAGACTGTTTCCCACTCCCAAGGATCGACCAGTTGGTCGATGCTACTGCAGGACATGAGATCCTCTCGTTCATGGACGCGTATTCGGGTTACAACCAGATCAGTATGCATCCCCCTGACGAGGATCACACCAGCTTTCGGACCGATACTGGCTTATATTGTTACAAAGTGATGCACTTCGGGCTGAAAAACGCAGGTGCGACTTACCAACGACTGGTCAACCACATGTTCAAGGAGCTGATTGGGGTAAGCATGGAGGTATATGTGGATGACATGCTTGTAAAGTCCAAGAAGGCAGAAGGACATGTGAGGGATTTGCAGGGATGCTTTGATGTGTTGAACAAGTATCAGATGAAATTGAACCCCCTCAAATGTTCCTTTGGAGTCGGATCAGGGAAGTTTTTGGGGTTTATAGTAAATTCAAGAGGAATCGAGGCCAACCCTGACAAGATAAAAGCCCTGATCGACATGAAGTCGCCGAAGAAAATCAAGGATGTACAAAGCCTGACCGGAAGGATCGCTACCCTAAGTAGATTCATCTCAAAATCAACTGACAAGTGCGTTCCATTCTTCAATCTACTCAGCGGGAATAAGAAGTTTGAATGGACGGAAGACTGCGAGCAAGCATTCCAGGCCTTAAATGCTCATATGTCGCAACCTCCCATCCTATCAAAACCAATCGAAGGAGAGACTTTGTATATTTATCTGGCAATTACCGAAGTTGCTGCTAGTGCGGTATTAATACGGGAGGAAGAAGGCTTACAGAAAGCTGTTTACTATGTCAGCAAAAGGCTTATCGGAGCAGATTTGAAGTATCCACCAATCGAGAGGTTAGCATATTGCTTAATTCTAGCCTCCAGAAAGTTGCGTTCGTACTTCCAAGCCCATCCTATCACAGTTCTGACCGACCAGCCCCTTCGGCAAGTCCTCCAAAAACCTGAGGCGGCTGGACGGCTATTAAAATGGGCAGTCGAATTAGGACAGTTCGATGTAACTTATTCACCGCGAGCAGCAATAAAAGGGCAAGTCTTGGCCGATTTTATTGCGGAGTTCACCGAACTCCCCAACAGTGAGCTGTGCAAACAGCCTGAAGCGCCCATGCCTCAAGACGAGACTCCTTCGTGGAAACTATTTACGGATGGTTCATCCAATGAATCCCACGCTGGAGCAGGAGTGATATTGATAACGCCCAAAGGGCATCGATTTCACTGCGCAATCAGGTTTGACTTCACAGCATCAAACAATGAAGCAGAATACGAAGCGCTCCTCGCTGGACTGAGAATGGCCGAAGATATGAGCATAAAAACGCTTGATATTTACAGTGACTCCCAGCTGGTCGTGAATCAAGTCCTGCGAGAATATCAAGCGCGAGGATTAAAGATGATGGCCTACCTTAATAAAACGAAAGATGAGCTATCCCAGTTCCCAAAGTACTCCTCCAGCAAATTCCGCGAGACCAAAATTCCAATGCAGACGCCTTAGCTAAACTCGCAAGTGCAAAGGATGCTGACACCTTGAACATAGTCCCGGTAGAAAGATTGAATAAGCCAAGCATTGAAGTGGCCGAAGCCAACATGGAGATTCGTGCAGAAGATACGTGGATGACACCTTACATGGAGTATCTGAAAAATGGAACATTGCCAGCAGATAGAAACAAGGCCAGAACTCTGCAAAGGCGGGCTGCTAGGTACATACTGCTCGACGGTGTTATGTACCGAAGAGGATATTCAATGCCACTACTCAGATGCATTACATCAGAAAAAGCTAAGGAACTCATGAAAGAAGTGCATGAAGGCTTCTGTGGAGATCACGCTGGGGGGCAGAGTTTGGCGAAAAAAGTTCTAAGACAAGGCTACTTCTGGCCAACAATGAACAAGGATTCAATGGAGTACGTACGAAGATGCGATAAATGTCAAAGGTTCTCCAAGATCCCACGAGCAGCTCCAAACGAGCTAAAGCAGATGCAGAGCCCGTGGCCTTTCGTAATATGGGGAATAGACTTGATTGGATCACTGCCAACAGGAAAAGGAGGAGTAAAGTACGCAGTCGTGGCAGTCGATTATTTCACAAAATGGGCCGAAGCTGAACCACTCGCAACCATCACAACCAAAAAAGTTCTTGACTTCGTCATCAAGAACATTGTATGCCGGTATGGATTGCCCAGGAAGATAGTTTCAGACAACGGAACCCAATTTGATAGCGACCTGTTCACCGATTTCTGCGAGAGGCATGGAGTAATTAAGAGCTTTTCTTCAGTCGCACATCCCCAAGCAAATGGGCAAGTCGAAGCTGTAAACAAAACTCTCAAGGACACCCTGAAAAAACGACTTGAAGAAGATGAAGGAGCATGGCCAGAACAGCTGCCTGAAGTCCTCTGGTCGTATAGAACATCTCATCGAACAGCGACAGGGCATACCCCATTTTCTCTAGCCTACGGATATGAGGCAATGTTACCTGTCGAGCTAGATCCCCCCTTACATCGGCGTTTGACTTACGACCATGACGCGAACAGCCAGTTGATGATGGAGTCCCTAGACTCGATCGATGAGATAAGAGAAAAATATCAACTCCGAGTTGCTGCTTACCAGCAAAAAGTCGCCCGGTACTTTAACTCCAAAGTTAAAGAAAGAAAATTCAACGTCGGAGATTTGGTGCTACGACGAGTTTTCTTAAATACCCGCGACCCCACTGCTGGCGTGCTCGGACCTAACTGGGAAGGGCCTTACCAGATTGAAGAAGTCCTTCACCCAGGCACCTACAAACTTGCACGCTTAAACGGAGATCTCGTTCCACGCTATTGGAATGGAGAACACCTGCGCAAGTATTATCAATGAACAGCCCTTCTTAAAGGACTGGCTTGTTTAAATTTCTCTTTTGAATTTTTACAAGTTTTGCAAAGAGGGTTAGCCACGATGTATGGCTAATTGCTCGTATATGTAAGATTCTATTTCAGAATCACTCGTAAAGACATGTTTAGTCCATTTTTAATACGAGATTATAAGGGACTGTGCTCAGCCAGTCATTCTTGCCAACCTTTGTGAATTTATATTTACAAGTATTTGTTCATTACATGTGTTGTTTTGCTGTATTACAAGTATCAGTTTTACTACGAACAGGAACGTTCGAACAGGTTATGGTCAAGGCAAGTGACCAAGGACCTAAAGATCCTCGATCACTTGGGGGGCATATAAGGCACATCGAGAGCAAAGCATACTTCTCAAGGTATGTAAACACATGAACAAAATAAGTGAAAGCATGCTACAGTACTTAGTGTATTTCTCAAAATTTATGTTTTGTTAAATCATGCCAAAGTACTACGCTAAGTCCGGTCATACGGATAAATGTTATAATAAAATATTATAGCACCAAGAGTTAAGCTTTTATACCGCAAGCATCGCTGCTTGGATGTAACTGTTCAAATAAAAAAGATTTACTGCCCGTGCAGTAAGGTTTAAAAAGAAATTACTGTCTTTACACCACGACCCTTGGGTCGTATATCCAAAAAAGAAGCACTTACGCTGGAGATTTCATTCAAAGCCCTGTTCATGATCTGGTCGACTGGCAGCTCTTCAGCTTGAACCATTGCGGTCCTAACACGCTCGCCTTTTCCAATGCGATCGAGGCGGTCTCGGGCGGAACGGATGGCGCGGCTCATAAGTCTGGCCCCATGAGCCTCTTCGCGAGAAAGGTGCTCCCTGGCAGGCGCAGCTGGAGGATTCGGGCGAACAGGAGTAGTTTGCTGTTCAGAAGGAGCTGGAGGAGGAGTAGGACTTCGCCCAGTTGGCGCAGGACTTTGCCCAGTTGGCGTGCCCTAAGGAGGGTCTTATGGTCGACTTTTCTTGGCTGGAGGGCCCCGACTGGATTCATCAGTTCTCTTTTTTGGCTTCCGTGTGAGTTGGGGGGTTTCTTCTTCCTCCTCGGCCTGATACATGTCGAAGATGTTGGGAGTCGACATATCTGCATGAAGGTAAACACAAGAGGTTAATAAGGATAGAGAAAGGTGAAAGTAAGTAACACAACAGAAAGAAGATAACAAAGTAAATACCCGAGCTACAACTACTGGTCGCTACACTATTGACTCTATTAATCATATACTCATTTTCTGGCATGAAGAAGTCTGGCCCTAGATTTGGAGCATATGTAAAGTTACCGTCCCCGTCAAACATATGACAGGGAATTGGCAAACCATTTAAAAGCAAAATAACGTTACCATTGTCATTAAAAGACTCTCCCATGTCAACAACAGGCTCTGTGGCCTTTTCTTTCCCCTTGCCTTGGGGAGCAGAAGGCCTTTCTGCAGAAGGGCTACCCGTGGGTTCCCTGATCATAACTCCTGTAGGCCTCCTCCTGGGGGAAGGCACATGAGGTTGCTGCTCGGGAACCCCCTCGGCAGTGGCTTCGTCCACCATGGACCCTCTATTTTCATGGTGAGGAGCCAGGAGGCCAGACGACCTCAAGTTCTTTTCAATGATCAGGGCCTTGACGCTTTTCGCTGCGTCAGACATCCTGGCCAGAGCATTGGACCTCAACACCATGTCTGGTGTTGGAGTCGAATGTAACCAGGGGCCTGAAAAATAGGTCAAGTTTGAGAAAAAATGAAAGAATATACTCTGAGGAAAAGTATCGACCAGCGAAAGATAAGCTCTTACCTCCTCTCGCGAAGGCCAAGTTGTTACTGGCTATGTTCGGAGTAAAGAAGTACTCCTTATTATAATGCCCCACGTTCGAGACATGAGTAGTACCACTCAGGAACGTCCGGCCGGTTTCCTGGTGACAGAAGTGAAAAAAGCCCGTCCCGTTGTGCTGAGGGTTGGACTTGAGGTCAAAAAGGTAATTGACCTCATGAGGTGAAGGTTCTGACCATTTGTTAAGTTTGTATAGGATATAGAGTGCGGCCAGCATCCTATATCCATTAGGAGTTAATTGAAAAGGGGCGACACAAAAGTAATTGGCCACCCCCACAAAAAATGGATGAAGAGGGAGATAAGCTCCCGCCTCAATATGGTATCGGGACCAGGCGCTGTTCGCCCCTCCTGGGCGGTTAGCCCTCTGGTCCGTAGTGGGACGAGTAATGGTTACCCCCGTGAGGGGGAATTTTCTGAAACAATTGGCAACCATTCGAGGGGTCACCGAACTAGCAGGGGAGGTATACCACTCGACATCAGGCGGATTCCGATGACGAGGACGAGCCCTAGTTTGGATATTAGGGTCAGG
Organism: Humulus lupulus; assembly: GCF_963169125.1. Taxonomy (NCBI): domain Eukaryota; kingdom Viridiplantae; phylum Streptophyta; class Magnoliopsida; order Rosales; family Cannabaceae; genus Humulus; species Humulus lupulus. The sequence goes on along the minus strand of NC_084795.1, from coordinate 60,319,482 downwards.
AACAAGATTTTCTCGACCACTGGTCGAGGGAACCCCAGCCTGCGAGCCAAGCTGGGCAAGAGAAATAGGGTTACTTTCAGACTCGGGCCTTTTCTTGCCAGAAGACTTTGAACGGGCCATTGGAGGAGAAGGATGTGGTCTGGAAGAGGCTCACGAGAAAGGTATCTGGTGAATGCGATCGGTTGGTTGTTCTTCTCCCTCGAGTAGCTGGGCGAGGAGGTCGTCGTCGATGGGTCTCTCACCTCCCCACAAATCTGGCATTAAAGTCTGCAAACAGAAGAATGGGGAGGTGAGGTTAGAGGATTCTAGAAGGCTTTTAGAATAACGCTGGTTGAGTATAAAAGTTAAGCCTTTATACAACAGCATTCTAACAAGAAACTGAATCTTTCTACGTGAACAGTTTGAAAAACGGATCAAAGGGTGAAAGTGAAGAGTTTTCCTGAAAAGCTTTTTCAACTCCCCTTAGGGCGGGAAAAATTATTTTTTCAACTAGCTTAAAAATCGAAATGTTACTTCGTTTTACGTCCTAAAAAAGCATGATCCTGAGTTTTAAACCAACTCATAAGCCTACTTTGCCTACAAAAACATTCTATCTACAGGCGCCTAAAAACCAGATGCTAAGAGACTTAAACAGTACACCATTAAAAAACATGCACCACGAGAAATTAGGAGCATGGGGTTTCAGTAACTTACCAGGGAAAATGGTCGTGAAGGTGGAAGAAGGGACTTCGAAAATCAAGGAGCCCGCCGTCTAAGTCTTGAAAGCACAAGAGAACGTTCGCCGGAGAAGGTAATGCTATGGTTTTTAGGGTTTTTGGCAGAATAATGGCGTGCGTGAAAAGAAAAGAAATGGCTCTGGTGGTCTTATATAAGTTTGTCTCTGATATTAAAAAGGCGTAATCATTAGTTTTCCTTTTTCAAAGTATGGGGGAACGTGATGGCCGTCGAAATTGTTTCTGGGGAACTGAAAAGTCATGATTAGACAGGAGTGGGTTGCTTTTTTCAAGAACACACGAAGGGTTCTGACACGTCAGGAGGGTTTACCGAAGAGTCGTTCGTTGAAAGTTTATTTTCTGTTCGTAGTAAATAAACTTTGGGGGGCAAATGTTATCCAATAAATTAGCATTTATGACGTGGCGAATAATCTCTTGACACGTGGTTGATACCTAAAGCGTCTGCTAGAGTATCGACCAGGAGACACACCAGAAGCAAGACAAGCCTGTCTTTCCCACGACCAGTCTGGTCGGTGGTTCCGCTGGCAAAGCAACATTTATGGGAAGATCTTTGTGAATCCCGAATTTATCTCATGCAATCTTCTGGATATCCCATTATTCAAGGGATGATATCTGTAACAATATTTTGTAACCCTCCATGAGCCTATAAATAGCAAGATATAGCTCAAGGGAAGGGACTTTTGGCTGCTGAATCATAGAGATATAGAATTTCTCCTAGTAAACTTGTATTGTTTTGTGAGAAGTGTTGAAACTCAGTGAACCCAAGTTCTCTGATCACATTTCTGATTTCATATCAATATAATTCTACATGGACGTAGGTCATTACCAGATCCTGGGGCCGAACCACTATAAGTTACTGTGTTTTCTTTACTTTCGTCATTACATTATTCTCTTTACATTCGTCCATATCATTCATATTTTGACTCCGTGTCAGTTGGCCAAATCGTGGGTCAACAATGATAAACCGTAATGAACAATAAACAAAATTCACTCAAGAACATAGAACTTTTACGTGATTCAGTGTTTAAAATCCACCTAGTCCACGAGTCAATATTATTGCTATTTCTCTCTCTATTTTTGCAGAGTTTTTGTATTTCAAAGTAATGGTCCCCTTTCTTGTCCAATATTCCCAGTATTTATATGGGAATTCCATGGACAGGTTTGGGTAACCACATGATTCAATCACGTATTTACATAATGTCTACATTTAATACAAATAATTCTCATTTATATTGGGATATGATTTGATAACAAGATAACAGGTTCCTACTATCTCGGATAATAAATATGACAGTCTTGTCATAAATAAACATATAAAGGAGATCTTGAGTATCCAGGGATCTTTGAGTATGCAATATACTAGAATTACCATGAGTTTGATATCTCCTCCAAGCTCGTGCTTCACAGCCATCATATCCTTAGTTTGGGATAAACTCAAGGTGCCTAACACCACGTATGATTACCGTGAATCTCGAGTTGTCCACATGGATAATAAGCAGATATTATTTTCCTTAGTGATTTCTTCATGTATTTTTCTACTAGCTGTACCCGAGCTGAGTGAATGAACTCGTGCTAAAATAAGGGTACAACACGTGACAAATCACATTATTTAATCTCATTTTATATTATCTAAAATAATATAACAATATATCCAGCATATTAATATAAAACGTCTATGATAAGAAGCATTTCTATCATAAATATATTATTTACTAAAAAAAATTCATTAATATATTCTCATAAATATATAAAGTCATGAGAGTGAGTAAACTATATATAAGTTTTAAATTATGTCATTAATTTTGATTAACTTCTCGCTAAATATATGTTAAAACTAATTAAATACCGTGAAAAATCTAATAGGGAAGTGTAATTATTTAATGAGAATAATTAATAATTAATAAAATAAATACTAAATCCTACCATCTAAATACCATCTAATTATTATTAGCTTATTCATAGCTATTCCTAATAAGTAAGGAAAATTTCACTATTTATGTCTAATAATGCCTAATATTACCAAAAAATTATAGCACTATTAATATTTTCAAATTGATGCTAAAGATTCCTCTCATACCCAAAATACCCCTCTCATTATATCAATAATCCTAAAACCTTCTCGCCTTCTCTCTTCCTTCTCTCTCCCTCTCGCTCTTTCATTCTCACAAAATCCTCCCTAAAACCTACAGATTTGTATGATTTTCTTGTCGAAATCGTTGTTAGTCATCTCCATTGTCTCTCTGAAGTCGCCAATATCAAAGGCCACCTTCATTTTGAGGGTTTTTGGAGGAGAAAAACCATGGGTAAGAAGATTGTTCATTTTATGTGTTGGGTATTGTTTGTTTGCATTTTTTTGGCTATTTCGAACATATCTGAGCCTATATTGGTGTGTTTTTAGGGTATTTTAGTGAGATTTCGTGATCTGCATTTTTCGAGGTACTCTTTAACTTTTTTGCTCGATAGGAGCTCGATAACGGTTCGATAGAGATCGATGGTATGTAGAATAAGGTTCTTTTATGAGCTCGATGCTACTCGATATAGCTCGATTGTGCTCGATTGCAACTCGATAAGGATTAGATTGGACCCTAGAATATTTGGTGTAGTTTTTTTCTCAATATGTGCTCGATAAGAGCTTGATAGGGTTCGATGAATGTTTTGGTTAGTTTTTATGTTCAGTTTAAGAAATTTTAGCTCGATACTAACTCGATAAGAGCTCGACTATGGGCTCAATTAAAGCTCCATATAAGTTCGATAACAGCTCGTTGAAGCTCGATAATGTTCTTTTTCATGAATTTCTAAAAACGTGACTGTTTTTTTCAACATAAAAACACAGGTTCCATTCAACGTGACTGTTTCTAAAAACGTGACTGTTTTTTTCAACGTGACTGTTTTTTTCATGAATTTCTAAAAACGTGACTGTTTTTTACAATTTCAATGTTTTTTTTTTCAACACAGGTTCCATTGTCTACGTTTTTGTATCCTACAATGGTGTTTGGGAATTACAAGGGAATAAGTGGATTTTCAAGGACCCTCAATGCATGGATATCGAATCTTAATAGTATCCATAGTTCTGCAAGCAATATACATCCTCATACTCCTCCCCAAGATGCCAGAAACTGTTGTTCAATGCCGGTCAACATGGACCTAACTTCAGAATCCCACGTGAACTTTGTTTTGTCGGCAGCTTTCTTGTACTGATCATATCGGGCAGGTATCACTTGTGAGAAATACATGTTCATCACAACTGCATTATGTCGATATATATTGGGAAAATACTTGTGACACATACGAAGCATGTGTTCTGTCGAATCAATATGCTACAAAGAGAGTACAATATAAAAAGTTAGCAAAGACCATCATAAATGGCTAAATAATGATGCATAAATGAATAAACTGAGTTCTCATCGAGCTTATATCGAGCTAAACATCGAGCTCATCGAGTCCATATCGAGCTCACATCGAGCTAATCTCAAACAGTAAACAACAACCCTAGTTTAACACCCATATCGATCTACTATCGAGCTTCATCGTGCTCACATTGAGCTAATCTCAAACAGTAAACAACAAACCAATTTTAACACCCATATCAATCTATTATCGAGCTCCATTGAGCTCACATCGAGCTAATCTCAAACAGTAAACAACTTAACTTGTGTAGCCTGTCGAGCTCCTATCGAGCTCTCATCGAGTTCATATCGATCATAGAAACCCCCCATCGAGCTCCTATCAAGCTCTCATCGAGCTCCTATCAAGCTCTCATCGAGCTCATATCAAGTCAATAAAAACATAACTTGTAAAATTGAAAACAAAACATAATTTCTACCACTATCGAGTCATTAGGTATAAATTGCTTACCCCATCATTGAGCCACGACTGGGGTGTCTTCAAGGTCAGAAACCACGTTGAATCGTGATTACCAGTATTTATATCCTGGGAGGTCTTGTTGGAGATGTCTCCAAGCAGCCACTTGGACATTGTCCTATACTGTTTGTGATCTGGCTTCTTGAAAGGGCCCAGCATCTATGTAGCCTCCTTTTTTGGTGCAGCTGCATCAGTGTGAGGTCTTTTCCTCGTGGGATCGGTGTAGTCCTCAAACCAATCTGGTTTGCGTCTTTGGCGTCTAATCCTCTGAAACTGAACCCCAGCAACATCCTCACGATTGACAATAACGACTCCCGGAGTCGCAGCATCAGGTGTCACAATGATGGTAGGAGGCGTGGTTGGATCATCAACATAGTCTAGAGGAATATCCAGTGATTCTGAGTCTGAATCTTAAGTGGAGCCCCTCAGTTTCTCCTTAATAAACATCAGGATCTAACTGACTGCATTTAGGATCACTGAATGGTTCTTCAAGAGGGTCTCCTGTCGACCCTCGACTCTGTCCAACCACTCAATCAAGTCGGCGAGCGCAGGGGCTAAGGCTGGGGCTGGTGTTGGGGCTGAGGCTGAGGATGGGGCTGATGTGGGGCTAGGGAAACAGGAGGGGTGGGACATGCAACCTCCTCCTCCAGGGCAACATCATTAAATATCTTGGCTACCTCAGCTGCTTGAGAAACTATCTCCGTAATTTTCTCAAAAGTCACATCATCCTCCTCATTAGCCTTCGAGAGATCCTGGCAAAGCCCAGGATAAAAGGGAAGATCTCCCTCTGTCAACGACAAATAATAGTCTTTTTCTGCTAATCAAGGCTTTAATATCGGAAGGACGATCAACTGCAAACAACATAAAAAATTTAGTTAACTCAAATAATCAAAAAAGATAAGCATATAGATAAAAAATAATTGTTTAATGTTAATCAAATATAACTTACATTCTTCTTCAATAACATCGGTGAGATGACAGACTTCGTGAAATCCTTGTTCCTCCGATGCGACCAACTAAGCATCCTCGGGACCATGTTTCTCGAGCTCACAACAAACTCCGTCGCAAGTTGCTGGATAGCCTCATATGCCCAGTACTCTAAGCCCGAAGCATAACCATACATACTGTACTTGGACTCTTGCTGCACCTCGGCATCCTTCTTGTTGTCATATTTGGCCTTTTGCTTCACCATGTCCTTCTTACAAGACTACAATAGCCTCCTATAAGATTACTTCCCCCATGGATAGCTGAAGAAGTACTCTACGTCCTCAACAATTTTCAGAATATCTCGCCATATGTGCATCTTTCCCTCAATGGCATTTAGAACCCCCTCAACCAACATACATAGACCAAGCTTGTACACATCTTCCACAATAGTACAGGTCTTGAAAGCATGGTCCACCTATGAGAGCTTTACTTTCTCAGTATCGTTGAAATACTCCTTTATCAACCAGTCGCTGAGATTACGATCTTCCAACTCTTCTGGTGATGGGAAGGTACTGAAATTCAACCAAATCACTAGGGAAAACTCTCCCATGCCGAATCTACAAGTCTTCGACCCCAAGAAGAAATGCACCTCATCTTCGTTGTTGCTGGAGATTTTACTCAACAACAGTTGATGCACCAAGACTCTGGAGAAATTAAACTACAAAACCAAAAAGAACTGCTTGAAAGGGGATTCCTTAGCCTTTTGAAGCAGCCCGAGCTCCACAAACCTAGTCTTAATGTGATTCAAAGTGCTACTACCCTGATATGTCACTCGGCCAGGAAAGTGATCACTGAATGGAACAAGCAACTTAGGCATCTGCAAGAACACATGAAAAAAAATTGGTAAGAAAACATAATGTTAAACAGAATCAGGAAAAAATAAAAAAAAAAAATTCATCAAAAAACTGAAGTAAGTTGTCATCGAGCTATAATCGAGCTGCAACATACCCTATCAAGCAACTATCAAGAAACTATCGAGCAATATCAATAACCTAAATCTACAGAGACTATCGAGCCAGTGTCGAGCCTATTGAGCTAAGCAAAATCTGCCTACATAAATAACCATCGAGCCTAATATCAAACCATTATTGAACCTATCGAGCCCTTTTAATCTAATACTACAGATCCATCAAGCCTACTGTCGAACCATTATCGAACCTATCGAGCCTTTTTAATCTAATACCACAAATCCATCGAGCTCCTATCGATCCACCATCGAACCATTCAAACTACCCTATCGAGCCTACTATCGAACCATAATCGAGCTTATCGAGCAAGTTTCAAAGATTACCATAGATATCATCGAGCTTCTATCGAACCTTCATCGAACCTATCGAGCTACTAGTTCAAAGTAACGACCTCCTTTATTAAACAAAGTTTAACCTGAATACGACAATACTGAAATTCTGAATCTTCAAAAAGAACTTTATTAAACAATACATAAACTAATGTTCGTAACATCAAACCATACAATACCCACAACCAAATAAAAACTTTATCTTACATACAAATCTTAATACTTTTATAAATAATTTTCGTGGCTATACTATACCTTAACGTAGAACTAGAGATGTATCCAATTGATAAATTAAAAAGCTTTATGTAAACTACAAAGTTCATGAAATACTTTTAAAGCTTTGTGTAAATTATAAAGTTCACAAAATTCTTTTTATGAAATATAAATATAAAATCAAGTTTCTCGTTTATTTATAATATAGCATAGCAGAATTCCACTTCAGGTCAACCCCATATGTACAATCACGTTGGCTCCATGTATACTCGGTAAAAAGAATAACTTCCTCCTATGCATTAAAATAAACGTGCAACATGTTATGTATTTTCTTTCTTTCACTTTCCTTTCATTTGAACCCTAGAGGATGCTGCTACAGGCATTACATAGGGAATCACATTCCCACCTAAACGTAAACATGATAATAGGAAATTTCTCCATAATAAACATTCATTATATAGGGAAGTATGTCTCCTTTATTACATTTTGGGGCATAGGTCTCCCAAGCAACACCTCTACTTTAACGCTTTCAATAACTTATTTGTAAACATTAAGCGTGCTTATGCATAATAAATATAACATGCTTGAAAATAACTTATGCATAAATACAGTATGGCAAAATAACATGTAAAGCATATAATTGCACATAAGACACATAAAAGACTTGTGTTGTAGATGAGGATTCTACTTACCTTGCCTCCTAATAAAACAACCGAAATTATTAGCTTCCTAATAAAAACACAAACTATTAACTTACATAAAATCTACATGATGTAATTTTAGTTTATAATTGTTATTATTCCATTTTTCCTATTTTATTGTTTATTTTATTTCCAGGCGTATGGTCATACTATAATTGTCCATGGCAAGATCCTGGTCTAAAATTCGTGGTCATGGTCCTACGGAAATGTCCAGGTCATAATATCAGTCCATAATAATAAGGAATAAGGTCATATACTAAAAGTTCATAATAGTCCAAAATGTGACCATAAATGACACATAAAAAAATAGTTTATATTTCAATTTTGGCATTGTAAATTATAACAACATAGTAAAATAATCTATATATAAATTTTGGCATTATAACGACAAGGTAAAATAATCTATATATAAATTTTGGCATTATAAATGCATAGTAAAATAATCTATATATAAATTTTGGCATTATAACGGCATAGTGAAATAATCTATATATAAATTTTGCATTATAACGGCATGGTAAAATAATCTATATACAAATTTTGGCATTATAACGGCATGGCAAAATAATCTATATATAAATTTTGGCATTATAACGACATAATAAAATAATCTATATATATAATAGCTAAGTAACTGAATTGAAACGCTCGGTAAGGAGCTTACCTAAAAGATTTTCGTAGGCTAGCATTACAGACAGAACTTCGCCTAGATCTTAGAAATGTAGAACTTTAAAAGAGTGTTAAGAAGATTTATAGGCAGACTGAGAGAAAGAAAAGGATGTTTTGTAATTCAAAATGAATTTTGGTACAACTTATTTATAGGGAAACTTTGGGTTACTGTGCTGCATAGTAAAATAATAAAATATTTAAAATATCAAGCATTGTGGAATAATAAAATATTCAAAATATCAAGCACAGTGGTTTGCTAAAGTCATCATTGTATCACTACTGCATCAACATGTGAGACCCATGGGGTGGACCGTGCTGTGGGACCCACTATGAATAGTACTCAGTGAATAGTAACCAAAAAAATAAAACTTCCCAATCTTCTTATATTACTTAGTCCAACAATTTTTTCTCACAAACTTTTATGAAAAAGTTTCTCTAACATCTATAAATTAACTATTATCATGTGTTAGTTACTTCAACAACTTAGAATTGTTAAAATGTCTCACTAGAATACAGCTATATTCCCAACAGTCAGGTTACTGTTTCTAATGGTCGGATCACTATTCACCAACGGTCATAACGGCTAGTTTTTTTCTTATAAATACTTGTTCCTTCAACCATTTACTTGCAACAACTTCTTCATCTCTTACCTGTCTAGATAAAATTCATCTCCAAATCAAGAATTTCTCTTTGTTGCTTATAACTTTAGTGATTGTTTGCTTGTTCTTTGCATCATTCTATGGGTATTATTTTAATGAAATGCCCATGGATATTATAGTTGCGCATTTATTAGTTATTCTTCCATTTTACTTAATAGCTCTAGCTTTAGATTAACATTGTAATGCACTCAAATGTATGAATAAAAATATCTTCTCTGGTTTTTCATAATTGTTATAACGCATTTGTAGAAAGAAGTGGGAGTTACAATATACCCTCCTTACAAATTTTCTTCCTCGAAAATATAGAGTGAATCAGGATATTTAGCTTTCATCTCATCTTCACGCTCCCACGTAGGCTCTTATATTGTCTGGCTTCTCCACAATACCTTGACCAAAGGTATTTCTTTATTTCTTAAGACCTTATTCTTTCAATCCAAGATTTGGACAGGTTTTTCCTCATAGGTAAGGTCTTTGTCCACTTGGATAACTTCATGTTGAAACACGTAACTGGAATCAGGAATATATTTCTTCAACATAGACACATGGAATATATCATGTACATCCGACAACTCTGGTGGCAGTGCCAATTTATCGGCCACTTTTCCAATCTAATATTTCAAAAGGTCCAATGAACCTTGGATTCAACTTTCCTTTTTTTCCAAATCTCATAACACCTATCATTGGTGTTATTTGTAGAAACTCTTTTTCTCCGACTTGGAACTCTAATGGTCTTCTTTGTTTGTCTGCATATCCTTTGTTAAATTTTTCAAACAACTTCCGTTGTCGAAGTCACAATATCTGGTCCAGTTTGTTGCACTATGTACTTTCTTTCACCCACCTCATGCCAATGGATAGGAGATCGACATTTCCGCCCAAATAACGCTTCATAGGGTGCCATCCCTGTTGTTTCTTGATAACTGTTGTTATAGGCAAATTCAATCAGCGGTAAATATTTACTCCACGATCCTTCAAAGTCAAAAACACACGCTCTTATCATATCTTCAAGAAACTATATAGTCCTTTCTATTTGGCCATCTGTTTGTGGGTGAAAAGATGTACTAAATTTCAATCTTGTCCCCATAGCCTTGTGCAAGCTTTGCCAAAACTTCGAAGTAAATTTTGAGTCTCTATCATACACTATGGAAATTGGAATTCCATGTATTCGTAGTATCTTTTGCACATAAGCTTCCGCTAACTAGTCCCCTGTGTACGTCACCTTTACTGGAAGGAAATGAGCAGATTTTGTTAATCGATCGATGATGTCCCATATTGAATCATATCCTTTGCTTGTTCGTGGAAGTCCAATAATGAAGTCCATTGCAATCTGCTCCCATTTCAATTCTAGTATTTCCAAGGGCTGCAGTTCTCCTCCAGGTCGTTGATGTTCTGTCTTAATCCTTTGGCATGTAAAACACCGAGCTACATATTGGGCTACATCTTTCTTCATGCCAGGCCACCAAAAGTGTTCCTTCAAACTTTTATACATCTTTGTTGAGCCTAGGTGTACCGTGTATGGAGTGTTATGAGCTTCATTCATAATCTTTTTCTTAATGTCCTCTCTTGCAGGTACGCAAATTCTTCCTTTAAATTTTAATATTCCTTAGTCAGAAACATTAAAATTCTTCACTTTTTCTTCTTTGACTACTGCTTTGACCTTAGTTAGGTGAGGATCTGATTCTTGACCTTCTTTTATTTCTTCCAGCAGAGTCAACTTCAAGGTCAAATTGGACAATCCTCCGATTACTACTTCTATGCTCGATCTTACTACTTCCTATTGTAGCGGTTTGGACAAGGCTTGAAGGAACATCAAGCGTGCGACGTCTTTCTACTTAATGCATCTGCTACTTTCTTAGCTTTACAAGGGTGGTATAAAATTTCACAGTCATAGTCTTTGACTAATTCTAACCACCTTCTTTGTCTCATATTAAGTTCCTTCTGGGTAAAGAAGTACTTCATACTCTTGTGATCAGTAAAAATTTTACATCTTACTCCGTATGTCTCCAAATTTTCAAGGAAAAAACTACCGCATCTAACTATAGATCATATGTGGGGTAGTTCTTATCGTAATCCTTTAATTGTCTGGAGGCGTAAGCTACGAATCTCCCTTCTTGCATCAACACCGCTACTAATCCCATCTTTGAAGCGTCACAGAAAATTTCAAACTTGTCTGTACTATTCGGGATGGTGAGGATTGGAGCATTAGTTAGTCGATTATTTAATTCCATAAAGCTCTGCTCACAAGCTTCCGTCCATATGAATCGACTGTTCATTTTAGTGAGCGATGTAAGTGGGGTTGCAGTTTGGGAAAATCCTTCTGTGGATCATCAATAATATCCAACTAAGCCTAGAAAACTTCTTACTTCAGTTGCATTCTTTGGCTGGGACCATCCATTTACTGCTTCTACCTTAGCTGGATCCACAAAAATCACACTTTCTAACACAACATGTCCCAAAAAGTTAATTTTATCGAGCCAAAATTCACACTTCTTGAATTTGGCATATAGTTGTTCCTTTTTTAGAGTTTCCAACGTACATCTTAGATGATCCTCATGTTATTTTTCTGAATTTGAGTATATAAGGATATCATCGATAAAAACAATGACAAATTTATCCAAGAAATCCTTAAATAATCTATTCATGAGGTCCATGAAAGCTACAGGAGCATTAGTTAGTCCAAATGGCATCACCAGGAATTCATAATGTCCATAACGAGTTCGAAACATCATTATAGGAATATCTTGTTCATTAATCTTGAGCTGGTGGTATCCCGAACGAAGGTCTATCTTTGAAAATACTATTGCTCCTTGTAGTTGGTTGAGTAAATCATTAATCCTGGGTAGTGGATACTTATTTTTTATTGTCACTTTGTTGACCTCCCTGTAATCAATGCACATTCTCATTGTGCCATCCTTCTTCTTCACAAATAGTACTGGAGCTCCCTATGGTGAATGGATGGGTCTTATAAACTTCTTTTCCAAAAGTTCCTCCAATTGAGTCTTTAGTTCCTTCAGTTCGACAGGTGCCATGCAGTAAGGGTCCTTTTAAATCGGAGTTGTACCAGGTAACAACTCGATCTCAAACTCAATTTTACGATTGAGAGGAATTCTAGGAAGATCTTTTGGAAATACTTCCATAAATTTGCGTACAATATGAACGTCTTCAGGTCTCACAAGCTTCTCTTTCGAGACATCACAAATCGTTGCTAGAAATTTGGTGCATCCATTTGCTAATAATTTCCTTGCATTTGCTGCAGAAATCATTGGTGAAGGGGTTCGTTTCACTTCCCTTGAAAATGAACATCGTCTTCTCCTACTGGTGCAAAAAATGCCTTATTTCTTACTACAAACGATTCTAGTGTTATATGTTGTTAGGAAATCTATTCCTAAAATGACGTCATAGTCCTTCATGTCGATAATGATCAGGTTAACATATAGTTCCCTATCATTGATTGTAATTGGTATAGTCTTATACCAATGAGTTGAGTATAGCACTTCCCCAGAGGGTAATGCTATAATAAAAGTGTATTCATCTTAACAGGTAATCCATTCAATCTACCAATAAAATGCACTGATGCGAATGAATGTGTAGCCCTAGAATCAATTAATACTGATGCAGGGATGTTATTGAAAAGGAGCTGACCTGAGATTACTATGGATGGACTTGCTTCCACTTCTTCTCGAGTCAAAGCAAAGACTCTACCATTTGTTTTCTTTTCTTCTCCTCCATTATATTGTTCGTTACGGTTGGAACATTCCCTTGCAAAGTGCCCCGGCTTCCCACATATGTAACAAGTGTTAGTCCCAACCCGAAATTCACCAGGATGATATTTGTTGCATTTTGGGCATTGAGCAAATACTGATTTTTCTTGGGACTGATCCTTTCCTCTCTTGTGGTTGTTGTTAAAACTCTATTGGTTAGGCCGCTTCTTGTCATTATTCTTCTGACTTGGACCACCTTTCACAAATTCTTATTTTGCCAATTTTGGATGTTCCGTGTGCCTTGTCTTCTGTTTTCAACTTCTTTCTCCCGTTCTTGCATCAATATCACCCTTTCGATCTTCAAAGCTTTGTCAGCTACTTTCAAAAATGAAGCTCCCTCCAAGTCTGCTACTTTGAGATCTTTACGAATGTTAGGATGAATAGAATTTTTGAAATGCTTGATTTTTAATTCATTAGTGCAAACCATGTGTGGTGCATATCTTGAAAGTTCATTAAATTTCCGGATAAACTCCTCCATCAACATCTTTTTCTGCCATAGGTAAGTGAATTCTCTTGCTTTCTCATCTTTCAAGGTAGTTGTAAGGTATCTCTCTTCCAATAAGGTTTGAAACAGTTCCCAAGTCATCGTGTCAACTCCATGGATGGTCGCCATAGCATCCCACCAATAGCTAGCATCCTCCCTCCATAAGTATATTTCTAGACGAACTTTGTCTACTTATGGGACCCGAGCTAAATCAAAAAGTCTTTCCATTGTGTGAATCCAATTCTTTGTTACTTTCGATTCAATGCTTCCATAGAATTCAGGGGGGTGGAACTTCATAAAGGTCTCCGGAGAGTAATTGGTTATTCCATTTCTGACTTCTGTTGGAGGAGTCGGAGGTGGTGCGTGTTGCTGTGCTCCATTTGTTGGTGGGTGGTCTGCGCTATCTTATGGTTATTCTTCATTACCTTGTGATTGTCCTTCATTTATTTGTTGCCTAGGAATTGTTCTAATAAATCTTTTAACTGTCAGTTTTTCTTTCTTTCCTCTTGAAATTTTTGCATTAGCTTAGCGACATTTGGAGCAGTTTGCTCTGTAGTAGGCTCTCCAACTACATGCCCTTCCATTCTTCAATTCTAAAAGGTCAAGAATTGGGATGATTACCATGAATAAAACTTTCTTGAAAATAAATGACCATATCACTTATTTACACGTCAAGTAGCGCTAGATATAACTTTGCTAAGAGATTAAATTTAGCACTAATAGTTTTTTTTAGGACTTACTTGATGAGTACCACGCTTACCGTCATGCTTGGACATATGGGATTATCTTCAAAATCAATCCGCTCTGATACCACTCTATAACGACCTCCTTTCTTAAAATATATATATCTATAGTGTAAAAACAAAGTTTTACCTAAATACGACAATACTGAAATTCTGAATTTAAAAAAAAAACTTTATTAAACAATACATAAACTAATGTTCATAACTTCAAACCATACAATACCCACAACCAAATAAAAACTTTATCTTACATACAAATCTTAATACTTTTATAAATAATTTTCATGGCATTACTACACCTTAAGATAGAACTAGAGATGTATCAAACTGATAAATTGAAAAGCTTTATGTAAATTACAAAGTTCATGAAATACTTTTAAAACTTTATGTAAATTATAAATGTTGACTGTATTTTTAGCCAACGACATGAGAACGTCAATTACGACAAGCCTTCAAGAGAAATAAAAACGACACAGACGGTTTAATGAACAAAAAGTAAATAACACAAGAGATTTTATAATGGTTCAGCCCCCATTGTCGATAATAGCCTAATCCACTTAGAGTTGTGATTTATAAACCTGTACTCAAGATCAGACGGACTGACCCAACTGAGTTTCTTCAGTACAAATTGCAAAAATACAAGAATTCTCTCTCTAGAATACTCAGACCCAACTTTCTCTCTCTAGAATACACAGTCCCAATTTTCTCTCTCTAGAAAAAAGAAGCAGAAGAAGACCCCTCTCTCATCCCATAAGCTCTCTATTTATAGGCCTGGGATCCTCAACTGATATCCCCTTATGATAGGGATATTTTATTATATTTATTACATTTAAACATTCAAAATTTGAAATGTAACAAACCCCCCATTTGTGGGAAGAATGAGAGATTCCCACGTATGTTGTTGAAGCTGTCTCTGGGAATCTTGACTTAGTCTCCTCTAGCTAGTTGATCCACCTCCTACTGACCACTCGTGCATGTGTTGGTCGGACGTGCATGGTGGTAGGACATGTTTTCGTGGGTTGAACGTGCATGGTGGTAGGACATGCACTTCTCTCCTCTAACATGGCACTCTCCTCTAGCATGCCATGTTCCTCCTTGAACCAATCTCCTTGGCTTCTCCTCGGACCAAGGTGGTCCGAGGCACCTCACCTTGGACAACATTGAGGCAACCTCCTTGGCACCTCACCTTGGACAACATTGAGGCAACCTCCTTGGCACCTCACCTTGGACAACATTAAGGCAACCTCCTTTAGCATCTCCCAAACATGTCCGATCGAACATTGTATAGGCTCTCCTTATCAAAATCTAAGTCTTCATTCTCTTGCATGAGACTCCTCCTCCTTAGCTACTTACCTTGGACACGTTCGAGCCAACACTTAGGAAACCTTGGAAGGCTTGCCTCTTACACACCGTTGGGGTCTCTTAGGACCACATCCTCCTTGGGGTCTCCTAATACCACTTTCTTGAGTTCTCCTCGGACCTCATACTTGGGTTCTCCTAAGATCACTCCCTTGGGGTCTCCTAGGACCACTCCCCTTAGCACTCCTAGAATGCATTCTCCTTAGCCTCCTAGGATGCATTCTCTAATTTTTGGGTATAACAATAAAGTTCACAAAATATTTTTATGAAATATAAACATAAAATCAAGTTTCTCGTTTATTTACAATATAGCATAGCAGAACTCCACTCCCTTTAGGTCAGCCCCATAGGTACAATCAAGTCGACTCCACGTATACTCATCAACAATTTATATTTGGGGCATCCTACCCACAACACAAACATTATCTGATGAGCTAAGGATCAGTAAGCAGAATAACTTCCCCGTATGCATTAAAATAAACGTGCAACATGTTATGTATTTTCTCTCTTTCACTTTCCTTTCATTTGGGCCCTAGAGGATGTTCCCGGCATTACATAGGTAATCACATTCCCGCCTAAACATAAACATGATAATAGGGAATTTCTCCCTCATAAAAATTCATTATATAGGGAAGTACGTCTCACTTATTACATTTTGGGACATAGGTATCCCCAGCAGCACCTCTACTTTAACGCTTTCAATAATTTATTTATAAACATTAAGCGCACTTATGCATAATAAATATAACATGCTTGAAAATAACTTATGCATAAATACAATATGGCAGAATAACATGTAAAGCATATAATTGCACATAAGACACATAAAAGACTTGTGTTGTAGATATGGATTCTACTTACCTTGCGTCTTGATAAAACAACCGAAATTGTTAACTTCCTGATAAAAACACAACCTATTAACTTACATAAGATCTACATGACGTAATTTTAGTTTATAATTGTTATTATTCCATTTTTCCTATTTTATTGTTTATTTTATTTCCAGGCGTATGGTCATACTATAATTTTCCATGGCAAGATCCCGATCTAAAAGTCGTGGTCATGGTCATACGGAAATGTCCAGATCATAATATCAGTCCATAATAATAGGGAACAAGGTCATAGAATAAAATCCATAATAGTCCAATGTGTGACCATAGCCTATATAAGTTTAGTATTATACTGACACATAAAAAAAATAGTTTATATTTCAATTTTTGTATTGTAAATTATAACGACATGGTAAAATAATCTATATATAAATTTTTGCATTATAACGGCATGTTAAAATAATCTATATATAAATTTTGGCATTATAACTGCATTGTAAAATAATATATATATATAATAGCTAAGTAACTGAATTGCTAGGCTCGATAAGGTGCTTATCTAAAAGGTTTTCGTAGGCTAGCATTATAGACAGAACTTTGCCTAGATCTTAGAGATTTAGAACTTTAAAAGAGTGTTAAGAAGATTTTTAGGCAGAGTGAGAGAAAGAAAATGAGGTTTTGTAATTCAAAATGAATTTTGGAAGAGTTTATTTATAGGAAAACTTTGGATTACTATGCTACATAGTAAAATAATAAAATATTTAAAATATCAAGCATACTGGAATAATAATATATTCAAAGGGAAGTTTGAGTTTTAATGCAATAAGTGACACTACATTTAAAAAATACCCTATCCCTATATGACTCTCGTTTTGGTTCTACTAATGACGTTACTACCCAAAATACCCCTGGCATAATTTTCTCAAACTCTCCGTATTCTCTCCCAAATTCCCGAACCAAGCAAACTTTGAAATCGATAGGCCTCAATTGAATCCGTAGAACCCAACCTTCATTGTCTTCCACGGCCACGAACAAGGGCTCCCAAAGGTTTGGAGTAGACGATCGGAGAAGGGGAAGGAGAAAACGTCGAGCAAGCCAACCAAACTTTTAGGAAACAACCCCAAAGAAAGCGAAGGTGAGGGATTTCGTTTTTAATCTGCAATATGTGTATGTGCCTGGTTTTTTTTGTTTATTTTTGTTCATAGAATTGATCGGGGGTGGGGAATGAAGAAATCTGGGTTTTTTTCGATATTTTTCATGCAACTCGATAGTTATCGATAGTACATGATAGGGACTGCATTTGACTGTGCCTCGATAGGCCTCGATGGGACTCGATAGGACTCGATGAAATTTTAGGCTTTGGGATTTTTAGGGCCTACCTCGATAGGAATCGATAGGACTCCATGATACGGGGCTTTGGGATTTTTAGAGCCTACCTTGATAGGAATCGATAGGACTCGGTAGGACTCGATGATACAGGGCTTTGGGATTTTTAGAGCCTATCTCGATAGGAATCGATAGGACTCGATGATACAAGGCTTTGGGATTTGTAGGGCCTACCTTGATAGGAATCGATAGGCCTCGATAGGACTCGATAGTAACCCGATGATATTATTCTTTGTGATTTTTAGAACCCACCTCGATAGGACTCGATTGAATCCGTAGAACCCAACCTTCATTGTCTTGCACGACCACGAACAAGGGCTCCCAAAGGGTCGGAGTTGATGATCGGAGAAGGGGAAGGAGAAAACGTCGAGCAAGCCGACCAAACCTTTAGGAAACCACCTCAAAGAAAGCGAAGGTGAGGGATTTCGTTTTTAATCTGCAATATGTGTATGTGCCTGGTTTTTTTTGTTTATTTTTGTTCATAGAATAGATCGGGGGTGGGGAATGAAGAAATCTGGTTTTTTTTCGATATTTTTCATGCAACTCGATAGAAATCGATAGGACTCGATAGTACATGATAGGGACTGGATTTGACTGTGCCTCGATAGGCCTCGATGGGACTTGATAGGACTCGATGACATTTTAGGCTTTGAGATTTTTAGGGCGTACCTCGATAGGAATCAATAGGACTCCATGATACGGGGCTTTGGGATTTTTAGAGCCTACCTCGATAGGACTTGATGATACGGGGCTTTGGGATTTTTAGAGCCTACCTCAATAGGAATCGATAGTTCTCGATTGGACTCGATGATACAGGGCTTTGGGATTTTTAGGGCCTACCTCGATAGGAATCAATAGGCCTCGATAGCACTCGATAGTAACCCGATGATATTATTCTTTGTGATTTTTAGAACCCACCTCGATAGGACTCGATAGTTTCTGCCTCGATGGGACTCGATAGGCCTCGATAGTAACTGCCTCGATAGTGACCAGAGTGTTTTACATTTTTAACTTTTTTTTTTCCAGATGCCTGACATTATTGTGCCGTTGGAGAAGCACATTCCTGGCTGTGTCACTTATAGGGGTAGTGCCTACTTGGATACCCTTATAGAGAAATTTCAGAGGCATGGTCTTATTGAAAGGGCACAGGCATGCCCGTTGGGACAGTTCTTTAAGGCGAAGCCGTTTAGTTTTTCTGGGGTTCTGCTGCATCAGCTAATGTTGTGTAAGGTAGAAAGTAAGAAGCCTGAAGAGGGTCAGTTCTACCTGGGCAACACTCAGTGTAGATTTGGTATTGCAGAGTTTGCCCTAGTTACCGGGCTAAATTTTGGGAAATCACCGTCCCTAGATGAGTTGAAAGAGCATCTTTCAAGTGATCGGATCATCCAGGAATATTTTAATGATGATTCGAAGGTTAGTTTTGGTCAGTTGGAAGATGCATTGAAGGCCTCCACAAACCCAGAAGATGCATTTAAGCTGGGTTTGTGCTATTTGATAGAGGGGGTACTGAAGGCCCTAGAAAAGACAACGACGATATGGGGAGATTCCCTGAGGATGGTTGAGGATATTGATTACTTTTTCAAGTATCCATGGGGGAAGTTGTCATTTAAGAAGGTTAGCAAAGGAGTTCAGAAGGACATGAAGAAGCAATTGAAACACTATGAGGAGAAGAAGAAAGAGGGGTCAAGCAAAAAATAGAAGGAGGCGAAGTATAGTTTCAATTGCTATGCACCTGCGCTTCTTTACTGGGCTTTTGAGGCCATGCCTTCTCTCGGGAGTAAGTTCGGTGAGAAAATTGGGAATCAGATTCCGAGGATGCTTAGCTGGGCTACGAAGACTGATATTATTATTTCGATAGCTCTATTGGTTCCTATATTCGCCAACCGTCGAGTAAGTTCATTTTTATCTTGTTAAATGTCACAGATTAATTGATTAACGATTTATTTTATTAAAGTTTTCCTGACACATGTTATTTAACCATGCAGTTAGTGGTGTTTCCCATGCTGAAGCCACGTCCCGGTGAGGTAGTCTACTACAATAGCCTCCCAAAAGTTGATTCCAGGTTATTCCCTGAGTTGGAATCAACTGTGGGGGAGGCTGGGACTGCAATGGAGGAAGTAGTGGTACCTAAGAAGGAGGCAGAGAAGCTGGCAAAAGTTGCAAAGGAAGCCTCCATTTTTTATGAGGATATCTTGAGGGTTGAGGAGGGCACTTCACAGGCCTGTGCAGCTTCATCTAGTCAGGTTGCCCAGCCTGATTATGAGCAATTGATGCAGAGGCTCAAGAGGGTTGAGGAGGGCCAGGCAACCTTACTACAGAATCAGACCACGATCATGGCTTAGTTGGTACATCTGCTTTCACTGGTCTCCAGTCGATCCACCGACTAAAAATCAGATACACAGTCTAATATCTTGCCTGCAGACTATGAGCATAGTGATCAACCCTCCACTCCACAGGCCCATACATCTGTAGTTGCCAATGATGCTGACAGTCCCAGTGTACGAGAACTGCAGCCCGAGGAGGCAGCTGGCCTTGAAGTTGTCAAGAAGAAACGCGGGCCCAAGCGTTTTGATGACTTCACTAACCTAACAAAGAAGATCAAACTAAATAAATAGGGGCTAGTTGCTGAACCACTGAGGAAGTGTGACCCACAGCAGGAAAAGAGCTTCCATAAGTGGATCATCAGGAAGATCGACAACAAGAGAAACCGGAACGTCTATACTGGGACGCACAGTGTGGCATGGTTCTTGCAGTTGCACACAGTTCAGACTTGGCTTTAGGATTCGGTATGTAAATTACATTCATGTTTTCAATTCAATCTTAAAATATATTGATGGTACTAACGAATTTTCATGTTTTTTTAGCATATTGATGCCGCTTTGCAAATGCTACGCCACCGACGCCACTTTACCATGCTGCATTTGGGCAGGATGTTGCGATCATGAACACCACCTTCCCCCAGGTGTGCCTAGGTCGTTGGAATCATTTCAGAGAGACCGGTACTAAGTATTCATGGGACGACGATGTGCTGAGAGTGTTGAAGGGAGATGATAATCAATTCCTTGTATCATGGCAAAATGTGAGTGAAGTATATTTTGCCTTGCACGTCGAGAAAGCCGCACATTGGATCATCATTGAAGTCTCCATTCCAACGTGGTGCATCAACATTTATGATTCCAACCATAGCATGCTCAGTCCCACTCTGATGGAGGAAGCGATCAAGCCTTGGTGCTTATTGTTGCCTTCGTTGTTATAGTGTTCTAGCATGTTTGACGACCATGAGGACCTCCAGGTGTATCCTGAGCAGAATGCAAAGCCTTTTTCATGTTGTCGTATTCCTCCGGAGGAGTGTCCTCACACTAAGACAAGGTATTCCCCTATTTAATTAGTGTATTTTGAAATCTGAAAATTAAAGTTATTTTTATCTTCTATTCACACAAAATCGATTATATGCAGTGGGGATTGTGGTATGTTTGCCATCAAACATATCGAGCATCTGGTTGCCAGGCTACCACTCGATACCATTATCGATGAGAACATCCAGCATTTCAGGACCAAGTGGTGTGTGGACCTATTCTATCAGAATTTGTCCCCATGATGCTCTTTATATTTTTTTCTTACACATCTTGTATAGTATAGCATATAGTTAGTTTTGTATATAAATTTTTATTAAACAATATTTTGTCTAAACGGGGACGCCGACAACCATATCTCTGATGTGATAAGGGATTACCAATTTATCCTCATTCCCAACAAGGTAAATAGTATCTTTATAAGTGTCCTTCAATGCCTCGATTCTATAGTAAGGGGAACACAATGAGTAAATGTTTATGCTTCTTTTTCTGGCTGCAGCAAAAGCATGTACACAGGGTATCCCAATGGTTTGGAACATGCCACAAGAGCATGATTTTGTGGCCAAGTTCACCTCACCATCACCATTACCATCGACCACAAGAAATTCGTGATGACCAAGGACTTGGACATCTAAAAAAATTGCTTTATCACCTATTTGCTTCAAATCCTTTTCCATCTCAGGTGATAACACAGTTGTTGCTTTTGCAGCTCTTTCACGTCTATCTACAAACCAAGACTGAAGAGTGAATCTTATGAATTCAAGAAAAGTGGCGACTGGAAAGCTCCTTGCCTCCTTGGTCTTATTGTTAAAGCTTTCTGCGTAGTTACTCGTCATGATATAGTATTGGTTACCAGGAAAATAAGCGCTACTCCACCTTTCAAAGCCAATTCCATCTAGATATTGAGCAATGGGCGGATCAATTACCTTAATCTTGTCAAAGAACTTGTGAAATTCCGCTCTTCGAAATGCGTACGCTGCACGCCCCATGATGTCTTGCACGTGGTCAGTTTTGAATTTTGCCACAACATTCATACAGATATGATGGTAACATGCACCGTGATACGCATATGGGAACACAAGCTCCAAAGCATGATTAATGCTTTTATGCCTGTCCGATACAAAAGCAAGGTTCTCAACGCCCCCTATGGCTTCCTTCAATTTTCTCATGAAATAAGTCCAAGAGTTATGGTTCTCACTGTCCACCAATGCAAACGCAATTGGAAACAACTGGTTGTTTGCATCCAACGCAACAGCACATAGCATGGGGCCACCATACTTATTCTTCAAGAAGGTACCATCCACACAAATTACAGGACGACAGTACTGGAAACCACGCTTAGAAACACCGAGGGAAAAGAAGCAATACAAGAAACGACCATCTTCTGCTACAAAATCAGTAATTGTACCTGGGTTCTTATGCTCCAACTGACACTGGTATCCAGGTAACTTGGAGTATGATTCCTCAGGTGTCCCTCTAACATACATAAGAGCATTTTCTGTGCATCTCCACGAATTCTCATAGCTCATTTCGACCCCAAAATGGTGCTTCATGTCCTCCCTTATGTTGTTTGCCATGTACCGAGTACCATCGGTAGTAAATTTCCTCTTGATTACGTGCCCAACAACCCACGATGATGCTTGACGGTGGTCCTTATCTCAAATTTCTTGTGAGCAAGTGTGTACTTCGTTGTATACAGTAATCTCGAACATTTCAGATCGCATTTTTTTCTTACCCCTCAATCTCCAACCACAATCAAGATCCTTGCAGGTAATGTACCACACATCAGTCCCAGATTTCTTCACCATAAACTCAAAATTATTCTTCATCGCAAATATGGATGCTTTGGTTTTCAATTCAAGCTTGTTCTGAAAGAACTTCCCAAGGTGCAATTCTCCTGAAGCTTTGCTAGTTAAGGAATGATGTTGATGTGAGGCCTCTATATCCTGTTTGGTGAACATGGGAGCACTCCATGTTCTACAATCTTCACCTAAGTCCAATGGAGAAGTCCATCTAAAACTATCATCGGTTCTACTTGGACCTGGACGACTACTGCTGGTCTCAGGTGTTTGCCGTTCTTCTATTCTGCGCTCCTCATCTACCATAACATCTGAACTCTGTGTTGGAAAATCTGCCCTAACATCTGGCCCACCAAGATCTGTTGCATCAGCAACAGGATCGTCGTTGACATAAGGTTCATAGCCATAGGGATCATACTCCGCCGTGTCATGCACATATGACGGATCTCTAACTGGGATATCATCATGGACTATGACATCTGGATTTGCCTCGAGAACACATGTTCAAACGTCACCTTCAGTTCCTTTGAAACCATGACATGGAGGAGAAATATTCTCTTCAAATCGAACTTCTATATTAACGCTGGCAGAAGTCGATGCATTTCTTACACCTCCCTTCTTAATCAATGTCACACATAGAGGAATAAGCTTCTCTACAGATTTTGATGCTAACCCAATGAATGCATGCACATGCCTATCATTTTTTATAACGGTAGGTTTGACAGATTGTGATAGGCATGTGTACGATACCTCAATTTTCAAGTCATGCACACATTTATCCACTTCAAGCTCATCGTACAGAATGTCAAGCAGTTGCTCATATGTCACACCCTTCTCCACGGGCAGAACTTGATTTTCAGCATCTCTGAAAACCCAATCCCTATTTTCAAGTTCCCATACACCATTGAATGCAACAAATACAGAAACAGTCGAATCTGCAACAAAAAAACAAAAACAAAAAAGGTCAAAAAGTTAAACTACATCATAAAACAGAAAATATTGATTTCTATCAATATATGTCGAGTCCTATCGACGTCACACATATCGAGTTTTATCGAGTACAGTCGAGGATTATCGAGGCAAACAATCCAATAAAATTCTTATACACCTATCGAGTTTTATCGAGTACAATCGAGGACTATCGAGGCAAACAATCCAATTAAACTCTTATACACCTATCGAGTTTTATCGAGTACAATCGAGGACCATCAAGGTATTAACATCCTAACACTATCGAGGCACGTTGAGGTCCATCGAGCCAGCATGCATGCAACACATCGAGACCTATTGAGTTTCATCGAAACTCATCGAGGTAGGAAAAAAATCCAGAAAAAAACGCACGAAGTATCCAAAATTCATTCTGACAGTGAAAAATTGCAATAAAACATGAAGGCATACACTGATTTGTTCGAAATAAGACAAGTTTCCTCAATACATATAACAAATATATACTTACCCATACGATTTTTTCTCCTAGATCTGAAATCCAAAATGAAGTTTCTTGACTTGAAATGACTCACAACTTGCCCCTAGATCCGAAATGCAAATTAATGGTGGCTGGCTTTTTTTGTGTGTACGAGAGTTTGAGAGATAGAGAGGGAAAACATAAGAGATAGAGAGTGAAGACTATGAGAAAAAGAGAGGGAAAATTATGCCAGGGGTATTTTGGGTAGTAACGTCATTAGTAGCACCAAAACAAGAGCTATATAGAGACAGGGTATTTTTTTAAATGTAGTGTCACTTATTGCATTAAAACTCAAATTTCCCTATTCAAAATGTCAAGCACAGTGGTTTGCCAAAGTCATCATTGTATCACTCCCGCATCAACATGTGGGACCCATGGGGTGGACCCTGCTGTGGGACCCATGTGGACCCTAATGTGGGACTCTTCAGGACCTCATGGTGGGACCCACTATGAATAGTAGCCTGTGAATAGTAACAAAAAAAATGAAAACTTCCCAATCTTCTTATATTACATGGTCCAACATTTTTGACGCACAAACTTTTCTGAAAAAGTTTCTCTAACATCCATAAATTAACTATTCTCATGTGTTAGTTACTTCAACAACTTAGAATTGTTAAAATATCACACTAGAATACAGCTATATTCCCAACGGTCAGGTTACTGTTTCCAATGGTCAGATCACTATTCACCAACGGTCATGACGGCTAGGTTTTGTCCTATAAATACTTGTTCCTTCAACCATTTACTTGCAACAACTTCTTCATCTCTTACCCTTCTAGATAAAATTCATCATATAATCATGAATTTCTCTTTGTTGCTTATAACTTTAGTAATTGTTTGCTTGTACTTTGCATCATTCTATGGGTATTATTTTAATGAAATGCCCATGGATATTATAGTTGCGTATTCATTAGTTATTGTTCCACTTTACTTAATAGCTCTAGCTTTTGATTAACATTGTAATTCATTCAAAGTATGAATAAAAATATATTCTCTAGCTTTTCATAATTATTATAATGCATTTGTAGAAAGAAGTGAGACTTAAATTCAAACCCAGAAAAAACCATAAAAAAACCCAGACCTAAGTACTGCCATACCCATTCCACACCACCAGATTCAAAGGGATCAAAACAACAACAATAATCACGAGGGTTCAAGAATTTACCTTAATGAGAATATGGGTTCGATTGACGGGTTCGATGCTGGGGTTTCGAGCTTTGTTGTCGCCGTTGGCTTGACAGTTTCGACGACAGTTCTGGGTGGCCGACTTCGGAGAAGAGAAAGAGAGAGGGTGAGATCGACAGGTTCCCTTTGCTTTTTGGGGTTTGCTTCGGTTTGGGTTTGGGTTTCGGGGATTGAATGTCTCAGGTAGATACAAAGAATGTGAGAGAGTGAGACAGTTTGTGTGGGAAAAAATTTGGGTGGAAAAAAATAAGAGAGGTATTTTTGGTATTTGATGAAAGTTTAGCACCGATTTAAAAATTAATTATTGCTTGTATTATTTAGTAATTATACACATTATTATATATAAATAGTCAAATTTTCCATAAGTAATAACGCGTATGCACAAAAAAACAAGATCCTAATAACGTATATGCACTAAATAAAGATCCTTTGACTGATGGTTTACCTAACACGATTTCATTACGACAACTTAATGAATTTAATATATCTCACGTCATAATTTCTTCTCATGTCCACGCATCCATTATCACTCATTTTTTTTAAAAAACAAAAAAATCAACTCATTTTTTTTCATCCACACATCCATTATCACTTTCTGTCTTTTCAACCAACTAAGTATGTATTAATTATAATCTTCATTCATATCCACTAATTACCTTGAACGTTTTAGTTTTATTTTTTTTTCGTTTCAGAATCTTTCTTTTTTGTCTTTCACTCCCTTTTTCAATAGTTGTAAGGGATAAGGGATAAGAATTACATTATTACTGTCAATTAACTTATATATAATTAAAAATTAGACCATCTCTAATAAAAATTGCAAATATTGTGCTAAATTTAGCATAAAAATTCAATAAATGTTATATTGGTACAACTTTTATTATAGCTATGCTTCAATGCATATGTATATAACATTGATATAAAATTCAATTTTCAATCAACAATTTAATATTTATTGAAAATATAAAATATGGAAAATATAAATTTAGACCATGTGTTTTGCAATAGTTAATGATTAGATCTTTTGTTTTGAAAAATTACAAATTGGATCATGTGTTTTGTAAAATGGGATAAAATAATATCCTCAGATTATTTAATTAAATATAAATAATTAAAATTAGATTTTCAAATAAAAAACAAATTAAATTAATTTTACACCAAAAAATAAATAATACATTAACTAATTAAATATACAATTAAAAAAACAAAAAAAATCACAAAAAAAAATCAGATCTTTAACAATAATGTTACATATAATTTTTTTAAAAAAAGAATCCTAAAACTAAATAAGAAAATTTAAAAGTGAAACTTTTCTTCTCCGTCCCTCCTCCATATTCATCCCTCCTCAATCTGCAGGAACCTTGGCTGTTGACCCCCTTGCATCATCTTCTCCATCCACGTAGCATCGAACGAGCCCCAACCATCATCGACCTCGGTCTAGATATGGGCCATCCGATCTATGTCGCCTTCATTCCACGTTTGGGCCGTCTATGCGGTCGTCGAGCCCCAACACCCAGCCCTCATGTCGCCTCCTTCCACCTAGCCACGTCCCCTTCCACCTAGTCATCCCTGGAAGTTCGTTGTGGATCTAAGAAACAAAATGGGATTCAATACCTCCGAAAACACTAGATGGAGAAAATTAAGATTGCAAAGGAAGATCTTCTTGTGATGGGACTACAAATCGATGGGCCTAGGTTTGTATAATATTTTTTTTTTCATTTATTAGATTGAGTTTCAGATTTGGTGTTGTATCTTGATTTCATTTTTATGTTTTACAACTTTTTGGATGTGTTATGAAATCTATTCCAGCATTCTTATGCTTATTGTGTTATGAAATCTATTCGAGCAGTGATTTGTGAAATTTGTTCAATCAATATTTTTGTATTGATGTGTTGCAAAAATCTCAATTGAACTAGCCAGGATGAATTCATGGTGTTGGTCGAGCTTTGGTCAAGCTTCATGTTCTTATTCTAATGTTTGTTCTTGCTTAAGCTTAATTGATCCATTCTGGATGTTGGGTGTCTATTGCTCAAGCTCCCACCAGAAGCTTCGTCGACAACAATGGCCTAGTTTCTCAAGTTGGGTGAGGAAGACGAAAAGACAAGAGGAAGAGTGAGTTGCAAGCTAATATTTCCCCCTTTTACATTTTATAAAACCCTTATTTTGTTTTAATTTTGTTTTGTTTATTAAATTGATTTAATTTATTACGAATATAGAAAATAAATTAAATAGTTAAATGATCAAATTAAACATAAAATATGGGGGCATTTTATTCATATTTAAATAATATTTGACCAAAATCAGGCTTAGATATTATTATAGTCTATTTTTGCAAAATAGACACTACAACAATATAAGAGTTTTATGACTTTATTTGGGAGATATTAAAAGTCTACGTCTCCCATTAGGAGAGGTGAGAGACATCCCACGTCTCCCAGTGGGGTCATTGTAGGTGCACATCCCATGTCTCCCATTAGGAGAGGTAAGAGACATCCCACATCTCCCAGGGGGGTCATTGTAGGAGCACATCACACGTCTCCCATTAGGAGAGATGAGAGACATCTCACGTCTCCTAGTGGGAGACGTTGAAACGTGTCAAAAAACATGAATTTTTAATGTCTCCCACATGAGAGTTGTGGGATGTCTCTCACCTCTCCCAATTGAAGACATTGAAACTCCCTGGAGACTTTTCAATGTCTGTCATTAAGAACGTGGGAGACACCCCACGTCTTCGAGTGGGAGAAATTGAAAAATCTCCAATTTTTTATAAAAAGCAAATTAATTAAATTATAACTTATTTAATCTTAATTTAAATTGATTTAATAATTAATTAAAACGAATTTGATTTAATAATTAATTGAATTGAAATTAATATAATTAATTGAATTGAAATTTTTATATAATTAATTAAATTGAAATTGATATAATTAATTAAAATAAAATTACAAATCTTCATTAATAAAAATTTAGAATATTGTTTTACAGCCAACAAAATTAAATTAATAATTAATACATAAAATATCACTAAATATCTAACAATATTTAAGTTATTATTGTAATTTTAGAAACTCGATTACCTCAAATTTGTGTTTAAAATAGAAATTTTGAGGCAAACATCACCATAAAATCTCACTCCAACAAAACCTCCACCTAAAAAATTAAAATTAATTAATAAATAAATGGTTACTAAACAAATAAAAAAAATCCATTGAGCCACTAATTAACATAAACATAAAATGCGGTATGTACAGAGCTTAGACTAGTATCTCAAACAACTAAGTCACTAAATACTCAATAATTAACAAAAACATATAACTTTTCATATATCTCTAATTTTTAAAATTATTTTAAAAATATTATTTTAACATAACTAGCGAGAATGTTAATAAAAAAATTAAAAAATAGATATATACAAATATACATACTTTTCAAATTAAATAATATCATAAACATATATACTTGAATCAAATCTATACAATGTGGTATGTAAAATTAAAATTAAAATTATTTCTACATTGTCAACAAAGTTATTTTCTTAGAAACCCCTCAAAATCTACTAATAATCAAAACTAATAAAGAAAAATATCACTAAATATCATTTTAATAATTATTTATACTTATAATTTTGAAAACTTATCTCAATTGTGTGCTTATTGAAATAGAAATTTTGAGTCAAAATCTCAAGTTCCCACACCACGTATATTCTCCAAAAAAATTATTCGTACAAACCCATAGAAAAAACTCATAATCATAAAAAATTAGCACAACATCGTATATATATATATCGTCTTAATACTAAACCCATAATTTTTTTTTTTAAGAAAATTTAACTCAAAAGCTTGAAAATTGAGAGAATTGCATAACTTTCAAGCCAAAAAATCGCAGAAATTTGCTCCAAATGCCTCTGTGTAATCGCGCATGAAGAAGGAGAAAGAAAGAAGCCAAGTCGTGCGATACATATATGAAGTGAGGACTTCCAATGTCTCCCATTGGGACAAGTGGGATGAGACACGTTGAACGTCTCCTAGTGGGAGACGTTGCATGTCCTCCCTGGACACATGTTAGGCAAGAGTGTTTCAACATCTTCCCACCCTTTTAATGTCTTACAATTTTAGTCATTAATAATAAATTTCAAAGTCTCCCATCATAAGACATTAAAACTCCTTCTAATTTTAATGTCTTACATCAATGGTGTAAGACATTGTAGGAAGTCATTGAAAGTAGAATTTGTTGTAGTGAGAGGGTTCGATCAATAACTATTTCAAAACACAAGACTTAAATTGATATAAACCCTATAAAGATAATAATTTTTTTACATTTACATTTAATGTAAATAATAAATTAGACAAAATTTACTCATTTGGTAGCTTGTATTTTATTAATGTATAGTTTTAGTACCCTTTGTTGCGAATAATACTAATACGATACCCTGAATTTGGAAAATCACAATAAAACAGTACCATGATTTCAAATTTGATCACAAATGACAAGATATTAAATGGGTATATTCTCTCATGTATATCACGGTACTATTTTATATTGATTTTTAAATTACACGGTAACTGATAACTGTTATCGAGAACATAATTAAGGTACAATTTTATATCAATTTTTAAATTTTATTTTGTTAAAACACAGTGTACCAAAGCTATACTTTATTAAAGCACATGATACCAAATGAGTACCTATTCTAAATTAGAAACTAATAATATAATAAAATAATTATCAAAGGTAGAAATGTAAATAAGTTAGTATTTATTGCTTATCCAAATTTAGATCATGCTATATTCTATGAAAAATATGACACACCATTAGAGCTGCTATTTTTTGAAGTGTGTAATATTTTAGCACTGCATAAAAAATTTGGCACTTCATTGGACTTGTAAGGACCCTTAAATTGTAAACATGCATCATTATAATATGGGGATTCTCACTGAAGCACAAATATAACACACAATATCAAAATAAAGGAAAAAACATAAACGTGCGTGAACACTCTTCAAATAAAAATATACGGACAACAATAATAGCAAGTAATTACTTATCATGATAACTATATCATCATGCCAAACGTAGAATATGACCACTTATTCATAATTATATACTCAAAGCTTAAATTATTTAGTGGGCCATAAACGTTGCAGCTTTAGAATCTGGTTTGACTATTTATATATCCTGGAGAAGATGAACATCGAGATCTTTAGAAATATCCTCAAGGAACTCAATCATGGAGTGCGGGTCTAGGATTTCTTCATGGTGCTTTTCGTACTCGATTGTCCAGTGTACAACGCTTCCCTGGCCATCAGTTTTGGGAGTGGCTTGAATCTTGAATTTGAAGCTCTTGTAGTGCTCCATAAGATCCCCTTCAATCACTTTGAACGTGATTAAATTCTTCTCCTCGTCTATGGCCTCAACTATTTCCTTTACCACTTTAGCTTTCCCCTCTGCATGCGTGAATTTAATAATATTACGTACGTAATAACATAATATAAATCGATTAAGCTTTGAACCAACTAACCCAAAATTTTGCTTCTTCTTCTTCTTTTCCCTTTCTAACTACTCAACAAACATAGAAAAACAACTTGCAAATAGAAAAAAATTCATTCCTTTTCTTTTAATTTTAGTTGTTTGCGTACACAAATGTATATATATATGTATATATTTGTTAGATTTAAGAGTACGTACTATAGTGGATATGAAAAGATATACAAACGTACTATATGAGAGATTAGATCCACAAATACATTACATGTAAATTTTCTTTGGTCTTACCATGGAAGTAATTCCAGCAGATGACAGAACCCACTTGGCCCCATTCACCTTCGTGTAAGTCACAATTCTGAATCTTGTCAGAGCTAGCATGAGTGATATGGTGCGGTTTATGAGTGAACATTTCATGGAATTTTTCAGCAGAGGCTTTGATTTCTACATCAGTCTCCAGCTTACCAATATCAGACGACGACATTTTATTCTTAAAACAGAATAGCCAAGTTCAAAACCTATATATTTCTTTTCTGATATGAAATGTTGATGAAAATGGTGCGACTTATAAGACACTATCACCCTCCCTTTTATAAAAGGGAATTGCTAAGGGGTAGACTGGTGTTTAACAACACGAGGTGGCATACATCTATTTGTGTAATTTAATATGAGATCTACATATTTGAATTTAGTAAGTATTATGAGGAATCGCTAAACAATTATAATGTTGCTGCAGTGATTATGATTACTTTTAGTGTTGATGCAGTCAATATAAAATCAATTTAGAATTTCTACGAAGGAGTCGAATAATAAACATATAATATACGAAAAAAGTTTGTAAATTCATGTGTGAAACTAGAATATTTTTTTTTTTTTTTAAAAAATCTATGAATTTAATTTTACATGTCATCTTGAGAGAATCAATAAAACTTTGATGTTTTAATTTCTGGTATTCTATTTAGAATCAAGGAGTATATAAAAGGTTTATTTTTTCACTTTTTTGTGCGACTCTTTCTTGTAGAAGCTTCAACCACATCATAGTGGTATTAGATTTAACACGATCTTGCAAACACGCCACTTCCACTACAAAATAAGACTTTCTCATCACATTTTAACATGAATATGTTAAAAAAATATTCAGAAACATTATTTTTTTTAAAAAAAATAAAACATAGACATACCCTTTCTCCTCACTTCCCTCACAAAAGTGATTAGAAAGACCCTTCTTTCTTGTTGCATTTTTGACGAAAGTTCAAAACAATCATTGATCAAGATAGGGAAAAAAAATCAGTTGTCCCCAGTTACTATCCTCTCCTTGTGTCACCCATTATTTTGAGACACCTCATCAATTTACTTAACCGATAATTAAATTGCTTGATAACGTTAAATTAAGTTAAGAAAGCCCTAATTCTCTCTTCCCAATTAATGTTACTTTCTCTCTCCAAATAATAATAATAATAATATCAATTATTTTTTAAAGAAAAATAGTCTCGATTTAAAGTTTACAATAATATCGGTGGTATGAAAATTTAGTTAAAAATCCTTTTAAAAGTCCTATTTTTTGTAATCAGTCATGTTAAATTCAAAAGTGGTTATTTATGTTTATTATTGTATTACTTTTATCAATTATTTCTTATTTATATTTATTATGTGTATAACTATATTTTGCAAAAGAAGAAAAAGGAAAATCAGTGTTGGGGGTTTCATTTTTTCTCTATTAGAGGGCTTCCTGAGTTTCCTTTTTTATTCGTCTTCATGTCGGCGTCGTTCTTACTTCTGTTCATGCGTAGTGGTCATGCCTGGACGAGAGGATGTTGTTGCAAATTGGGTTGGTGGGGTTAAGCATGGATGCTAGCTGCTTTGGATCTTCTATTACTTGTGTTTGGTTTGGGATAGTTTTGTGGAGGTGGACAAGAGGAAGCAGACCTGAAACTACACTTGTTTGGTGGTTGATTTTTGTTGTCCATTTTTTCACCATCAGACACGTGGCAATTAGGAGTAATTAATGACAAGACACGTCACGAAGTTCTCGGAGTGTGAACTCTTCCAGGAAACCCAAACCGACCAAGTCTTGGATGTCTTCAAGTGAGGCCATGGTCCAAGGTCAGTCCTCGAGGAGAGGTTGTCTCCAAGTAAGGCCACGTCCCAAGCCAATCTCCAAGTCATGGATCACTACAAGGAAAAATTCTTTTAATAACACCGAAAATGTGTTATCAAAACATACCATAACACTTTTTGATGTGTTAAGACCGACTATTTTATCGTAGGTCAGGGTACTTTACACAACACTTTATCATTGTTATACCGATGTGTTATTATACTGTCAACGATAACACAAATTTTGTATTATTTTAATAAATATATAAGTGTTTAATTATGTTATTTATAGTCGATTATATAACACATTTCAATACTTATAAATTTGTGTTATACTACACTTTAGTATAACACATTATTTGTGTTATATAATGAAGTTTACATAGCATAATTCTTTGCATAAAAAATGTTATTGTAATAGATATTATAACACAATTTTCATATTATAACACTAATTTATTCCATTATATTTTAATTTTTTTTATATAATTAAAATTAGCTTTCTAACATATACTAGCATCATCAAATGAACATGATTTTCAAATAATAAAAAGAAAAAGCATTCAACATTGTATTAACAATCCACAAATTAGTTTAAAACATTCAACACTGTCATCAACAACAAAATGTTATTTAAGTATTCAAGGAGTCTTAAATATTCAACATAGTGAAAAGTTACTACTTTCAACACAAAATATTCTACTGCTACCCAACACAAAGCCTTCAAAATTAAGTATCATTTTCTACTTCGCTTGTCACATCTGCAAAATAAACAAAGAAATATTTTATTGTTATTATCTAGCATCACAAATTACTTCAAGAAAAATGCTATGGAAATTATATCCAAGAAAGGACACCACATACAAAATAATGAATTCACAACAACACCAAAGCAAACAAAGAAACTTGGTCCACATACAATATTCAAAACTTGTGTTTGTCGTGCTGCTTTGGACTGAATCTTCCCCATGATGAAACCATGTTTTGTAAGATTGGTCCATGCCCCACAAAACTAAGTGTTCGACAACTTCATCTGAAAGTTGATGTCTTAGATTGTGACATTTGTTGCATAGACAAAGAATCTTGGCTGGAAATCCAAGATTCGTCATGGCTGTCTTAACAAAATCCCTAGCTTTTTGCTCATATTCCATCGTTGCTCTACAATTTTAGAGCATACATCAATAATCAAGCACTGATACTTAAACTTATAGCCAAAATAAACTATATGATTTTGGTTAGTAACTTGTTAAGATGGATCCAACTTTTATCCATCTCCAATGAATTTGAATTTGATGTTGTTCTCTTAATAAAATCTTGTTTTTTGTCTGGGTTTAACAACTGTTAGACAAGACAATCACATTATTTGCGGTTGTAATTTCAAGGTCATGACAAGGTCATTAACACACATGCTTTTAAAAGAAAACATGCCTTGGTTGAATTTCAGGACATCTTAAAAGAGAATTTCAAGTCATACCAGTTAAAAAGATCCTTTTCTTTAGTTAAATATCCTATTTTTGCTATTTATCCTATGAATGATTAAAAATGGAAGAATTCCTTCATTTTTGCTGAGTTTAAGAAATTTTTAATATTTTTTCATATCATTTCCTCTGACAGACATTGCAATAGGTAGTAGGATCATCAAAGTTTAAGGGGGTCTTCTTAGTATCTTTTGAAATTAGCAAACAACTTATGTTTTAGATCATCTGTATTGTTTTGGGGTTAGCTGCAGAAGAAGAAGAAAAGAAAGTTCATTAAGTCAATGTTGTTTAACAGAGAAGTTGACCATATTGTTATTTTCGACCTCAATTATTTTGTGGGTTGTAAATATATCAACGAAAAGGCCTAGTGGGCACTGGCCCTTTTAATTTGATTAAGAAAAAAGGGATATTATGTCTAATTTGATGGTTTAGTAGCAGACTCTGCATCATGTGCTCTTAAGAACTTGTTCCTTGAGAGTATAATATGATTAATTCAGTCTTTTAAATCTATAAAAACAATTGGTTAAATGATCCAAATGGTGGTAACAAACCAAAAGAAAAGAAAAGGAAAAGACATTGATCTCTTTTGTTTTTTTTATTATTATTTTTTTGCTCAAGATTATTATTATTATTATTATATTTCTTAGTATTTAGAGTTGTCCCCTCCAAAATTCCATTGTCATGTTAGCAGCTTGTGGAGTGTGGAGTGTGGAGTGTGGAGTGTGGACTATTTTTGTATGATAGAATAGATCACATGAAGGATGAGAATGTCAGTCTCATCACCATCTTTTCTTTTATAAACAAAAATATTTAACCTTTCAGTATCATCAATGGTCAGACTTAGATTTTTGTCTTTATATAATATTCCATCTATGATCTCTGATTTCTCTTCCTATTTTTTATTTTTATGAGCAAGAATATAAATGGTGGGTAAAGTTTTACTTGGATTATGGTGAACCTATTTTCTTACATATGTACTAATTTTAGCATATTATTATTTACTTGTTTCAAATAAAAAGAAATGGCTGACCCAGAAACTTGTTGTTAAAATTATTTTCCTTTCAATGAATAAGAAGTAATCTTTAGAAAAAGATAAACGTTCCTTGACCCTAAACATTACCAAATATTGGACTGCTTTTAAATACCAAAAATTTCAAAGATATATTTTTTTTTTGGATTTAGTTATGAACTAAAGTTATTGTTTATATATATGAAGGAGATCCATTGTCATCTTTTACTGTGGTAATGTTTCTGTTATGCTAATCATATCAGCCCCTGTTTCTTATGGATTTAAACATCATTTTTAACAAAACAAGTGTCATATATCTCACAATTCAGGGCCAATTTAAGAAGCATACATAGCCATCTGTTTGTTAGTGTGGCCATTTTCTATTAGTATACATTATAAATTCAATCTATTGTACTCACTTTGTTTGGACCTACTTATAGGCTATATAGATCATCAGAATATATTTTGGTTTGGTTTGGCAGTCTATTGCGAAACTGCCTCAAAGTTCTTACTTAAGGAACTTCAGACTTTTTGACTGATTTTAATTTGTAGGAAGTGATTGTAATTTCGAGTCATATTTTATATTATATTCTCTGTCTATACACGATTGTAAGGGATTGATGATGATTTTGGTCTTCTTATTATGTAAGTTTTGTAGTATTGATCTCAGAATGAATCCTGCTCTAAGTCTTAGTTCTGTATTCAGTTTCTTTTAACTAAAAACTATACAAATAGTTTAGTTAATGCTCTCCTTCAGCTGCACTAAAGAATTAGAGAAGGATTCATTTTAAGATCAATATTAAAGATAATAAATAGTAAAATATTGTGTACAATTTCTGAATATGTAAATTATTTTTGTTTTTGTGGCTTGAAAAGCTTGTTTGCATTTTATTATGGAGATTTCTGTTGAAATCAGTAAGGCAGAGTGAGTTTCACTTATTTTAGATAGATTTTCCTTTGATTGAAAACCTTATAGTAATTTTTGAGGAACCAAAAACTAGAGAGAACTACTGAAATTCCTCATTATTAATTAATAGACAATGCTGGTATAGACCAAAACCCTAAACATTACAAGGTTGAGTTAGATTGAGAGGCTCCCCTTTCCCAAAGATTGCCAAATTCTTCTCTAAGTAAATCTCACTCTCTATCTACAATATCTTCCCAACCTAACAGCCCAGAAAACTTCTAACACAAGTCTTTCTTATTGGAGGCTTATCTAAATGCTTATCTAGTTAATGTTTTTCTGAACTTGTGTTGGATCTGCAAAATTAGCTGGACAGCATGAGCACCTGCCATTTGTCTTCGCAGCTCTTGTTTACTTCAGTCTACTGAATATTTGCTCAAACTGGCTGTTAATATATATTTTAGACAGGAAATAGCAGTTCACTCTACTCTCTTCTCTGCTTCCTGTTGTCGTTGGTGGCCTTTCATTTCTTAGCAACATATTACAAAATCTTGATGTTTTGTTTCAGGTTAATTATGGAAACTTCATGCATGGGCTTATGAAAGAAAACATTCAGCTGAACAGGAAAGTTCTGTCTGAGTTATCTATGCACGAACCATACAGTTTCAAGTTTTGGTTGAATTTCATTGTTTTTTTATGATAGACTGCATGTGAGCAACAGCCATATTTACATGCAAAATTATTAGATCTTAGTTTTCCAGCCCTACAAGTAACTTGGCACTGGTCTATGTTGTGCCTTGACCACTATTTTTTGTTAATTCTGGTGGTTTATTTTCTATCCATTTAATAGTCTCTAGTTCAAGAGATTCTAGTGTTGTTTTTAATTTAAAAATCAGATTCTAAAATGGTAGCGACTAACTAATTGGGTTTGGATCAAAGACAAGATTTTAGCTTGGGTTATGGCAATTAAATCTAATCTATACATATGGAAATAATGAAAACAATATGACTAAATGAAAAATCTAATCTATACATATAATGAAAAATCTAATCTATACATATAAAAGCTTACCTAACCATCTATCAATACTAAGTCAAAAAATTCAAACAACACACAATAAGTTTTCTTCCTTATATCACCGCAGCACACAAACAAATTTTCCAGAACCTACTTCTCTAATACACACAAGTTTTCAACCTTCCGTTATCACCACAGCACACAATTTTAATCTCAGAACCTACTTCTCTATGGATGAATATTTAAGATATTCAAACTCCTCTAACATTTTTAAGATATTAATAATAAGAGTTAAAAGAACAAATTCCGTACCTCTTGCAAATTAATTTTGCAATGCTCCTTGCCAATTCTATCCACAACCTAAAGAATATAATCAATACCTAAAATATTAATACAAAATTAATATTTGTCAATAGATATTAAAAGAGCCTTTGAATTCCAAAATTCATCTAATTCGATCTTAAAATTTGGGGATAAAATATATACACACATTTACTTTAAAGGCATTTTAAGTATGACATAGTAAATTTTGACAAAATGGAAAGGAGAGTGTACCTATTTCACACAATACAACAGTAAGTTTTGATCATTTTCTGAATATATGGGATTAAATGGTACTTTTTCCATAATTGAATTTTTTCTTTCCGGGGATGATTGAGATGTTATTATCCAATAATTTTTTTTCTAGGGGACATTTATACTCTAATAGAAATTACAGAGTATATACTGAATATACTCTGGCTGAAATTACAGAGAGAAATTGAAAGGGTAAAGGTTGAATTGAAAAAAGAATTTGAGATGAAAGATTTGGGTGCTGCAAAACTAATTTTGGGTATAGATTTCTGGTTTATGGTGGAGCTGGAAACGAATATAGGACATCTGCTATAGAAGGTTTTGTTGACTCATATTTTGCAGGCTGTCTAGAAATTAGAAAATCACTTACAGGTTATGTTTTGGCAGTTTTCGGTACAGCTGTTAGCTGGAAAGCCAGTTTGCAAAAGATGGTTGCTTTATCTACTACAGAAGCTGAACATATAGCTTTAACAAAAGTTTTCAAGGAAGCTATATGGCTGGTATATATACTATTGAGTTGGAGAATTTGTTAGTTATTTTGGTCCAGTCAGTAATCTTCTATGTTTACAACCATTCTTGTAAAGCAGTTAGTTATGTTTCGTTATGTTTACTACTGCTATATATACTGTTGAGTTGTATACTTTTACATATAGGCTTTTAGAAAAATTTCCTTGTAATTCAGTAAAAGAATCTGTATATGAGAGAAGAGAGATTTGTACTGAAAGAAGAAGGAAGTTCTAATAAAAGTGGCTGTCCATGGATGTAGCTTAGAGTTCTATGTTTTGACTCTAATTAGGACCACGTAATTCTTGGTGTTGTGTTTTAACTGGTTTGATTTCTTGTGTGTTTCTTCTAACTTATTTGTTCTTGTGACTTTTTCTTTGGATCAAATTGTGTTTGTGCAAGTTGTTGTGATCTCTGGTCTTGGCTCTACATGTTTTAATAAATTACTCTATGAACTATTTCTCAAAAAGATATTTGATCAATATCTTGATTGAGATTTGACTCATTCTCCTTGCATATTATTCCATGTATTGCTTCTTCATGGTAGGCTATCTCATGGACAATATATATCATTAAAAAGACTCTCCAAGACTGCAGGATAGTTTTTTCATTACAGGAAGGAATTAAGAGAAAGTACAAAGATAAGCAAAACAACAAGTGTGGTGGTCCTCATAGTCACAGCATGGGTTATATCAATAAGATTTTCCATAATTTTTTAACCTATATCAAATACATTTTATCAAATAGATTATATACATTGGAACAAGCAACAAACATCTTTCATTTTTATTCTTTTCCTTTCCAACCAGGGCTGCTAGCAATTCTTGGCTCAATTCAATACATGCCAAAAAAACAACATGGAAATAATTTGATTCCATTCTAATCCCAAGTAAGCTAAGTTGTCTAAACATGTTTTCTGTGGTGATCGGAGACCAAAATATCATAGTATGCAAAACAAAAGATGATCAGTGATTGTTTAGGTGACAATGGACCCCATAAAATCGACTAAAGATATGATCTTGAAAGCAATCTAAGAACAATTAGATAATATTATATTGCAACTACTAAAGCCTCTCTGATCTAATCCAACTTTCCCAACATTTATACCAGTATATTTCAGAGCCAAAAATCAATCAAAGTATCTTGTCTCAAGAACAGTTCAAAATAGCAATCAAAATATGATCTTTAAACATAAACTGGTAAATGCCCAAATAAAAACTCAAAATAAACTGGTAAAGTTGATAAAACATAAAACATAAAAAGTCTGAAAGATGAAAAACTCAAAATAAAAACTTGATAAAACATAAACATAAACGGGTAAAGTTGAAAAAACATAAACATTGTTTCATCATTTCAGTGAACTCTATCCTCTGAAATGGATAGCAATATTTTTTTTTTTTGAAAAAATTAAAATTAATTAAAGTGGTAACAATCTAAGCATTTCATGATTTACAAAACTTGAATGAAGCAAAAAATATGAAAATTTTCACCTAATGTTGGCTGCTTCTGGGCCCTCTTAGTGTTAAAACCACACCTTGAAGATCACTTCTAAGGGTTGGTTCTTTGGGCAAAGAAGGAGTGGATCTCACTACAGGAAATGGCCTAGCCATTTGATGATTTGGCTAGAAGCTTTGAGCAGATCTTGGACTTGTGTTCTTCATCGGCTGCTGGAAAAGCCTAAAGCGTGGTTCACCATGAGCCGAGCTTGGAAATGGCTGAGTTGCAGCCAAGTGTGGATTTTGAGTGAGAACTGGTCCTCTGGGGAAGGCTCCAAGTCCCTGCTTTAAAAAAGTTTAAAGCAAATAGATAATGATTTTTAGCTTGCCCATATTCGAACTTTGAGCACATTATATAACTGGCACTGGGTTTTTAAAGCTTACTGGTGCAAACAAGACTCCTATGAATAGCTTTCCAATAACTGTTGCAATCATTAAATAACCCGAGTCGAATGCTCCATCAATTTTCCCTCGGACCTCCGCACCAATCTATGGACAAAGAGAGTATATCAGAAGCAGAACTAATCCAGAAGAATAAGTAGAAGTAGACACAAGAAAATATATAACATAGCTATGAGAGCACAAGAACACTAAATGCCTAGTGAAATTTACAAGGCTCTGATTTGACCCTGCATCCTAGAGCTTCTGTTCTATAGTTGAGAAGTGCGTGTTATTTCCACCCATGTGACCATTTTTCTGGGATTGACATTCCCCCAAAAGATGATCTTTTGGAGTCCTTTGGACAGCGTTAATCAACTTTTTCTGTCTACTTGAAGCATTACGAGATTTACCATTGCTTGGAGTCTCATTTAGTTGCTTGAACAAATGAAATCCTTGAGAACCAGTAACTGAATCAGCGGCTCTTAGAGTCATGGTCTGTTCTCGATCAGAGAGTGATGGAGAGGAACTATGAGAAAGTGAAAGAGAGTGCTCCTCTTGCTCTGATTCGACGTCCCATACTTTTGTGGTTCACTCTCTTCGATCACAACTTGGGGAAGAAAGAGCCTGCAATTCCAGTGGAGAGATTGCTCCTCTGTCATGGTGTGCTCCAACAGCTCATACGATGGAGAGGGTAGAAAGAACGCTAAGACTCTGGGAGATACAGAGAGCGAGAGAAAGAACGCTGGGAGAGAGAGAGAGAGAGAGAGCGAGAAAAAGAAGAAAGCTGAGAGAAAGAACGCTGGGAGAAAGAGAGAGCTGAGAGAAAGAACGCATCATTAGGGATTGGGTTTTGAGATAATAGGGCTAGGTTGAAACTGTGGGTTTCCCTCCATTTTAACATTACCCAGAATTTTTTTTTTTGTTTCCCTCCCTTTTAAGTTTAACTCCTTTTAAGTTTACCACTTTACCTATTATAATACTTTCCCAATTAGCTTATAGTTATGTATTATAGAAAATGGTATTTGGTGTAGTGGATGTATCGAAGTGAGGCCACGCCGTGAGGTCTGTCCTTGAGGCGAGGATGTCTCCATATGAGGTCATGTCCCGGGAAGCTCTCTTCACTAGCCCATCTCCCAGGTCTAGGATTCTAGTCCTCAGACCTGGAGTAGCTGCCAGGTGTGAGTCACTGTAGGTATGGGCCACCAGAAATCATCTGCCAACTTTTGGTAAGCCTCGATTAGTGGTGTCAAGTTCATACCCTCAACAATCAGCATTTCCCATAATGTCACCTGACATGGGCGAACGTGTGCCGCACCCTAACAGTCAGAGACATGTTCCCCATAAAGTTGATATACCACTTTCAGCAATGGGTCTCTAGTTAGTGCAGCGCTTTTTGTATTAATTCAACATTAATACCCCAGAATGGGAGAATTTGTATTAATGATAGATGGTTAACATTAATGACCCCAACCTCTATGAAGAGGGCCGGGGTATCTACTTGTTAAGTGTTCGGATTTTTAGAAAGAGAAACTCTATAACTCAGTGCAACATATATGCTTCCTGAGAACAACCATTGAAGCTTGCTCAAAAAAGCTTCAAACTCACTTATTACCAGAGACTCAAGAACTAGGGCTCTTTTATAGCCTGAACAACGTAAACTCCTTGTGTTCTTTTCCATTATTTTCTTTAAATTCTCAGATTAGGTTGATAGTGAAAAATCCATTTAACATTTTGTTGCTTTTGTTGAGAGCATGAAGAGATCTTGAAGAACATATTCATGATGACCACTAACAGAAGCGCACCAAATGATGTTGCTCCTCTAGTCGAAGTTGAGGGAGGAGAAACCAGCCATCCACCACCGATGACCTCCTTGAGATGGAGGAAGAATACGACAGCGTAGACGACGAGTATTATGAGGAGGAATATTTTCAGCTCATGCACGTGAAGGACATGCCAGAAGTGGTGGTGCTTCCCAATCAGGTGGCTACTCAGCATCAAAAACTTGATACCCAGGATGGTAATAAAGCTGCCCTATAGGAGAAGTAAGTGGACCCCCATGGAGAAGTACCAACTAGGCAGCCAGTTGGTGTGCCACCTCTCCACCCAGCTAGAGTGCTAGCTATCGACCCAGGTGAGGTGCCTCCCGAGCACTCGGCTGATGTGGCGTGAGATTCGCTAGCTGGCATGCCCCCCATGTACCCAGCTGCAGTTGGAGCCCACCTATGCCACAATATCGTGGCAAGGGGAAGGTCGATGACACCCTTGCTCCTAAGCGAAAGAAGGCTCGTCTCAATCCCAAACACAACCTGGCCCCGAGCCCAACTAGTAAGGGTAAAGGCTAGGTGTCGGAGGACAATGCCAGGTTTAGAGCACCCGTGGAGCCTAGGGTGGTCTGCCCAAGCGCGCCAATATGGATCGCGTGAGGCCTGGTGATCTGTAAAATCTGTACACAAGTATACACAGTTGTGTCAAGTAATAAAGTCTGTAAGAACAGAGATCGTCTCACTGACACTATTAACAAATTACCAATAATTGTTTTTCACTTTCTATTTGGTGATTAAAATTAAGATGAATAATTCTAAAAAACTATGAGAACAATTTAAACAACTGTAAACAAAATAATAAATTAAAGAATTAACAATCAATAATAAAAAGCCTAGGAATTAATTTCATCAACTTTTCATTCTATTAATTTTACTAATCAATTATAAATCTCTTCTTCCTATTCTAATCCCAGGTTAACATAATTGATTCCTATTCTTTTTCAAGATATAAGATCTCAGCCTATATGCAGGTTTTCTACATCTCTGTGATAAACTTAAACATATAGAAGGCATTAAGCATATAAACCTTATTACTACACAAGTCATACTGGTACTTTCATCCAATATGCAACCTATGTCTATATAATGATAGCATATTCAATTCTCATCTTTCAAA
The DNA here is from genome assembly GCF_963169125.1 of Humulus lupulus. Taxonomy (NCBI): domain Eukaryota; kingdom Viridiplantae; phylum Streptophyta; class Magnoliopsida; order Rosales; family Cannabaceae; genus Humulus; species Humulus lupulus. Next base: position 60,276,121 of record NC_084795.1, on the reverse strand, counting down.
TTTTTAATCAAGACCATTAAATCAAGTAAATAGTGATCAAGTACTTGCTAGCATTAAACAAACATCATATAGATTATAATAGAGAAGAAGTATCAATAGAACATCATAGTAAGATTAAATTGAAATTCAAGTGACTACATTAATCCCTAGATAAAAGATTTAGTTCATAGATAACATAATGACAATAAAATTCAAATAATTGTTCATGACACTAAAATTCAAATAATTGTCCATGGAAAATGAATGGTTCAAGAAACACATGCCAGGATCCATTCATTCATGGAATCAGTTGTCGTCTTCATTCAGAAGACAATTCATAGCTGCTTGAAAGGTAAACTTTGAGGTCAATGCTTTGGCCAACAGCTAATGGCCTTACAGGCTGGCATCCGCGTGGGGTCCCTGTTGTGGGATGACCAACAACGGAGAGGATGCTGAAGGCTCAACGAATTCATTCGTCGAGCACAAAAGTATATTAGCTAGGAAGATGCCCATATCGGAGCATTTGGGGGTCTGTCACTTTTCCCGCTCTTACAACACCAAAGCCCGTGGCTTCAATGACCCAGTATCCACCCTACGCTCCTGTCCAACATAGTGTGGCGGGAGCCAGTCCAGTCCAATTGTCCCTCCAGCTCGCTTTAGATCTTTCATTTTCTTTATTCCTAGTTTAAGTAATAGAGTTGTTATCTCCTAGCATCTATAGGAAGATTATTGGCTGATGGTCATTGGTGGGGTTGATCTATCATATGCCCATTTGGAAAGGAAACCTAGTTTACCTCGCAATCGTTGGAATCTTGATTGCTTGGGGCTAATTAGACCTTTGCTTGAAGTTTCTATTACGATTTGCTCTCTCTTGATTATTATAAATGGCTTGGTATGTCGATGTTAGTTACTTTTTCTCTATGAGCGGTATCTTCTTGTAATGAAATATGCCCGATTAACCTATTATTATTTACATTTTGAAAAAAGCTATATTTTGTAAAACAATTAAATCATAAACCACATATAGATTTTAATGAAAATTGTTTATGCTATATTGGTTTGCTTTCCATATCCTTTATTGACAACAAGAAAAGAGCCTCATATGCTATTCTTTTAGTTTATTCGCGCAAGATTTCAACATAATAAAAAAGAACACTGGGTATTGGTAGCAAATTAAAAAAACCATGTTCTTTTTAAAAGAAAACATCGAATCATAAGCCATTACTAAATAAACGTTCTAAATTAAAATTTAGCACTTTGAATTTAATAAGTATCTCACATATCACAATTATAAATTAAATTTCAAATATGTCAACAAATTTTAGTCTTCAAAAATAGCCAACTCCATCCAGCTATATACATAATTAAAATTTTATAAGTAATGCTTAATATATATATATATCATTTATGATTATTAATGAATGTCAACATACATGTAAGAATAATTCAGTCATGCTTGTTCTTATAAATAGATTTTAAGGTGTCATACCAATCTGTAGAAAATAAAATATAATATGATCTATATAAAAACATAACTCTTGCTAAAATAAGTTAATAAAAAAAATTAATATATTACATTGTTAATATTAAATGAAGTTGTGGAGAATGATAAATCTGATTGAGAAGGTGGCATATAGTTATTGATTTGATCATTGTTGTTAAAGTCTGGTGAAACCTATAAGATAAAATATGTAAATTTTAATATTGTAAAATTTTATAATGGAATACATAAAATGAAAATATCTCGAATAAGTACCTATTTCGCAGACATATTTTTTTTGGAAACTTTCATTTTCTTATGCATCTTCTCAAGAGAATTCTTTGGACGTGAAGAGCTACCACGAATTCTCTTATTGTTTGGTTTTATATCTCTTATTGTTGTATCAATTCCAATGGTAGTATGACTCTCATCTTTACTTTCAACTATTTCTTCCCTCAAACATGCATCAACATCATCCCAAAGACTTTTAAAGCCATCTCTAGCAACTTTATAGGCCTTTTTAGTTTCTGATGCTCTTGTTGCAATTTGAATGTAAGATTTGGAAAAATCTTGATAACACATTGCAAAACATTCTTTAAGATCATCCCCTCTTTAATCTCGGATGTACTACCTGTAACTCTCATCTTTGCATGCTTTCTACACCTCTTTAAAATCTATTGAGAAGGTATTTTCACAATATTACGAAATGAAAAGACTTTAAGAATATGTGAGCACAATATTCATCAAAAGAATATTTACTTTATCCCAAAATAAATATTTACTTTGAATAATTTATTATTAAGCGCCAAGGGTTTGTTTGGTTGCAGAATATAAAGCATGCTTTCTAAACATGCAATACACAATTGTGATCCATTGAAAGAAATAGATATATTAGAACTTGCGAAAGTCATAACAAATTGTTGTAATTGCAACATGGAAACTGAAAATAATTTCTACTAAAATCTGGAATAAAAAAAAATACATCTTTCAAGATTAAATATTTATTTCCCAACTTTAGGCAAGCTCTTCCTCTAGCTTGGACCATAACGAACGCTCCGTTCCCAACTCTAAGCTTTAAGTCACCTTCATCAACTTCCTCCCACAATTCAAGAAGTTGTAAGGAGTTACAAACATGATTAGTAGATCCAGAATCAATAATCCAAACAGATTTATCATTTTCTAAACCACAGGTTTCTAAGATATATGAACTATAATCATTACCTTTGTTTTTCGCTGCTAGAAACTTGGGGAAATCCTGTTTCCAATGCCCATTATCTTTGAAGTGAAAACACTTACCTTTCTTATTTTTCTTTTTCTTCCCCCAGGCGTCTATGCATTTGGTTGTGCACTCATCTTTTCAGCCTTTGCAGGCTTGGGGTTGTCTTTTTGTCCACCTTTCCTCTTGTTTCTAGCTTTCGAAGATGAAGCTAGGTTAGCTTCAGCCTTAGCTGGGACACGTGATAGACTCAAAAGTCTAAAGCTCGTTCATGAGCTATGTCAGACCATAGTTGAGTATATTCAACACATAGTTGTTGGTGAATGGCATGAAAGCTGGAGAGAGACTGTTGAGGATTAAGCCAACTTGAGTTTTCTCATCTATTATTACTCCATGTAGTTTAGCTTTTTGAAAGTAGTTTATCATTTTGATCAGATGATCGTGAATATGTTGAGATGGTGCCATCCAAGCATTGCACTACAACAATTTTCACTTTTAATGACTCTCTATAATGACTTACACCAATGGTGTAAGTCATTAAAAGTATTCAGGGATATTTAAAGTCTAATGGTGTAAGTCATTAAAAGTTCTTGTTGATGACTACCAAGGTAAGTCATTAAAAGTGGTGGGAGACGTTATTCGTTATAAATTAAAAAGTCGAAAAAAAAATAATTAAATCTGACAATGGGAGCCCTCTAACGTCTCCCTTGGGTAGACGTGTACACATCCAACGTCTCCCCTGGGAAGACGTGTACACATCCAACGTCTCCCCTGGGAAGACGTGTACACATCGGACGTCTTCCCAGGGGAGACGTTGGATGTGTACACGTCTTCCCAGGGAAGACGTTGGAAGCCTCCCCTATATATCTCCTTCCCCGAGCCATTCACCAACCAGACGAAACCAGAGGCGATTTCTGGGCATTTCTTTGGCGATTTTGGGCGATTTTTCTTCCGTTTTCCTCCTCCGAAAATTGATTTGAGGTATGTTTTTAAGTTTAATTCATGTTTAATAGTTAGGATAATGTACTATTATTTATTTTCTTTAACTATAATAGGTTAATATTGGGATTTTAGGGTATATTGTGGGTTGCGATTTTGGGTATTGTGGGTGATTTTGGGTGAAATTGATACCGATTTTGGCCGATTTTCTCCTCTAAAAACTAATTTTAGGTATGTTTTTTCATTTTAATTAATGTATAATAGTTATGATAATATATTTTTATTTATTTTCTTTAATTATAATGGGTTAATATTGAGATTTTAGGGTATCGTGGGTTGCGGTTTTGGGTAATATTTGCTTGATTTGAAGAAGATTTGAGATATGATTTCATTATTAAAACAATGCATTATAGTTAGAATGATAGAAATAATTATTTTTGTGCATTTTTTTTATGATTTGTGAGTTTATTATAAATATTTTTTTAAAGTTTGAAAAACTGATTTTAATGAAGATTTGAGATATACACAATTGGGATTTAATAGTTATACCATGTTATTTAATATTTTTTAATTTTTTTTTACTATTTAATTCGAAAATTGTAGATTTTTTTAAATTAAATTTTTAGGTTGATTAAGTATATAAATGTGTCTAAAATAAGGAAAATAATTTAATTTTAATTTACATATTAAATTGCATGTATAGAAATAAGTAATTCAAGTATATATATTTATGATTTTTTTTTATTTATATTATTATATTATTCAAAAATTATATATTTGTATTTATATTTTAATTATTTTATTAACATTGAAGTAGGTTGATTATATATATTATGTTTTATTTATTTATTTAGTAATTTCTTATTTATTAATTAATTCAATTTTGTTGGTTGTGAATTTAATAGCAAAGTGCATTGCAAAGTGAAGTAAATTTTCTAGCTAGGACTATTAATTGCAAGAGGTACGTACATTATCTTATCTCTCATTTTAGTATTATTAAATTTTTGTTAGAGGAGTTTGAATTTCTTAAATATTCATCCATAGTGAAGTAGGTTCTGAGATTAAAATTGTGTGTTGCGGTGATAATAGAAGGTTGAGAACTGTGTGTTTTAGTGAAGTAGGTTCTGGAAAATTTGTTTATGTGCTGTGGAGCTATAAGGAAGAAACTTATTGTGTGCTGTTTGAATTGTTTGACTTGTTGTTAACAGATGGTTAGATCAATATTATAGGGGAAATGCTGTCCGATTTTGTCTAGAATTATGTATTCTATTATTATATTTGAATTGTGTTGTGCTTATTTAATTGGATTTGATAAGATTGACTGATGGCTAGGTTACTAATATAGAAGAAATGCTGCCCAATTTTTCATATGCTCGGCCATATGCTTATGTAGTTTTTATTGTTTAATTTTTCATAGACATAGGAGAAGATATGGATAGAAAATGGATGTCAGCGAATAGGTTATCCGTGGAATATAAAAACGGGGTCGATTTATTCTTAAGATTTTGTTCGGAGAATGTGAAAGACCTCAAATTTACTCGTTGCCCATGTATTAAGTGTGGAAATGTAAGGAAAATGGATCTTAGTAAGATCAAACAACACTTATTTTTCAATGGAATCGACAAAAGTTACACGGTTTGGTATATGCATGGGGAGAGAATGCATGTCGCGCCAACTCCACCAAGTAGACCCAATGAAGTAAGGAGGAATATAGTAGAGGAGAATTGTGATGCATTAGATGATATGATTGATGACGCACATTATGGATCCGGAGTAGACCCAAATAAGTTTGAGACACTACTTAGTGATGCTGAGAAACCGATTTACCCCGGTTGTAAAAAATTTACAAAGTTATCCATACTCCTTAGGTTGTACAATTTGAAAGCTAAACACGGTTGGAGTGATAAAGGGATGACTGATCTACTCTTTTTTTTTTAATGATTTGTTGCCGGAGTGCAATGAAATGCCAACTTCATTTTATGAAACAAAGAAAACATTATGCTCATTGGGCATGCAATATGAAAAAATTTCATGCATGTCCGAATGATTGCATGTTATATCGGAATGACTTTGCAGATGCAAAAATGTGTCCTACTTGTGGTGAGTCACGATGGCAAAAGAAAAGAAATGGTGAGGATGTCAAGGAAGGAGTACACGCCAAGGTCTTGTAGTACCTTCCTCCTATTCCTCGTTTCATCCGGTTGTTTAGAAATGCTGAACATGCTAAAAATTTATCGTGGCATACTAATGAGAGAATAAATGATGGTAAATTAAGGCATCCAGCTGACACCCAAGCTTGGAAGAGGGTTGATTTGAAGTGGCCTTGTTTTGGAAATGAATCTCGTAATATTCGTCTAGGTCTTTCGACTGACGGGATTAATCCACACACTTCTCTTAGTAGTAAGTATAGTTGTTGGCCTGTTATGCTTGTCATTTACAATCTACCCCAATGGTTGTGCATGAAGAGAAAATTTACCTTGTTGACATTGTTGATATCGGGACCTAAACAACCTGGCAATGACATCGACGTATATTTGTCGCCTCTTATCGATGATTTGAAAACTTTGTGGGATGAAGGGGTTAAGGTTTATGATGCGTACAGGCAAGAAGAATTTAATCTTAGAGTTGTATTGTTGTGGACTATCAATGACTTTCCTGCTTATGGAAATTTATCCGGGTTTAGTGTGAAAGGATATAAGGCTTGTCCCATTTGTGAAGAAAAAACATGTTCTGAATACTTAAAACACTCCCGAAAAGTATGTTATATGGGTCATAGGAAGTTCTTGATTAGTACGCATAAATATCGAACTTGGAAAAAGGCATTCAACAGCAAACAAGAGTTTGAGGAGGCTCCTCAACCTTTAAATGGGAGTGAAGTACTTGAGAAGATGTCTAAAATCATGTTTAAGTTAGGTAAGCCTACAGTTCGTACACCTACAAAGCGGAAGGGTCGTGGGAAGGCTAAGGTTGTGGAAGAGCCCAAAAGTTGTTATAAAAAGAAATCTATTTTTTTCGAGCTTAAATATTGACAATTCTTACTTTTACGCCATAATTTAGATGTTATGCACATAGAGAAAAATGTATGTGATAGTTTGATTGGAACTTTGTTGAATATTCCTGGGAAAACTAAGGACGGAATTAAGGCAAGACAAGACTTGGCTGCAATGGGTATACGTGAAGGATTAACTCCGAAAATAGATAAGAGACGAACATACTTGCCTCCTGCTGCTTACACCCTCACTAAAGATGAAAGGAAGGAAGTTTGTTCCTGTCTATTTAATGTTAAAGTTCCTGATGGTTATTCATCAAATATAAGGTCATTGGTAGACATGAAAAGTTGTACTCTGAGTGGTATGAAATCTCATGATTGTCATATTCGAATGCAACACTTGCTACCAGTGGCAATTCATTCTGTCTTACCTCAAAAAGTTCGAGAGATTATCACAAGGTTATGTTTATTTTTCAAGTCATTGTGTTGTAAGGTGATTGATCCTATTAAGTTACCCAAGTTACATGATGAAATTGCTGAGGTCTTGTGTGAGCTGGAGAAATACTTCCCACCTTCCTTTTTTTATATAATGATTCATCTTACAGTTCACTTGGTTAGAGAATTGAGATTTTGTGGTCCCGTTTATTTAAGATGGACGTATCCATTTGAACGATATATGAAGATTCTTAAGGGGTATGTCAGAAATAGAAGTCGCCCGGAAGGGTGCATTGTGGAATGTTATATTGCTGAAGAGGCAGTTGAATTTTGTTCCGAATACATGGCTGGTGTACAGAGGATTGGGGTAAATGAAGTTAATAATGCTGAGATTCAGAGTCGTCAGGGTAGTGTTGTTTGCGCAGTGAGTCAGGATGAACTAGATGAAGCACATTGTCTAGTATTGCAAAATATTAATGAAATCCAGCCTTATATCGAGTAAGTTTATCTTCATAGATATAATGCATATGCAATGTAAATATGTGATAACTTTCACAATTAGTTCACTAACAGCATATGTAATTTTGAAGGGAACATTTTAACTGGATCAAGACAAAATTTCCATCAAAGTCAAGGAACTCCAAATGGTTACAAGACGAACATTATCGTACATTTAATAGTTGGATAGAAAATAAGGTATATTATGTTGATATTTTGATTTTATTTTTATTATATAGTAATGTATGTTGTTTGACTAGTTTTATTTTTAATAGGTTGTCAATGAATTGAAAAACACATCAAATAATGTGTCAGACATTGTTAAGTGGATCTCTCGAGGCCTTTCTCATAGAGTCATCAAGTTTTCATCATATGTAATCGATGGTACACAATTCAATACTAGGGATCGTGATACCAATAGAACCACACAAAATAATGGTGTTAGTCTTGTCGCTAGAACTATGCAAATATCCAGTGCGAAAGACAAAAATCCTGTTCAAAGTGATATGACTTTCTATGGAGTAATTAAAGAAATTTGGGAGTTAGATTATATCACAACTCGAATACTTGTTTTCTTTTGTGATTGGGTGAAGAGTGACAGTGGCATAATATATGAAGATTTTGGTTTCACATTAGTAAACCTAAATCGACTAGGGCACAAATCTGACAGATTTATAATGGCTGCATAAGCAAAACAAGTGTTTTATGTGAATGATCCTTCAGACAACCAATGGTCAATTGTGCTTACAACGCCAACAAAAGAATGGAATACCAAAGATGGTGATTTGCATGATATACCTATTGAAGAAGAATCAATCATATTCACTTCACCAATATGTAATGATGAAATTGATGATGATGGTGTTTGTTTACGTGATAATGGTGAAGGTTTATGGATTGATAACCTGATGTGAGGTATAATATAATTATGTTTGTCATTATTGCAAAAATGATTTTGGTTTGTTTATGATATGTTTTTGTTTGTCATTTTTTTTCTATATATATAACTTATCATATTGATTTTTATGTTTCATAGATGTTAGATCCTTTTGGTGATAGTGATGAGGAGGAAAATCCTCAACAACATCCTGATACTGAGGCAGAGATTACAGATGATAAAAATGTGCGAGGACGCACATGGATGAATAAATTGATTAAGAATAGAAGTGAAGGAAATCTTATACCTGTAAAGTTCAATGAGTATGGTCAAGTAATAGGTACTGCAAGAAGTAATCGATCTTCAGCGTTCGGTTCTATGGTGAGGACTATTGTGCCCATCACCTGTAACTCCTGGAACGAAGTTCCAATGGAGAACAAAACTCATATATGGGATTTAATGAAGGTATGATTTAATTACTTCTATTTTACTTAAAGATTTTAAAATATGTGATTTAATATGATTATTATTTCAAACTTGCAGAAAACTTTTCAGTTGGAATATAGCTCCAAAAAGCAGACAATGAAAGACGCAGCAAAGATGTTCAAACAATGGAAGACTGACACGACAAGGAAGCACATCTTTAATGCTTTAGAGAAAAGACCAGATGAGTTTCTCCCTAGGAAACCATTTGGATTTGAGGAGATCATTACAGATGAGCAATGGTTAGAATTTGTCAACTCAAGATTAACACCAGAGTGGAAAGATAAGAGGTTACAAATGCAAGAATATCGAAGAATGAACAAATACAACCACAACCTATCTAGAGGAGGTTACGTGCGTGTGGAAGAGATGCTTCAACAATAGACTGGGCAACAATTATCTGATATTGATAGAGCTGATTTATGGACGATGGGTCGACCGAAGAATAAAGAAGGAGAACTTATTGGAGAGGCAGCTGAGGTTCAGAAAAACATTGTAAGTATTTATATATATATTGAACTTATATAATCTATTTATTTTAATATAACTAACTTAAATAAATTACTTTTATTTTACAGGCTCATTATCGAAAACTCATTGAGGAGGGTCAATGGGAACCCCAAGGCCCTGATGATGTGTTGGTGAAGGCATTGGGCACCCCCGAGCCACGAGGGCGTGTTCGGGCTAAAGGTTACGGTGTGTCCCCCGCATTGTTTTGGGATACTCCGAAACCTACCAAAATGAAAGGGAAATCGAAAGACACGGTTTCAGCTAGCGCTATGAGAAATGAGTTTGAGGAAAGACTTCGTCAACAAGAAGAACGACATCGTCAACAAGAAGCGCATTTAGAAGAGCGTTTTCAAAAACAAGAGGAAATGTTGAGATCTTTCATGGCCCAACAGAGTGGTTCAGGATCCAATATTGGAGTCCCACCAGTAGTTCCAACCCCACCGGGACCATCCTACTATGTGCCCGACCCACAAGCACCATCTTACTATGTGCCCGACCCTCCAGGGCCATCTTGCTATGTGCCTGACCCACCAGCACCATCTTACTATCAGCCTGAACCACCAGTACCATTTGTGACTAAGGTAATTTCAATTTGATAGTTGAAAATGACTATGTATGTACATGCATACACACATATATACATAATGCTACTTATTATAATGTGTAGGTACCTAGTTGTCAGTTAGCCATTGGTTCGCTATCCAATATTGTTGCATCAGGCAAGCTCATTGACAAAGAGTTGGGTAACAACTACCAAGTGGTGATTACTGACGCTATTAAGCCGGCGACACCTCTTCCTTATGCAAAACCTGATCAGCATATGTACATAGTCATTCAGGCTATTGGGCATCCTATATCATGGCCTAAGGAATTGGTCATCGTATCTGATGATATACATGAACAGGTGATGTATCATGTTTATATAATCATATTTGTTATTATATATTTCAATTTGTTTGTAAATTTTCTAATTAATAATATTATTTTACAGACTTGTTCTAGAAGTAATAACATATCAGAACGACCAATTGCTCCTTCAACACAACGACCCCGAGAAAGAATACAACGTTTGAGTGATCCTCTGACACAAGACACCAGTCCTTTGGAACAGATATACAATATTATATCTCGTTGGAATGACGATGACTGTGTTAATCCAGGCATAGATGAGGATGTATTCGGTCAGGATATTTCAAGTCTTTACATATGCAAAGAGGACATACTTCAATTTATTCGAATGGAAAAGATTGGACAAGGATTTGTCGTTTGCTACATGAGGTATCTCACAATTTTTTTACTTAACCTTTCTTATTTGATTTATTTTAACAACAAATTTCCTATATTATATTTTTGACTACTACTCTTTTTTTAATAGGTTGTTATACAATTTTTTGGTAGAACAAGGGCGCCAAAATAAGTTTTTATTTGTCAATCCTAATGTTGTAGCCACTAAAGGAAGTTCATTTGAAGAGCGTGTTCAAGGTCTGTTCAAGCGCTGTCGTCAAATAAGATCAAGTGAGCAACTTATGATTGTCCCCTGGAACCATGGGTAAGTTCAAAAATTTGTTACTTCCAGATACTTAGTCCTTATAACATTTGCGTTGGAGACTTATACCAAGTATTGTTTTTCTTGTGCAGTGATCATTGGATGTTGATTATATTGGCCCCATATGCATATTACATTTGTTGTTGTGATCTGGTGAACTCAGAACTGGAAAACCGTGAAGAAATTGTGGCAATAATAGTCAATGCTTTCAACCTTTTTCTGACCAGTCTACCAAAACCTCCCGAGATTCCAAATAATATAGAAATTGTGCAACCGAAAGTAAGTAACTACGACTTTAATTATACTTGAATTTTACTGATATTTTTTATATTAATTGCTTGATATTTTATTTAAATATTAGTGTCCGCACCAACCAGACAATGTGGCATGTGGATATTATGTGATGAGAATATTCAAGGATTACATTGAACATTCACGACCTGGACGTTACTTGAAGAAAGAGGTATGTATATAAATTTATACAAAGTTAACAATTTATTTATTATTAAAGTATATATATTCAAATAATTGATTAACTAATATATTTTACTTTGTATTTTTTTGTAGCTAAACACTACGCCATATACACAAGCACAGATTAATGAAATGCGACAGCACTGGGCGAACCATATATATTCAAAGTCATCGTCCCACATATTAGGTTTCTGTCATTTACTTTTACTTTTTCTTTCTTACTATATGTTTAGCTAGCTAGTGTAATATTTGTTAATTTTGTCTGTTTAACAACAAATATTATAATTTTGTATATTTAGCTAGCAAAAACATATTAGATATACACATTTCGGTTTTATTAATGAAAATTCAAAATTTCAATTTGTATATAATTTATATTTTTTAATTAATATATTTAATTCTATTTTAAAAAAAAATTAATATATTTAATTCTGTTAATTAATATACTGAAAATAATTATTTAATTTTTTTAAAAAAAAATATATAAAAACCTATGACGTCTCCCATGGGGAGACTTTGTAGGGCCACTTTAGAGGGCCCCTGGAACAACGTCTCCCCTAGGGGGAGACATCAAATGTCTACAATGTCTCCCCCATATAGCCATTAAATGCCTATTTTGTTGTAGTGTTGGCATATTTCTTGGTGGCCTCAAAACGAGTCCCTATGATGACTTATCATCAAACATGTCTTGGAGCTGATCCATGATTTCGTAGGATGTCTAGACATTCTCCATCTTTGTCTTCAGAGTGTCGACCATACTAGTCAACAAGTAGTATTGCGCTTTGTTATTTGTCGCATGCCAACGCTCATACTTATCCCTCACAAATTTGGTAGCTTCTTGAGATAGAACTTCCAGGGATTCATCAGTCATGACGAACTTAGAGTTGTAACCAATCAACACTATGTTGATGTTTTGTTTCCACTTGATGAAGTTTTCTCCAGTGAGTTCTCCATCAAAAGTTGAGAAAGGATGGGAGTAGACAAAACCATACTTAAAACTATATATCATCAATAAAATAGAAATAAATCACATTTGCTCGATAAAACTTCTATTCACTCTAATTTCATGAAATAGTACAACATATACCATAAATATGTATGATATGGAAAAAATACCAAAATAACCATATCTTTATTTCTTTAGTTTTTAACTATTTTATGATATCATTGTCCCGGTTGGCGAGAGTAAAAAAATATCATTAGTTAAATAGAGTCGTAAACTCATTTAATAATGGACACCATTATTAACAACCTACTATTCTGTCAAAATAAGAAAACAAAACCTCTTAATTTATGAGCTAGACCCAGAGTTTCAATAATAAATAGATTTAATCCTATTAGTCACCTTAGGGGCGAGTCTAGTAGAATTTGACATATAATTATCTATCTTTCGAAATCTAACATTGTCAAACTAACTAATAAACACCTTCTGTAGGGGGACGAATCAAAGCGTCTCGAGGCCCCATCAAACTATTGACCTTGTTAAACCAACGGTGGAGATCGAATATAATTCTTAAAAGAAAACTCATTATTAAATTTAGTATTTTTTATTATTTATTTTTAAAAAATGAATGACTATGGTTCTCCAAAAAAATTTAAAAAAATTTAAAACCAAAGTCCTATAATTTTCTATTAATTCTAAAGTGTCACATTGAAACAAATTCAATTAAATTAGAATTAATTTGTTGCTAATAAATATTTAGGTTTAACTATTATAATGAAACTATACAATTACGTCCAACTCATGCAAATAGGCCTTAACAATTGGGCTAGTATGGAGGATGTTATATTATTTCATATAATATAATATTAGATTAAATAATGTGACAAAATGTGATTTGTCACACAAATGTGATTTGTCACACCTTGTAACATATTATTGAGAGTCACAAAATTGGACTAATGTGTGTGCCCAAATGTGACATATTTTGGAGTTACAAAATCAGTTACAAATTTGTAACTCCCAAATATTACCCAATAATGTGTATATTATATGTTACACATTTGAGATTGGATTTCACAAAGTCATATGACTGTTGGAGACATGTTTTTAACTCCCAATAGGTGTTTGGAGGTTACAAAATCATGTGGGAAAGGATTTGGGACATTTTTTAAAAATGACTTTTTTGTGCTGAAAATGGCCTGTGGCCGCGGCCACTGAAAAGTCGTGGCCGCAGCCAGTGAGGCTGACAACCTATGTGAATTTTCAGTTTTTTCCAAATTGAACGGTCCTAACATCCCAAATAACTCTCAAATCTCCATTTTAATTCCATAAACATCCAATTAAACATTGGTAACAGCCATGGGTGTTGGTGGAATTTGAAATTCAAAGGCGTATCTCAAACTCTATAAATAGGAGCCTAATGCTCACTTGTAAGACACACCATTTTTCATCCACAAAGCACTTGGCTGAAAAATACACCTTGAGGCTTGATAATTCCAAAGAGCTATTTCCTTGAGAGATCCCTTAGTGCTTAGAGAATAGGGGGAAATAAGCTTTTGGACAAAGGTCTTGAACCTTGTTCAAGTTGGTGATCCCCACTACTCTACACTTTGGTTGAGTGTGAGAGTTTGTTTGTGTTTTCATTCTTTTGTTCTTCTTATTTATTTATATTATTATAGCATTGAGTTTGTAATCTTCTTCTTCTACATCTTTCTATTTACTTGTATTTTGAGCAATTGAGTTGTAATACTTATTTAATCAATATTATCTTGTCCATTGTATTTTTGCATAGAGTTGTATTTGGTTTTTCCATAATTCCATTGAGCAATAATATATATTCTCTAACAATCAAAAGCTTATTTTTCTTTTGAATGGAAGGAGAAACCATGAAGATCATATGAGGATCCAACTTTGAAAAGATGGTAAGATAAGGTAATGCTCTTCTTTGGTTTTCTGAGAAGATCTAATGGTTTTCATATAGTGATAGAAATGAGAAGAAGAAAAGTTTATAAATAAGATTCATTGTTTTCTAATCTCCTTTGTTTTTCAGTGGTTAGATTAGAAGATAATATAATATCTTGAGTTTTTGTTATATGTGATCAACATGTAAATAATCTAGTAGATTATTGGGTAGTATGCTAGCATGTCATAGAACTTATTTTGTGTTAATGGGAAATTATTAGAATGACAACTATGAGTTTTATATGACATATATAAATATATTGATTTTGTGAATTAATAGAAATGTGAAATCATATGTGTATATTTGTAATTCATGTTTTCATATTAATAAAGAGTCATATTAGTCATGTATGTTGACAACTATGTGAAATTATAATCATGCAAACATTTGTGAGATGTTAATATGTTTATCCTATATTATTGCAATGTGATGAGTTACCATTTATTTGGTAAATAAAAGAATAATTTGATAAATTAAAATTCTCAATTAAAGTGTTGAGCATCTCAATTATGAGATAAGAAAAGATGAACCAAAGGGGGCTACATCTTTTGATAAGTGTCTTGCCATTGCAATAAAATGGATCAAAGTGGATTAAAAAAATTGTGGGATGACATGTTGACTCATTAGACTTATAGTCTAGAGTGTGGTCAAATAAAATATATTTTAGAATTATTTAGTGTCAATAATTCTTAAATATTGAATGTCTCAATGAGGAGACATTACAAAATTGGAGAAGAAATTTTGAATTTTACACCAATGGTGAATAAAAGAGAACTTTATTCATTTTGGTTAAAGATGGTGATATGCTTAAATTAATCTCAATGAGAAGATAATTTTAAACAAAACATAAGAAATCAAAGTGTTTAAATAAATCAATGAGGGTTTATTTTCTTTGATTTAAAGTGTTTAAAAAAAAAAATTTGTCATTTTCATTTTCATTTTGATGAGAAAATCAATGGATGTCAAATTGATGTTTTCAAAAGAATCTCAAAGAGACTCTTAAGAAATACACAAAAAAAATTTTAAGTGATTTTGAGATTATTTAAACAACTAAAAATGAAAATTTGTGATTATTTGTTTGAGAAATTCTCACATTACACTTGTGTTCACATTTTATTTTGTGAAATATATAAAAGAAAGCAACCAAGTGAAAGTTACTTTCAAATAAGTGTGCCTTGCTTTAGCAAGTAAATGAATCAAGATAAACATTGGGGTTTTTTATCTTGATCTATTGAGTGTTTATCATGAAGCTTAAGGACTCATGATGAACTTTGAGAATCATAGGTCTAGATTTATCTTGGAGGATAAATGACTTGTTAGAAATGAAGAGATTTCTATTTTAAAGTGATATTTTATTATCACTATGTGAGAAATGTGGGGGTGATGCTCCAAAGTTAATCAATTTATTTTGTTGTTAATCAATTGATTAATTTGGTCATCCTATCAAATAGGTGATTTGGAATTCCACATTTTAAATCACATTGGCTATATGTGTATAGAATGGATAAATCTAGACATGCTTGGTGTCTAAAGTTACTGTTTGTTATATTTTGATTCAAGAAGGAATCAATTTAAAACATAAATGAGAATTCTAGAAACAAAATAGGTTTCTAGAATTAATATACAAGGAAAGTGTTTATCTTGGATATAAAACTATAAAATAGTGGGGGTGTTGACTATGGTCAAAAACACTATTTTAAAGGGGTAACTATTTTAATCAAACTATGGCTAGCAACAAAGTTTGAATAAAATAATGACAGTGTCTAAGTATGCATACATGAGAAAAGAAATGATTCAAATGGAATCATTTCTACATCTCAAGGGATGGGACTTAGACTCCCTAAAGAGATTCACGGTTGATGGTAACCTATCTTAATACTAGTAACCAAACTAGTATTAGGTTCAATAGGTAATAACAAGTCAATCAAGTGAATAGTTAGTAGTACTCAAATTTTGTCCCATCTGAGATATGAGTACTAGTGTGTTACCAAAATGAGGGTTAAAACCGAAAGGTTTTTTAATAGAACTCAGTCTTGAAAAGACAAGTATTTTAGGGTAACAAAATACTGTAAGAGTTCTACCTATATAGACCTACGGGTGGTGCCGCCCCTCATGAGAATTGGGAGTCATTCTCAAGAAAAGTCTATGAATGGAATGTGCACATGGCCATTAACGGTGCAAAAGCGAGACATTGAGGTCTCAAGTGAACATAGCAAAGGTGTGTGTGTTATCACCGGTTTGTTATCAATGGATAGTGGTTCAATGCTTCGGCAACAAAAATTTCAACAAACTTTGTGATAATTACACTAAGGTAAAATTCAAGTCGAAAGACATTTTACTTTATGCACCAATGCAAATGTTTCTATAGAGAGTGATTATTTAATCAAGTGGGGGAATATTATATTTTAATATGATGTTTGATTGATTAAATAAGTGTTACAAAAAGTGATTATTTAATCTAGTGGGGGAATGTTATATTATTTCATATAATATAATATTAGATTAAATAATGTGACAAAATGTGATTTGTCACACAAATGTTATTTGTCATACCTTGTAACATATTATTGAGAGTCACAAAATTGGACTAATGTGTGTGCCCAAATGTGACATATTTTGGAGTTACAAAATCAGTTACAAATTTGTAACTCCCAAATATTACCCAATAATGTGTATATTATATGTTACACATTTGAGATTGGATTTCACAAAGTCATATGACTGTTGGAGACATGTTTTTAACTCCCAATAGGTGTTTGGAGGTTACAAAATCATGTGGGAAAGGATTTGGGACGTTTTGGAAAAATGACTTTTTTGTGCTGAAAATGGCCTGTGGCCGCGGCCAGTGAGACTGACAGCCTATGTGAATTTTCAGTTTTTTCCAAATTGAACGGTCCTAACATCCCAAATAACTCTCAAATCTCCATTTTAATTCCATAAACATCCAATTAAACATTGGTAACAGCCATGGGTGTTGGTGGAATTTGAAATTCAAAGGCGTATCTCAAACTCTATAAATAGGAGCCTAATGCTCACTTGTAAGACACACCATTTTTCATCCACAAAGCACTTGGCTGAAAAATACACCTTGAGGCTTGATAATTCCAAAGAGCTATTTCCTTGAGAGATCCCTTAGTGCTTAGAGAATAGGGGGAAATACGCTTTTGGACAAAGGTCTTGAACCTTGTTCAAGTTGGTGATCCCACTACTCCACACTTTGGTTGAGTGTGAGAGTTTGTTTGTGTTTTCATTCTTTTGTTCATCTTATTTACTTATATTATTATAGCATTGAGTTTGTAATCTTCTTCTTCTACATCTTTCTATTTACTTGTATTTTGAGCAATTGAGTTGTAATACTTATTTAATCAATATTATCTTGTCCATTGTATTTTTGCATAGAGTTGTATTTGGTTTTTCCATAATTCCATTGAGCAATAATATATATTCTCTAACAGAGGAGGGCTGGGTCTAGTATGTTGTTCCCACTACTAAGGCCCCTGAACTTCCACACAAGCTCCAAAAGACAAGAATTTAAACATTTGTTTTATTAATTGTTATTAATTGATTAGGTCCACTCTAGTCATGCAAAACAAATGGGCCTTCACAAGTGGAATCACCCACAAGAGAGGAATTTAAACTTTACATTTTCGAATGGGCCTTAATAAAACCTATCATATTATGATTGTTTTATTTTGCAAAATTCATATATTAAGCAAATATATGGGCCACTGTATGCATCTAAGCCCAATTGCAAAAATACTAGATATAGTGCAAATCGACATGTTATAATTGGATGGGCCTAATTATGTTACTATCTGAGCAAGTCTATGAATTTATATGCAAAAATACCACAACTTATTTGATTTACGAAAATACCACAATTATTTTTCTAGAATTTATCCAAAATTCGAATTAATTAAATTTTTACAAAAATAAGTCAATTTAAATGAAATTTATCGACAATTAACAATTGTGAATTTAAATTTTATTTATCAACAATTAACTTAGTTTAGGTTAATTTGAAAAATAATAATTTAATTTAAATAAGATTTATCAACAATTAACAAAAGTTAATTTGAATCTCATTTATGAAAAAAATATATTATTAATTGTTTGCAAAATGTGATATTTTTCAAAATTTAACCAATTTTAAAATTTAAAATGAATATCTTAACTGTTTTTTCAATAAATATATTGTGTTGTTACAACTATAACCAAATATTTTAACCATTTATTAAAAAAATTAATAATTATAACAATACTAAAAAATCTTAAAACAGTTCAACAAATTCAAATATCCATAAAAACATCTAGCTAAAATATTTTAAATTTCAAATAATTTAAATATTAAAAACTATAGAATAAACACATATAATATTTTGAAATAAAAGATATAATAAAAATAGCAAGTATTTAAAAGAAAATATCTTTAATATCTGATATCTTAATACTAATATTCTAATATATTAAAAAGATTTAAAATTAATTAGTTAACCTATTTTTATATTTGAATTTGAAACTTTGTAGAAAATATCTAATTTTTTAACTATTAAACAACAAAAATATCTTATTTTAAAAAATATTTTTAAATGATAAAATAAATCTGATATTTTTGGGTTTGTTATAAAAAATCAATTTCATATTTTTATTTTCTTTAATTTAAAAAAAAAATTTTAAAAAATCTGGATGCGAGTACTGTTCACACGTGGTCAGGTGCAATGAGACGTGCGCGCACGCGCATAGGTGGCTTGCTGTCGAGGGACGCGCGCAGGTGGCCTGGGCTGATGCGCACCGTGCATGCGAGAGTTGCGCATGCGCTGGTGGGGTGATGCACGCAAGCATGCATGCGGCAGGGGTGACGCATGCGAGTGCACATAATAGCCAAAAATTTTCAAAAAAAAAAATTGTGTAATTTTTTCAACCCAAAACGTTTTCTAAATAATTTTATAATGTTTTACACAAAATAAATCATTTATAAAAATTAATTGCGTTGAAAATAGAACAAAATAGATTTCATAATAATCACATACAAATCAATATGCTTCATAAAAAACATGAAATCCATCCAATTACTCAACACATCAAATAATTCAATTTTTACCATGTTAATGCATGAAAATGAAGATTACCAAAGGCTCTAAGGTCAGTTGTTGGAAATCTTATTCAGGATCTTATTTATTTTCATGTAAATCGTATATTAAACATATTGATATAACAAAACCTAGAACATGTTTCTAAATTTGAATTCATACAGAGATAATGATAAGAAAACTTACATTATTATGCAACAGAATGACTGAGTCTTTCCTTCAGTTTCTCTAATCCTTGTATCCTTTCTGTCACAGGGTGTCACCAAGAAACTGATCCGATCTTCAATTTTCTTCATAGCCATCCAAAGTATCCTTAGAATCACATAGACTAGAGTGGGTAATTCTCAACACATGAGATAGATACAATAAGAAGAAGAGAAGAGAATATTCAGGCTTAGAATAGGGTTTATACTGTAGAGAGAGTCTAAAACCCTAAAGCATCAAAACTAGATCTTTCTATCATCCTCTTTTTTAAAACTCTCACTTAACATTCCTTTTAAAGGCTCAATTAGGTTACTTATTTAATTAAAAAATATATAAAATAATAGCCAATTATCAGCCCTGGGTCAAAATTCCAATGCTCCATAGGCCTGTGAAATTTCTATTTTAAATATAAGCTTGTTGAACTTAAAATCAAAGCTCATATTATTTTCTATTGATTAATTATTTAAATCCTTTATCAAATTAATTATTTATAATTTGAACCTTGATTTAAATTTTATTTATTAATTTAGACACCAATTTATCTTAATTAATAAATTTGCCCGAATTTATCTTTCCTTCTCTAAATTACATAACTATGTGAAACTATCCAAAATTGACCTGGTCAACTTTGATAATTCTAATTGATAATTAAATCAATTAATTGAGACTATCTAGATGATTTTAACCAAGGTACAATGGGGACCATGGGCCTATGAAATCAAGTTCACATAAGTTATCATGAATTTAAAAAATAAATTTAGGAACTTATTAATTCCTCATGACTCCACTGAAGACTCAGAATTTCACTCTTGAGTTCATAGAACTCTCTATAAGAAATATAGATACATTATTAATTATCCATTGTTACAACCATAATTATCACTCAATCCTCTATATCCCTCATTGTATTTTATCCTTAAAATACTTAGTTCCTTGTAAATGATATTTCAGGAAAGTAATATTAAATACTGAAATAGATCTCTATCATTTAGCACCTTGAACCAAACTAAAAAGAGACCATCATTTTACTTCTTCATCAGAAGCTATAGATTTTCATATCTATGATTAACACTCCCACTCAATTATACTACCGAGTTCGCAAGATGTAAGTATGGGCTAGTCTGTAGGGTAAGCTGGTAGAGAACAAGTCAAAGTACTCAAATAATACAATCAGTTAGAATACTAATCACCTAGAACGAGATTGAATTGATCGATGGTCAACTATATGATATGACTAGAATAGATAATAATAGTAAGTTAACTTATCCCATCTACTGTCAATATCGGTCCAATCCGTTGTAACAAATACATCCGATCTTATTTACTATGCTAATGTTCTGGGAAGAACATAACACTTCAAGTCAGTATAACGCCTGTGCACTGACTAATCTTAGGACTAACTTATTTTTTAACATGTAATCATATTAATATTCCACTGTGATTACGTCACTATAAATATGATTAGCTATATGCTCAGGATTTAATAGAAGTTTATATTAAACAAATAATCATATGAAAATAAAACATGTGAGCAAAATGATTGACAAAGTCAAAAAATGATTTCTATTCTTTTATGACGATAAAATGAGATTACAAAGTTTTAATTAGGGCATGAAACCCCAACAAAAAGGTCAATAATGTTATAAATGACGTACCCTTGGCATCTTCAGTTTGGTCATATTTGCTAGGATAGGATTGAAAGACTAACAAAGGTTGGACCTTTGAGGGAACTCACATAGGGTGACCTACTTGTTTGTGAATCTAATTTCGAGAGAAAAATGACAAAGTGTCAGTTCTCTATGAAAGAAGAAGGGGCCAAAGAACAACTAGGGCTAGTATATTGAGATATCTGAGGACAAATGAATGTTAAAGCGAGAGGTGGTTATGAGTATTTTATCACATTCATTGACGATTTCTCTAGAGACTCTTGTACTTACCTAAAGCATATGAATTATGAGAATTTGTTAAGAAGTTCAAAAGAATTCATTGCTATGGCTTTAAAACAAAATTAGGTAAAATGTTAAAGATCTTGCGATCTAATAAGGGTGGAGGATATTTGGATAATCAGAACCAAGATCATTTAAATGAACTTGGAGAATTGTCAAAAGAAATTGCCCCAGGGACTTCGCAATAGAATGGTGTTGGTGAGCGACGTGAATCACTCGTTTATGAAAACGTGTGTTATATGATAAGCTATTCAACTCTACCAAATTCTTACCCATATTTATTCTGGAGACATACTACCTAGGCCGCATGAGAAATTTTTAAATATTGTGTTGTCTCAAAGCTGTCTCCAAGACACCACAAGAATTATGGAATGGTTGTGAACATGGTTTACGTAATTATGGAATTTGGGGGTGTCTTGCTCATGTCTTGAGGAAAAGGGTAGGAAATCTAGAACAACGAACTGAGGTTTGCTTGTTTGTTGGCTATCCTAAACGTACTTAGGGTGGACTGTTTTATAGTCCAGTAGACAAGAAAATATTTTGCCTACAAATGTTGCTTTTCTGGATAATGACTACATAATGAATTTCAGGCCTCATAGCAAAATATTATTAGGCAAAAAATGATAAACTATTGTTCCATCTTCACCGACGCAAGTCAATGAAAACAAGGTAATTTAGAAACCACCAATCCAAGTCAAAAAGTTACGGTGTCTCGTCGTAGTGGGAGGGTTTCTTTGAACCCAGTACCTATGAGACGGTGAAACCCACAAGCTGGTTGGGACACATGTAACAATGATCCGTTGTCTTTTAAATAGGCAATGGGTAGGTCTGAAATGGATTTTTTAATCAAAGCCAAGTACAAGGAAATCGAGTCCAAGTACTCTAAATTTGTCTGAGATCTTGTAGATGTGCCATTGGACTTTAGGCCATGTGGTGCAAGTAGATCTATAAGAAGAAGAGATGAGCTAATGGAAATGTTGAGACATTTAAGGCTCGACTTGTGACAGAGATAAAAAATTGACTTAGTGGAAACTTTTTCTCCAGTAGCCATGTT
This sequence comes from Humulus lupulus, assembly GCF_963169125.1. Taxonomy (NCBI): domain Eukaryota; kingdom Viridiplantae; phylum Streptophyta; class Magnoliopsida; order Rosales; family Cannabaceae; genus Humulus; species Humulus lupulus. The sequence goes on along the minus strand of NC_084795.1, from coordinate 60,253,495 downwards.
AAAATTCATTTAGTATACTCTTATCCATATCCATAACTCTTGATTAAGAGATAAGGCAAATGGACATCAAAAAGACATTTTTAATGGCTATCTTGATGAAACCATTAAAATGGATCAATCAAAAGGATTTAAAGTAGCTAGACAGGAACGTCAGCAAGTTGAGTCGGTGTAGAGCACCAATTTTATATTTTTAGTTTATTAAAAATTTTGGTGATTTATTTTATTTAAGTGTTAAGTGTGATGAATTGTTTTATTTAAATGTTGTTTATTTTATTTAGTTGTTGTTTGTTTTATTTGATTGTTTGTTATTTTATTTAATTGTTAGAATTGTTTGTAGAATATTTTTGTGAAATTACTTGTTAAATAATATATATTTATTTTTATTTTAAAAAATGTGATTATGTGAGATTTGGTTGAATGCACTAAGGTGCATGGTAGACAGTGATGCACCCTAGTGATTTAGTGTGTGCTAGTGCATGATAGCATGGTACACATGTGTAGATTTTCTACACACTTTTATTCCTTTATTAGATTTATTTTAGTTAATTAACATGATGAAAAAAAAATATAAAGAAAAGGAAAGAGGGTGTGGGCAGGTTAGGCAAATGGGAAGACAATAATTTCTCTTTTCCTAAATGGGTTTTGTTTATATTTGATTTATTAAATATCATTTGTATAATTTATATTTGATTGATTGATTGTTAATTGTATGAATTACATTTGATTGATTGGATGTTATTTTATTTGGTATAATTATTATGTGAATTATTAGGAATTACTTGAAATCTTTTCTTTCCTTTTGATTTGGTTTTGCCGTGTATGTGTGGTGTTGTGGTCAAATAAGTATTGTAAGAAGTTTCCTTTATGAGGTGTGAAAAGAAATAAGGAAAAGACCCATTTTTTAGTATTATATTTATGAAATGATATGAGAATTTATTAAGACAATTATAAAGGAAGAGAATAGGCAACTATGTATCATTCTACACTAGTATTTGGCCAACCCATTATAAGTAGAAAAGAAAGAAAATTTGTTATTCCTTTTCATCACACCAAGCCACGAGCCCATATAGTTGTATAGGGAGAGAGTAACGTGGGGAAGGAGGACAAGAACAAGAGATGTTCAATTGTGTAAAGAACTAGAGGTAACATTTGTTCATGATTTCTCTAAGACTTTTCTTTCTTCATTTTGATTCTAAGCTTTGTTATTTTGGGTGTTTGGTGAGACTAGGTGGTTGTGTTACTAGATAGTATTCCAAGAAGTTTTCTTCATTGTTTGTTTTGGCACCATTGACTACAAGAGGTATGAGTTAAGGGCTATTTATTCTTATATTCTTCTCCTAGATATTGCATGTTAAGGTCCTTAAAATTGTTTTCCAGATATTCTATATGAGTGTAACCAAGTGAAGTTTCATTATTAATTTCTTGTATTATTATTAATTATTTTACCAGGGATTATGATATGACTAGTGTATAATCTTGTGTTTCTTTATGTCTAAATAATGCATGTGAGGTTTTATTTTTATTTTAAATAATTTTCTATTAATTGTTTATGTTTTCAAGATAGGCACGTGATAAATTTTGGGAAATTATTTTGGAGAAATGACATATAGTGTCTCGGCCATGAGTGTTTCTTGCGGTTAGGGTTGTGTAATAATTTTTTTTTTATTGTTAGTTTTGCATATTCAAACATGAATTTAAGGTGTCCAAGTGTAGAAAAGCATTAAGACAAATTGTTAAAAATATTAATAAGCATTGTATAGGTATTTTTATGATTCTATCTGTTTGCTGATTTTTATTTGAATAAATGTTGATTGGCAAGTATGATTGAATGAAAATAAATTTTATGCTATGATCTCATAACATATGTTAAATATGAAAACGTAGAATTAATTGTACATGTTGTTCTCGCATATGTTTAAGAAACTCTATGATTTTATGTGATAATATATGTTTGAAAGATATGACAATTAAGTAAAATATGTGCTGAAATTTTATTTAAAAGGGTGTGAAATTGAGACTATTGAATGCCTAAGGTAATTTATAATGTATATTTTATGATTTTTTTTTTACCAAGTTTAATTCATTATAAATAGCATTATTTTATGGAATTATGATTTCTAGAGAAATATTTTAAGATATGTTCACATCTTAATGGGTAATAAGTTTGGTGAAAATAGTGATATGCATACATAAGTAATGTCCTTAATGTTATATTGATTTTATGAAATTAAAATGGTATTTTAAGTCACAATAAAATGATATTTTACTCTAATAAATACCTCCAGAATTTTTATTATATTTTTAGAAAAATATGAGGTTTTAAATTCAATATAGTGATTTTTAATGATAAATATGATTGCTGGAATTTTTGTAAAAAAAAATGTAAAGTGTGTTTCAATAAAATGAATTTGATTAGTATTTGAAATAAATTAATATCCTAAATTATGGTAATATTAAAACTGGTATTTTTAATATGGTATGAGTGTATATTTTAATAGTTAAGATTTTTCTTTATTTTGATTAAGGAAAATATTGAATCTAATTTATTTGTGATTTTAAAGAAATTAAATGGTGGCTGAAAGTTTTAGTTTAAAATGTTTAAAATGATTATTTAATTGTCACTTATGAATTTATGTTACATAAAACTAAGCCTTAAAATAATTCAAATAAAATATATTTTTCCACACTTAAAATATATATTTTTCTCACATCATTTATGTAACACAATTAATCAATATTAAATTGATTTTTCTAAGGAAGCATGGTAATCATAGGTATTTTTCTTTTTAAAATAATTTCTAATGCCTTTGTTAATTCTTTGTAATTTGAAAATAATAAATGGTCTTTTATAATTTCTTAATGGCTAAACAAAATTGTTTTTATGAAATAAAAAGAATGTCTTGAGAGATTTAATCAACCTAGTAATTTTAAGAAGATAAACAATGGTAAACAACACATGCTACAAGTCTTTTATTTTTAAAACAATAGAAGTAAGACGCATAGAATTATCGTTTTAAACGCCACAATTACGCAACGTTCCCACGTATGCATGTTACATGCAAATTCACTTTTACGTTCAAAATTATGTCTATTATTCAACCATGTAGTTTTTATAGAAAGATCATGCATGCAAAGTAGGTAAAATGAGCATTATTCTTTTTATGGTCTTATGTGTGATTAAGTATATTTGCATGTTGTGTGTAACTCTTATTATGTGTGCATGGCCCATGCACACATGAGTTGTATGAAAGGGCTAAATAGTAATTTTATGAAGCTAAGAAATGTCGTTTTGATTATGGTATAGGCTCGTTGAGAGGTTGTGAATTTACTTAGCTTGGACCTGAGGTAAGGAAGTTAGATAGAATTTATGAATGTTATATTATGAATGGTAAGACTGTTGTGTGAATGAAATGTTATGAATTATGAATGTCATAATGTGATGATATGTTGGCTTGTATGAATATTGTGTGATATGAATGGATGTTAGCATGATGAACGTGACACATCAAAATGGGTTGCTAAGGATAAAGAAGACGTAACTCGAGTTACTAAGGATATGAAGCGTAACTCCATGGGCGGACGCGCCGAGGTTATTCAAGGACCAGAGACTCTTGTTTACCTCAAAGGGTGGCATGGACAAGTTAGCGAGCCATGTTCACAAGGAATTGTGTATGAATGTGTTATGATGTCTGGTTATGGTTATGATTATGTTATGATGTTTGGTGATGTTTATGATTCTGTTATGATGTTATGATATTTATGATATGATGGTGGTAATATGTTTACGCTTATGATATTGATGCCAATCTTACGATGATGCTATGATGTATAAAGATGAACGATAGTGTTTGTAAATTGTTGTATCTTACTTGCTTGTTGTTTGTACTTCCTTACTGGACTTTTAGCTCACCCCCTTACTTTCCCTTCCAGGTAGCAAATAAGTTTCTCCATGGCATGCGTGGTGATGTGGGAAGTTCTATCGTCCTGGTGTGTATGGCGCGGGGCATCCTATGGACGAAAAATGATCACTTAAAGACGCCATTTTAATAATGTTATGTTTTATGAGACTTTTTAAACTAATCAGTGGGACTTAAATTATTGGTTGTTTTTTTTTTTTAGAACTTTGCATAAAAACTCATATTTTCTTTTAAAACTATTGGGCCCAACTTGCATGTTTTTAAGCAAGACCCCACTGAAACCTTTATAATAAGTGGCTTTCTTTTATAGACCAATGAAAATGTGAATGTTTTATTAAGTACTAGTTTAGGGCGTTCTTTACAGTAGGTCAATCTATGGACTTAAACAAGCTTCACGCTCCTAGAACTTAAGGTTTAATGGAAACATTAAGACCTGTGGTTTTGGACAAAATATAGTTGAGCCTTGTGTTTAACCAACTTAAGGAAAAATACATTGTGGTGTTCTTAATACTTTATGTAGATGATATCTTACTCATTGGAAATAAAGTCAAGAAATTATCAGACATAAAGAACTGGCTTGAAACAAAATTCTAGATTTCGTTGTAACAAGTCATGTTCTCGATATCCAGATCATTAGAGATATAAAGAACTAAATTCTGGCTCTAACTCAAGCGACCTTCTTAGGTGAGGTGCTTGGGCGTTAATCTGTAACAAATTCTGAGAGAGGATATTTAGCATCTTAACATGGAATTTTTTTTCTAACCAGCAGTCTTCACATACTCCTCAAGAAAAAGAAAAGATGAAACAAACTCTTTATGCATTTGCAATTAGAAGTCTACTACATGCTATGTTGTATGTTGTGATTGGAGATCTGCTATGCTATGGGAGTGGTGAGCAAGTGCCACTGAAACCTTGGAAATGAACAATAGATAGTAGCCAATATCTTAGATGGACTAGAGACTATATGTTAGTCTATTCGGGTGGATCTTTGAACCTGTTAGGCTATACATATTTAGATTTTAGATTGATGTTCATGGCAGGATGTCTACTTCTGAAAAAATGTGTTTAATCTTTGGGGATGGAGCTATGATTTGGAGAAGCGATAGGTTGTTCGCCATATCAGTAGCTGTGATTAGGAGAAGCATTAGGCTATCTGCCATTTCAAATTCCACCTAGGAGGTTGAGTACATAGCTGCATCTTTAGCGACTAAGGAAATAGTCAGGGTGAAGAAGTTCTATATGGATCTTGGTGTTATTCCAAAAATGGATAAACCACTCATCTTGTCTAGTTACAATAATGAGGCAATAACGAATTCAAAAGAACCTCGAAGCCACAAAAGAGCAAAGCATATAGAGATAAAGTACCACATTATCGGAGATATGTGCCAACGACGTGATGTGAAGGTGATGAAGGTAGCATTATAAGGCAATCATTCATATCCCGTTACAAAGACATAAGAAAAGTGCTTAATTGTGAAATATATAGAATGAATGGTTTTGAGAAACATGTCCCATTTGTTTTATAAGGGCAAGTGGGAGTTTGTTGGGTTTTATGCCCTTATAAAACCATGTCAGACATGTAACGCAATTTTATATTATTAATAAAAGAAGTAGAAATCATTTAGTTTGACAACCGTGTTGTTTTCTTGTTTTATAAATGATTATTGGAATAATACAAACATTTATAAAATCCTGAACATATAAATAATTGCAATTATAGTGACTAGGTCACAGTGGATTGTAATTGTAATTATATGTTCAAAAGAACGATTCCTAAGATTAAGTCAGTGCATTGGATTTTCACTGATCTGGTAATCTATGATATGATTTACTTACACGTTCAGGGTGTGATGTCTTATCCAAGACATTGACCAAGTAGATAAGATCAGATGTATTTTGTTACATTAGAATGGAGCGATATTGATTATTGATAAGATAAGTAAGTATCATTATTATCTAATCTAATCATATCACAACGGTGACCATGGGTCAATTCAATATTAATTATGAGTGATTAATATTCTGCTAATTGTATTATTCAAGTTGTTGGATTTGTTCGTTACTAGCTTACCCTACAGATTAGCTCATACTTACATATTGGAGATTTGGTAGTATAATTGAGTGGAAGTATTTATCATAGACATGAAATCTATAACTTCTGTTTAAGAAGTGAAACGATGATTTCCTTATAGCTTGGTTCAAGTGTTAAATGATAGAGTACTCATTTCTATAATTACGTTCACGGAAATATCATTTACAAGGAACCTAGAGGGAGTTAAGGATAAATATCAATGAGAGGTAAAACGGTAATTTTCACCTGTGTCATTAGTAGATCATCTATAGAGGATTGAATGACGATTATGGTTATAACAATGGATAACGTATTTATATTTGGTGTAAAGCATTCCATGAATTCAAGAGTGGAATTCTGAGTCTATAGTGGAGTCATGAGAAATGGATAAGGTGGTGAGTTTATTTGTTATAAACTCACGGTAACTTATTGCAGCTTGAGTTCATGGATCCATGGTCCCAATGTCATCTCTTATCAAAAAATGAACCTAGTAGTCTTGAATAATTAATTTAATTATAAAAATATCATATTGACTAGTTCAATGGAAATAAATAATGTTAATTATTTATTGATATTTTGTGTGAAAATAAATAGAAGAAACATTGAGGATATTATAGCCAATTGGGACAATTTTGACAAGTATTTAATTAATTATAATCATTAAATAATTAGAATAAAATGGGTAAGTAAAACCTATTTTATGTCCTAGCTAATTCCCTAGATATACTAGTGTTATAGAATGCATTATGTCAGGTGAATTTGACAAGGTAAAAATTCACTACTAATATTCTATACCTAGCTGCTCACTCTCTCTTAGTTTTCTCTCTAGGAAATCTCTTCTCATGTGTTGAGACTTTCCCACACAAACACTAGGTTGTTTTAGAGAAAGACTTGGAAGACTATGGTGTTGTTTAAAAGAAGTTTGGATTCCTTGCAATACCGACCATTCAACAAGGAAAGAAGTTTAGGGAATCCAAAGGGTGTATTCATTATTCCGCTACGCATCTCGTAAGTACTCGAATTAATGGTTCTATTATTGTATTTACGAGTCTCTGTATGAAAATCACTTCTATACATGTATTTATGTTTTATATTGTATGTTATTTTGTGCAATAGGGAGCATGTATATAGACTTATATAAATGAGATCCTACTAAATAGTCATTCTCACAATTTTACTAGAAAATTGTGAGAAGACCATTTGTTATCCAAAAACAGGCACGGATGACGTGGCAAGTGATTTCTGTACACGTGGCTGACACTTGGCGGAATTCTGCTAGTGTATGGACCAGTAACATATTGCAAGCATAGGTGGTTGAAGTTTTCCTGCGACCAGTATGGTCGCGGATTCCGCGTATTCCAAGATAATTTTATAAAGATCTTAGTCAATCCCGAGATTGTCTCCCATGATTTCCTGAATATCCGATTATTTAGGAAAGAATATCTGTAACAAATGAGTGTAATCTTCCTTGAGCCTATAAATAGAGAAAGATAGCTCAAGGGAGAGGACTTTTTTTTTTGGCTTTCTAATTATATGAGATTAGAGTTATCATATTCAATACATTGTTCTGTTCTTCAGAGGTTTGTGAAACTCATTGAACCCTAGTTCTTTGATCACTCCTTTGAATCTTATATCAATAACAGTTCAAGTGGACGTAGGTTATTACCAGATTCTGGGGCTGAACCACTATAAATTCCTGTGTGTTTTATTGTTTTTTTCATCACATTCATTTCAACGTATTTGTCCACATCAAGCATATTTGACTCCATGTCAGTTGGCCAAAATCAGGGTCAACATTCTGGTGCTTTCATTGAGAGCTTGATACAGTATTGTTGAAACATCAATGGCAAAAACTACCAAGAAGACTTGACTGGCGGCTAGCGCTGCACCATCTCACCTGCCTCCTCCTCCTCCAAACATGACTGAGGATGAGCCACATTTGGAATTCGATGAGGAAGAAATGGATTCTGAGACACTGAGGAATACCCTGGGGGTATTGCAGGATGAACTGGCCAATCTGAAGGCCAGCTAGGAAAGTGCTGCTGGAATTATGGCGCGGCAGCAACAAGAGATTGAACCACAGCGCCTGGAACTGAGTGAAAGGCAGGCGGAGATGAACCGTCGCCAGAGGAAGGCCATGGAAGCCCTCGAAGCAGCCTTACAGCTGGCTAGGAACCAGGCTGCACCTGTCTCGTAGCCTAATGAACCTACGAATGGGCCGCCCCAAAGGGGTCCTAATCCTAGCCTGCCTATCCAGCCCTTGAGCCCCCAAAGGCCCGAGCAGCCACCGGTGCATCAGGAAGATGTCCCGCTAAGGGACCCTGAGGCACAACCTCCATCCCAAGCTGGTCACGGCAATCCCCCGCAACCAAGGAAGAATAGGGCTGGGCAACCGCCCCGCAGTCCTAGACGCCATAGGGGCGACGAGCCAAACCCTCCGAGCAGAGGACAACGTCCTTCTGGCAACAGAAGGAACTCAGAGTTAGGTTCTACGGTCCGGAATCCCCCACGGCATGATAATGCACTGGGACCTACCAACCAGCGCAGGCCACCCTCTAACGCTCGGGAGGTTCCAGCCCAGGAAGGCAATCGGGGGAACAGTCGATCCCATCATAGCCAACCAAGATTCAGAGATGGCCATGATTATAACGAGGCCGACTTAGGTAGAGGAAACGCCAGTCGAAGGAATGAAGAAAGAGGTGGGGGCAGAAGCCTACCACCTAGGGATGACCAACCCGAAAGACGGGACGCTGGGGGGCAGCTCCAACAAAATAACGTCTTTAACTGGCTCGGAGCTAGTGAGCAGCGGAGGAGAGACGAGGATTTAAGAGACATACTCAACGATCACCGGGAACGGCATGACGAGTACGTTCCCCCATCACCAGAGGTCCCAGCGATTCCTGGCCCCGTGCAGACCCAGATAGATGCCCTCAACCAGGCAGTACAGTAGCTGGTCGGTGGAAGAACATCTTATATCGACCATGATAGGAGAAAGGGCACTCCTTTCGTCCAGAGAATAGCTATGGCAGAAACTCCTAGCAAGTTTAAAATGCCTACACTTCCAAACTTTGACGGGTATGGTGACCAGTATCTCACATCAATAAATTTGACATACAAATGGACATTCAGAAAGTGCCCGAAGACGCTTGGTGCAGGATCTTCCCTGCAACACTTTCTGACGCTGCTCAGGAGTGGATTTTTAAATTCCCTGCTGCAAGTATAGTTTCCTGGGAGATGTTCGTGAAGGAATTTTATGGACAGTTCTATGCGGGTCGTGTGCACCCGACTGAGGCAAATCAACTTGTCGAAATACGCCAGCAAAATGGAGAGCCACTGAAAGATTACGTCCAGTGTTTTATGCGAGCAGTTGCTGGAGCGAAAATAGTGGGGGACGAAGGCAAGATGATGGCCATAACTGCAGGAGTTAAGCGCTGCATGCCTCTTTGGAACAGCCTCAGAAAGCATGGAGTGAGGACTACCTAGGAATTTTAGATCGAGATGATCGGTACATCAAGCTCGAAGATGCCATAGCCAGTGACGGAAAGCCCCCAGGAAAGGATAAGGGGACTGTTGAGCCCGCCAATGGGTCGAAGCCCAACGGCAACGACAAAGGCAACGGGAATGGCAATGGCAATGGCAAGAATGGGGGGAAACGACCGCACAATGAGCCTTCCACCTTTGACAATAAACGAGCCAAGGGTAATCATTATGAACCTCGGTTCACTAACTACACTGCCCTTATTGAGTTTTGGGGAGAGGTTTGCAGGCCACGAGTTCCAGTGTGCCTTATAAGAAACCTGCCCCCCTTCGAAAGGATATTTTGAGAAGAGACACTACCAAGTTCTGTCGTTATCATAACGACTACAGACATGATACCAACGAATGCAACCAGCTGAAGGATGAAATCAAGTTCCTTATTAGACAAGGACACTTGAGAAGATATGTACGGGCCTTGGGAAATTCCCAACGAGAAGCTCTGGGTGGCAACGAGCAAGCGCCCACGCGCCAACGCTCACCACCTTTGCAGCCTGATCCCATAACTGGCACATTGTTAACAATCTGTGGAGGCCCGCTCCTCGCGGGAAACAGTGGAAAGGCCAGGGAACGATATGCTCGGACTCTGCGCCATGACCAGGACATCGAGATGATGACTGTGGAGGATCGCGCACCAAAAAAGGCTCGGTCAGAAGAGGGTGAAATAACCTTCTCTGATGGCGACGCTCAGCATGCCCGGTTCCCACATTCCGATCCGTTGGTCATGGAAATCCAAATGGCCAATATGATGGTGAAGAGAGTGCTAGTTGACACAGGAAGTTCAGTGAACATCCTGTATAAATCTTCGCTGGAATGAATGAAGTTGTCCGTTAAGGACTTGGAGCCCTACAACCAAACAATCTACGGCTTCTCAGGCGAGGGACTCGCCCCGGCAGGGTTGATCACACTTCCAATTACGGCAGGTACAGTACCTGCTACCAGGACATTACTCGCTACTTTTATAGTAGTTGATTGTCCTTCGGCGTACAATGCTGTCATTGGAAGGCCCATACTAGTTGACCTATGGGCCGTCACCTCCATATGGCACTTGGCCATGAAATTCCCGACAGACGCAGGGGTAGGACGCGTGTTAGGAAATCAGAGGGAAGCCAGGGAGTGCTACAACACCTCAGTCACAAAGGCGAAGAAGGGAACGTCAAAGAGCACTCCCCCAGATACGTTGCAGATGGCTATCGATACACAAGCCCAATCCGTTGATGGAGTCACCAAATAGGGTGTTGCCCAAAGTGAGGATAGGGATTTAGATCCTTGCTTTGGAGATTTTGAGGAAAATGTTGGACCCGTCGAGGACCTGGAAGAGGTCCAACTTGACGAAAAAGACCCGATCAGAGTTGTAAAAGTCGGGAAAAACTTAGAACCAACTACGAAGCATGCACTGGTGGAATTTTTGCAGAGGAACTAGGAAGTCTTTGCCTGGTTTCACAAAGACATGGCCGGGATAGATCCTGCAGTTATCAGCCATGTCCTGAACATTGACAAGAGTTTTCCACCCGTGCAACAGAAAAGAAGGCTGCTCGATAGAGATAGATCCATAAAAGAAGAAGTTGCAAGATTAAAGGAGAATGGGTTTATCCGGGTGGCGTTTTATCCATCATGGGTCTCTAATCCAGTACTGGTCCACAAGCCTAACGGAAAATGGCGAACCTGTGTGGATTTCACAAACCTCAATAAAGCCTGCCTAAAAGGATTGCTTCCCACTCCCAAGGATCGACCAGCTGGTCGATGCAACTGCAAGACATGAGATCCTCTCCTTCATGGATGCATACTCAGGATACAATCAGATTAGTTTGCATCCCCTTGATGAGGATCACACAAGCTTTCGGACCGATACGGAATTATACTGTTATAAAGTAATGCCCTTCGGACTAAAAAACGCAAGTGCGACTTACCAACGATTGGTTAACCACATGTTTAAGGAGTTGATCAGAGTAAACATGGAGGTGTACGTAGACGACATGCTGGTAAAGTCGAAAAAAGCAGAAGGACATGTGAAGGATTTACAAGAGTGTTTCGATGTGTTGAACAAGTACCAGATGAAACTAAATCCTCTCAAATGTTCCTTCGGAGTCGGATCAGGGAAATTTTTGGGGTTCATCGTTAATTCAAGAGGAATCGAGGCCAACCCCGACAAAATAAAAGCCCTGATCGACATGAAATCACCAGAGAAGATCAAGGATGTACAAATTTTAACTGGAAGGATTGTTGCCCTAAGTAGATTCATTTCCAAGTCGATGGATAAATGCGTCCCTTTCTTCAATCTACTTAGAGGCAACAAGAAGTTCGAATGGACAGGAGACTGCGAGCAGGCTTTTCAGGCCTTAAAGGCCCATATGGTGCAGCCGCCTATTTTATCAAAGTCGATCGAAGGAGAAACTTTGTTCATCTACCTGGCGATTACCGAAGTTGCTGCTAGTGCGGTACTAGTACGAGAGGAAGAAGGCGTACAAAAGGCAGTTTATTATGTAAGCAAGAGGCTAATCGGAGCAGAGATAAGGTATCCTCCCATCGAGAGGTTAGCCTATTGTTTAATCTTGGCCTCAAGGAAACTACACCCTTACTTCCAAGCCCATCCCATTACAGTCTTAACTGACCAGCCCCTTCGGCAAGTCCTCCACCTGGGCGTTTATTAAAATGGGCAGTCGAACTAGGGCAGTTCGATATTACATATTCACCGCGAGCAGCAGTAAAAGGACAAGTCTTGGCTAATCTTATTGCAGAGTTCACTGAGCTCCCAGACAACGAGCAGTGCGAAAAGCCTAGTGCGCCTGAGCCCCAAGATGAAGCTCCTTCATGGAAGTTATTCACGGATGGATCGTCCAACGAATCTCACGCGGGAGCAGGAGCGGGAGTGATTTTGATAACGCCAGAAGGGCATCAATTTCACTACGCCATTAGGTTCGACTTCACAACGTCGAATAAAGAAGCCGAATACGAAGCACTCCTCACTGGATTAAGATTGGCAAAAGACATGAGTATAAAGGTGCTGGATATTTACAGTGATTCACAGCTGGTAGTGAATCAAGTTCTAGGGGAATATCAAGCACGAGGCCTCAAAATGGTGGCCTACTTGAACAAAACTAGAGATCTGTTGGCTCAGTTCAAGAAGTATACCCTCCAGCAAATACCTCGGGATCAGAATTCGAACGCAGATGCCTTAGCCAAACTCGCAAGCGCGAAAGATGCTGACACTTTGAATATTGTGCCAGTAGAAAGATTATACGAGAAGATGGAACCAATATGGAAATCCAGATGGGGGACACATGGATGGCGCCTTACTTGGAATATCTTACAAATGGTGTACTACCGACAGATAGAAATAAAGCTAGAACCCTCCAAAGGCAAGCTGCTAGGCACATACTGGTCGATGGTGTTCTTTACCGAAGAGGATATTCCATGCCACTGCTCAGATGTATTACACCAGAGAAAGCTAAAGAGCTGATGAGGGAAGTACATGAAGGCTTCTGCAGGGATCACGCTGGGGGGCAAAGTTTGGCGAAAAAGATTCTAAGGCAGGGCTATTTCTGGCCGACCATGAACGAAGACTCAATGGAGTTTGTGCGAAAATGCGATAAGTGTCAGAGATTTTCCAAGATCCCGCGCACAGCTCCCAATGAGTTAAAGTAGATGCAAAGTCCTTGGCCTTTCGTAGTATGGGGTATAAAGTTGATTGGATCCCTGCCAACGGGAAAAGGTGGAGTAAAGTACACTGTCGTGGCTATCGACTACTTCACCAAATGGGTCGAAGCTGAGCCGCTCGCTACCATAACAACCAAGAAAGTTTTTGACTTCGTCATCAAGAACATTGTTTGCCGATATGGTTTGCCTCAAAAAATTTTCTCAGACAACGGCACCCAGTTTGACAGCGACTTGTTCACAGACTTCTGCGAGAGGCACGGGATCATCAAAAGCTTTTCTTCAGTTGCACATCCACAAGAAAATGGGCAAGTTAAAGCAGTGAATAAAACGCTTAAGGACACCTTGAAGAAAAGGCTCGAAGATGATAAAGGAGCATGGCCAGAACAATTGCCCGAAGTCCTCTGGTCGTATAGAACTTCTCATCGAACATCAACAGGTCATACCCCGTTTTCCTTAGCATACAGGTATGAAGCTATGTTGCCCGTCGAGTTAGATCGGCCCTGCCATCGACGAATTACATACGACTAGAACCAGAATAGCCAACTAATGATGGAGTCCCTAGACTCACTTGAAGAAAAATGGGAAAGAGCCCAACTTCGAGTTGCTGCGTACCAGCAAAAGGTTGCCCGGTATTTTAACTCGAAAGTGAAGGAAAGAAAATTCAACGTCAGAGATCTAGTACTACGACGAGTTTTCTTAAACACTCGTGACCCAACTGCTGGAGTGCTCGGTCCAAACTAGGAAGGACCTTACCAGGTTGAAGAAGTCCTTCATCCATGAACCTACAAGCTTGCACGCTTAAATGGAGATCTCGTTCCACGTTATTGGAACGGAGAACACCTGCGCAAGTATTACCAATAAATAGTCCTTTTTAAAGGACTGGCTTGTATTAATTTTTACTTTTTACAAGTTTCAAAAAAGGGTTAGCCACGTTGTATGGCTAATCGCTTATAAGTATAAGATCTTTTCAAGATCACTCGTAAAGACATGTTTAGTCCATTTTTAATACGAGATTATAAGGGACTGTGCGCAGCCAGTCATTCTTGCCAACCTTTGTAAATTTATTTTTACAAATATTTGTTCATTACGTGTGTTGTTTTGCTGTATTATAAGTGTTACATTTCCTACCGAGCAATAATGTTCGCACAGCTCGTGGTCAAGGCAAGTGACCAAGGACCTAAAGCTCCTCGATCACTTGGGGGGCATATAAGGTACATCGATAGCAAAGCATACCAAGAGGTATGTAAACACGTGAACAAAATGAGTGAAAGCATGCTACGGTACTTAGAGTATTTTTCAAATTTTATATTTTGCTAAATCAAGCCAAAGTATTATGCTAAGTTTGGTCATGCGAACAGATGTTATAATAGATAAAAATATTATAATGTCAAAAGGCATTCTTTTACACCGCAAGCAGTACTGCTTGGATGTAATTGTTTAAAGTAAAAGGAAAGTTTGATGCCCATACAACAAATTTAAAAATAAAAATTTAGTCTTTACATCATGACCCATGGGTCGTGTAATTAAAGAAGAGAAAAAGAATAAAAAAGTCTAAGGAGAATTAGGAGCAGGAGGGTCTTGCTCAGCATTCTGGTTGGCTGCATCATCAACAACTCCTCCATCCTCTGCGCTAGCGGCCGGCTAGATGCTTGGGGAAGCAGGGACCCTTGCTCTTTCTTCTTCTGCAGCAAATCGAGCAGTGCAGCAGGCCAGCTCAGCGTTCATGGCATCCTTTGGAAGGTAGTTAAAGTTGGCACTCTGGTTGTGTTTCTAAAAGTCATAGAAACATCGAAGTGTCACATTCTTGTACCTCTCCAGATCTTTAGCATTGGTGAGTTTCAGCTGCTCCACCTGGCTCTCAAAAACAGCTATGGTCTTGTCCTGAGCAAGGAGATCCTCATTAAGCCTCTTGGCTTCACGATATTGGATCCGACTGGACTCCTAGAAGTCGTCCTTCTGCTTCCTCAAAGCTTCCTGAGAAGCTTCAGTCTCTGCCAGCTTTGCCACCTAAGCATCCTTCTGCTGGGTGACCACCTTCAACTCCCCAGCGTGCCTGGCTTCTGCAGCCTGAAGCTCCTCGATGGCTTTCACCTAAAACTCCTCGATGGCCTTTGCCCGAGCCTGCTCGATGGTAGCAAAGGCACGGGTGCGAGTGGCAGTTATTGTCAGCATGGCCTACAGTCAAGGAAATAAAAGATAGACTATATTACAAAAAGGAGAAGTAAAATCCAAGAGGAAAAATACTTACACTGGCCACCTCATTAAGAGCCCTGTTGAGGATCTGGTCAACCCCCATTCTCTCAGCTTTAGCCATTGCCTACCTGCAATGGTCGTGCTTCAAGATATGAGGAAGGCGATCTTTAGCTGATCGCAGGGAGCGGTTCGAGAGCTTGGTCCCAGGAAGCTCTGCTTGCGGGGTTTGCTCCCTTCGAGCCGCAGGCGGAGGGTTAGCAGCAGGGCAGCCTCCTTCTCAGCAGGAGCAGAAGGCTGGGCAGAAGCTTGTCCAGTAGGCACGTCCTTGGAAGGATCATCTGTTCGACCCTTCTTGGCCGAGGGTCCTTGGCTTGATTCGCCATTATGCCTCCTGGATGATTTCCGTCGAACCAGGGGGACTTCTTCTTCCTCCTGAGTCTGATACATATCGAAAATGTTGGGAGTAGCCATCTCTGCTGATAAAGAAGAACATGCAGACAATAAGCTAAAGGAAGATAAAAAAAATCATGGCAAATCAGACAAGAGGTCACAAAGTTTAATACCCGAGCTACAACTACTGGTCGCTATACTACTGACTCTGTTAGTCATACACTCAATATCTGGCACGAAGAAATCTGGCCCTCGATTTGGAGTATATGTAAAATAGCCTTCCCCGTCAAACAAATGACAGGGAATTGGCAAGCTATTTAAAAACAAGATAACAATACCATTTTCGTCGGAGGATTCATCTAGGTCTATAACAGACTCTGTTGCCTTTTGTTTCCCCTTGCCTTGGGGCGCAGAAGGCCTCTCTGCTGAAGGGACGCCAGTGGGTTCCCTGATTGTAACCCCCGTTGGCCTCCTTCGGGGAGGGGACGCCGGGGGTTGCTGCTCGGGATCCCCCTCGGCCGAGGCATCTACCACCACGGGTCCTCTTGTTTCATGGTGAGGAGCCAGGAGGCCAGATAACCTCAGATTTTCATCAGTGACTAGGGACTTAACGCTTTTTTTAGTGTCTACCATCCTGGCCAGTGCGTTGGACCTCAACACCATGTCTGGTGTTGGGTTCGGACGTAACCATGGTCTTGAAAGGCACAATATACTTTAGAGAAGTGCAGAAGAATGTGCTAAGGAAAAGTATCGACTAGTGAAAGTAGCATTTACCTCCTTGAGCGAAGGCTAGGTTATTTGTAGTCTTGTCTGGCGTGAGGAAGTGCTCTCTATTGTACTGCCCCACGTTGGAAATGTGGGTAGTGTCACTCAGGAACGTTCGGCTAGTTTCCTGGTGATAGAGATGGAAGAAGCCCGTCCCGTATTGTTGAGGGTTAGACTTAAGGTCAAAGAGAAAGTTGACCTCATGAGGGGTGGGTTCTGGCCATTTTTTGAGTTTATAGAGGATATAGAGTGCGGCCAGCATTCTATATCCGTTTGGAGTATTTTGAAAAGGGGCGACACCGAAATAGTTGGCCACCCCTTGATAGAAAGGATGTAGAGGGAGGATAGCCCCCGCCTCTATGTGGTACCTGGAACAAGCGCTGTAGACACCCCGCGGTAGGTTAGCTCTTTGGTCAGCAGCAGGGATTGTGAGATTAGCCCCTGTAAGAGGATACTTCCTGCGATAATTGGCAAGCATCCGAGGAGTCACTTGGCTGGTAGGGGAGAGATACCACTCGACATCAGGAAGGTTTTGATGGCGAGGGCGAGCCTTGACTTGAATACGAGGGTCTGGGGCAGCATTTTCTCGACCACTGGTCGAGGGAACCCTAGCCTGCGAATCAGGTTGGGCGGGAGAATTCAGATTATTTTCCGGGTTTGGTCTTTTCTTGCCTAGAGACTTAGAACGGGCCATTTGAGGTGGTAATGGTTGAGGTCTAGAAGAAACTCTGGAAAATGGAATGTCATGCACTCGGTCGGTTGGTCGTTCTTCGCCTTCGAGAAGCTGGGCAAAAAGATCGTCGTCGATAGGCTGCTCACCTCCCCACAAATCTGGCATTAAAATCTGCGAACAGAAGAATGGGGAGGTGAGGATGAAGAATTTTGAAAGTTTTTTAGAATAACGCTGGCCGAGTATAAAAGTTAGGCTTTTATAAAACAGCATTCTAACAAAAAACTAAATTTTTCACACGAAAAGTTTGAGAAACAGATCAAAAAGTGAAAGCAAAAAGTTTTTTGAAAAAGCTTTTTCAACTCCTTTTAGGGCGGGAAAAACTTGGTTTTTCAACTGGCATAAAAATCAAATTTTTACTTCGGTTTTACGTCCTAAAGTCGTGATCTCAACTATCAAACTAACTCATAACTCCTTAATGGCAGAGAAATATCATTCAATACAGTATCACCCATTAAACCCCCTCCTGACATACATCTCAACCCAGAAACGGATGAACTCAATAGTAAATCTACAGAAGCATGCACGGCAGGAATATAAAGCATAAGAGTCCTGAAACTTACCAGGATAAAGATTGTGGAGATTTGACAAGATTTTCGGGCGTGGAAGAACTCACGGACTGAATCTTGAAACGCCAAAGGACGGTCTCCAGAAGAAAATGGGGGCTCTGGTGTTAGGGTTTCTTGAAAGAGTAATGGCTTGCGTAAAATGAAAAAGGAGACTTTGAAGAGACTATATATATATATATTTTTGTCTGTGGCATTAAAAGAAAGTAATCATCAGTTTCCTCTTTTTCGAAGCATGGGGAAGGGTGATAGTCGTCGAATGGTTACTTGGGAACCGTAAAGCCGTGATTAGACAAGGGCAGGTTGCTTTTTCCAAGATTGCACGAATTGTTCTGACAGATCTGGTGGGGTAACCGAAGGGTTGTTTCCTCACAAGTTTATTTAATGCTCGTAATAAATAAACTTGGGGGGCAAATGTTATCAAAAAATCAGGCACAGATGACGTGGCAAGTGAAATCTGTACACGTGGCTGACACCTAGCGGAATTCTGCTAGTGTATAGACCAGTAACATATTGCAAGCATATGTGGTTGAGGTTTTCCTGCGACCAGTATTGTCGCAGATTTCGCGTATTCCAGGATAATTTTATAAAGATCTTAGTCAATCCCGAGATTGTCTCCCATGATTTCCTGAATATCCGATTATTTAGAAAAGAATATCTGTAACAAATGAGTGTAATCTTCCTTGAGCCTATAAATAGAGAAAGATAGCTCAAGGGAGAGGACTTTTTTTTTTGCTTTCTAATTATTTGAGATTAGAGTTATCATATTCAATACATTGTTCAGTTCTTTAGAGGTTTGTGAAACTCATTGAACCCTAGTTCTTTGATCACTCCTTTGAATCTTATATCAATAACAGTTCAAGTGGACGTAGGTTATTACCAGATTCTGGGGCCGAACCACTATAAATTCCTGTGTGTTTTATTGTTTTTGTCATCACATTCATTTCAACGTATTTGTCCACATCAAGCATATTTGACTCCGTGTCAGTTGGCCAAAATCAGGGTCAATACCATTTATTCTAACCTAGTGAGAGAGGGAGAAAGAATTCTCTACATTAGAGAGAAGGACAGAAGAGATGAAAAATGGTGTGGCGAATGAGTGAATTTATGATCCTATTTATAGGAAGTGGAAAGGACTTAAACATAAAAATAAAAAACTAGAGCGTTACAAAGAAAATGACTAAAACATAATTTAAATAACTAATAATAATATAACATTAATGTCTTCCCTATATATATTGTTGCCATTTTTTTTATTGTTTATCTATGGATGCAAGTGGGAGACGTGAATGAAAGAGCTACTAGGGGAGTTATGCAGTGGCGCGTTGATAAAAGCAAAGTGAGATGATGATGGTTTATGACTTTTGTGTTGACAAAGTGCCTTGACTCATGGTTTTCTTTTTTCTTTTTTCTTTTTACTTTTTCATACTCTTTAGGTTGGAGAGAGGCACACAAGACACAAAGTGAGACAAATGGCAGTACGACATGGCAGGTGAGGTGTCAAGTAGCTGGAGGCACACCGACTGGGTCAGCAGGAGGTACTCCAGCTGGGCGCACAGGTGGCACACTAGCTGGCTTCTTAGGTGGTACTTCTCCAGGGGGTCCACTCGTAGACCTTGGGCCGCCAGAGTAGCCTTCATGGCGTTAACTATCTCGTGTAGGGTGGCGATATTACCCTTCTGGGTGTCAAATTTCTGCTACTGAGTGCCCACCTGGTCATGGAGTGCCACCACTTCTGGTATTTCCTCTGTATCCATGGGCAGAGGGTATTCCTCATAATACTCGTTGTTCATGCCATCGTATTCAACATTTTTCATTGTAGTCTTCCACCATCTAAGGGAGGTCCTGGGGTGGTGAAAGGTTGGTTTCTCCTCCCTCAACTCCGGCAGGAGGAGCTGCATCATGTGGTGCGTTTCTCCGAGTAGTCACCATGATTAAGTTCTTCGAGCTCTCAATGAAAGCACACAAATGTTGATTGCCTTTTTTGCTATCAACGTAATATGAGAGTATAAAGAAAATAATATAAAAGAACAAAGGGGTTTTACATGGTTCATGCTATAAAAGAGCCATAGTCCATGAATCTTTGATATTTAGTGAGCTTGGAGCTCGTTTGATCAAAACTTCAATAGTGGTTCTCAGGCAGCGTATGTATTGCACTGAGTTACCAAGTTTCTCTCTCTAAAAATCTGAACCCTTTATAAGGAGATATCACATCCCTATTTACAGAGTCAGGGGTTATTAATGTTAATCGTCTATCATTAATACCAATTCCCCCATTCTGGGGTGTTAGTGTTGAATTAATACAAAAAGGTCTACAATTAATAGAGACAATGACTCAGGGGAATCGCACGGGGCCTATTTTAGAAATTTTTGCAACAACTTTATGGGGAATATATCTTTGACTGTCAGGGTGTGGCGCATGGTTGGCCATGTCAGGTGACGTTGTGGGAAATGTGGATTGTTTAGTGTACGAACTCGACATCACTAATTGAGGCTCACTAAAAGTTGTTAGATGATCTCCTAGTGGCCCATGCATACAGTGACTGACACCTGGAAGCCACTCTGGGTCTGAGGACCAGAATCCTAGACATGGGAGACGGGCGAGTAAGGAGAGCCTCTCGAGATGTGGCCTCATACGGAGACATCCTCACCTTGAGAACAAACTTCGGGATGTGGCCTCGCTTGGAGACATCCATGACCTAGTGATTGGCTCAGGACATGCTTGGGACGTTGCCTCACCTGGAGACATCCTCGCCTCGAGGACAGACCTCGGGGATTGACCTCATTTGGAGACACCCACGTCTTGGTCGCTTTTGGTTTCTTGGAAGAGCTCACTCTCCGAGAACATCATGACTATCCTTGTCACCAATTAGTCCTAATTGCACTTGTCTAATGGTGAAAACACAGACAACATTTGACCTTGTAATTTGAAAAGGTCTTCGAGGAGAGACGTCTCTCTGGAAAATCACGCCACATGTTGACACCTTATTGATAGGCCCATCAATCCGTGCAATTAATGAGGGGTTAGCTACACGACCGAAAACGTCCACTCCTTACTTTAGGTGTCCCTTCGCTACGTACCTGAGGGGTCATTTTTCAATGCTAATGATCACGATCCATACCTTTTGAATCTTGATCGTTGAATCTTTCTCGAATACCTACATCGTAGGTAATCCAATGGTCGGGGTGGAGTTGCTTCCACCCATAGATCTGTGAGTATAAAAACTCGAGAACTGCCTCTCAGTACTCACCTTAACCATTTGAAATTCAAAATCCCCAAAACTCAAAAGCTCTCTCTTCTTTCTCACGCTTCCTAGACCTTCAACAATTTATGAGATTTCTTAGCAACTCTAGACGGTTGGCAAGAATCGTCTTATTTCTGGGTGAATGGTAAGCGCTTCTTAAAAGTTCAGACTCGCTTCAGCACCTACCGGCACTTTATTTCGAGTAAGTGTTTACTAGTTTTGCATTTGGATTTGCATTTCATTTGAGGGCTTAGGTGCATGCATAGGAATAGAATTTTTGTGGCACATGAGGGGCTATTTTTACCTTTTATAGGTCATTTTAGGCATATTTTGACGTTAGAAGTGGCCAAAATGGCCTACTACACACCTAATGCACTTTTTGTCTTTCTAAGCATTCGATCGGAATTTGGAAAATTCCCAGATTCTAGCAATGTTCATAATCTTTGGGGTGTTCTCAGGCGCCGACTTCTTGGCCCCGAGGATACCTTAAGTCTTTAGAAATTCTCTTATCTTCTCCCCGAGCAGTAATCTTAGGGTTTCTCGTGTTTTGGCCCAATTTATCTTTGGTCAAAATACTGACTGGTTTGTTTTCATCTCAGATGTCCGAGGAAATACGATTGCTACACAAGCAAGGCTTTTACCACTTCGATCTGAAAATCCTTGACATGTCCTGAGAACACGGCGTGCAACAAGATGACGTGGGGGTGGAAGCCCGAGAACTAGTTAGGAAACTGGTTGTCCATGCTGATGGTTCGACAACAAAGAGGCCAGTGCTACCAGTCCAAAGGGGGTTGACTGTGAAAGAAGTCAATCGAGCCCCTGTTCCACACCCCACTTAGTTTGATGAGGCTGATGGGTTTGAAACAGAGGAGTACTGCACCCTGTTCCAACACCCCGAGGCCTCGGAGGTCATCATGATTCATTACTCGATCGAGGATAGATGTCAGGTGCACCTTTGTTGGGAATCCAAGAGGGTCCGCCATTGCGTGAATGGTCTTGGCGCTTAGAGCCTAGCCCACCTGATGGTTAGGGCCACCCTTGTACAGTCCCAGAATATTTGCTTAGCTAGCTAGATAGTAGTAGTAGTTAGTATTAGTTTGTAGTATGTAAGTTTCCGTGGATTTTGGTTCAAGCAGGGACTTAGTTGGAAAATCATAGCAGCAGTTATGGATTTTATAAGTTTAACCAATAGTTTATAAATATTAATTATCACATAAGGTTTTTTTTAATATTGCTGGTCCTATAAATATTATTCATTATAACCTAAGGTTTAGATAGAATTAATAAGAGCATGACACTTGTCATAATCATGTTTATTAAGGATTTAAGTATTTTTGATGAATAGTTTTAATAAAAGAAAGATCTAGAAGCTCTAGAACCTTCCAGAAACAGTTAGGATCACATTTACACTCAATCAAAGTTGTTTTATCAATTCAAAATATGCTGAAAAAGTGCAAATCCGTGTTAGATATATCAACGTATGCCGATATATTGCATCTATGGGGGCCGATATTTCGCCTACGAGAGATACAGAAAACACATTGACTTTGCACGAATGTACGAACGAGGCTTAGGATTATGGTGGAGCCGATATATCACCCAGGGTAGGCTATATATCACCCCTGGTGATGTATTTTTGAATTTTGAGGATTTTTGAATTTAAAAATAGCCTTAACCACTTGAACTTGCGTTTGAACGATTTTGACCGTGTTCTGGGCGTCTGTTGAACAAAAATTCAAATCTTTTTCATTTTATATTCATTTATTTATTCAAATTAAAAGGGTTTGTTTCACTCCTTGAACTCTATAAATAGGACCTAGTACTCAGCCATTTTCTTCATTCTTCAAGCAATTGTTTAGATTCTCTATGTTGCTAGTGTTACTATAGAAAGAAACACTTCGGTTTTGGGTTAAAAGATTTATCATTCTAAGCTTTTCTAAACACTTGGGAAGTGAGATATAGTGAGATTTTGATATCGAGGTTTAAATCAATTCATAAGATCATTCAAGGTATACTTATCCTTAAGTTCATTTCTTTATGGTTCTTTAGTTTTCTTTATTTTCTTTCTGTCAGATCCTAACTCTTGTTTATGATTCTTGGTTAGGTGTTTAAGTTTCTTGAAACTTAAGGTTCTTCTTGGTAAGTTTCTTCTTGATGGTTTAGTTCTCTTTTCATCTTTTCTTTAGAGATACTCACCATTCTTACTGTTGGTTTTTAGGAGTGTTCTAATCCCGTTCTTGTCCCCAAATATCCCAACTTTTGGTAAGGAATATAGGATATATTATATGTGTTTATATGTTTATGCTATGATATGTTTTATGTATATGTTTTGTAGTCCTTGGGCATATTACGTGCTTAGATAGCAAGCCCCAAGAATATGTTTTATAGTCGCTTGGGCATATGATTTGCTTAGACAACAAGCCCCAAGAATTTTTATCATTTTCATGGTTTAGAGTTATGATTTAACCTACCTCGATTAGTAGATAGAGGACCTAGATAGGTTATCATATACTACCATGTGATCTAACCTACCTCGATTAGTAGACAGACGACCTAGATGGTTTATCACATGCCATGTTAATGAGTTAATGGCCATTAATATTGTAGTCCTATATGTTATATGTTTTTATAGTCATATGTTTTGTAGTATATGTTTGTGTTATAGTTGTATGTTTATGATGTACGTTGTTAGTAGATTTTCCTTGCTTGGCATTAGCCTCATTCCTTTATTTTTACCTTGATGCAAGGAAATTATTTATGGAAGGCGGAATGATTCGTGACAACTTGGCTTGTGTGTTGAGGTTGAATGGATTGAATGGACTGCGTGATGATCGAGGATGACGTTGTTTTTAAGTCTTTTTATTTATGTTTGTATGTATTTCCGCATTTAGTATTTAAACAAATTAAAGTTATATTTTATGTTTTGTAAAAAATGGGATCCCATACCATATCACATTTTATTATATAGTTTTACCTTTTCTTGTATTGGTACAATATTTTGGGTTTTAAATAAAGTTATGTTAATTATGATGTATGTTTCCCAAAAATAGTAGCTATGTTTAGTAGTTTTAATTGTCCAAGGTCTTACAAATAGTTGGGTCATTACAGTTGGTATTAGAGAAACAATTCATATGCATGAAGTGCTCCTTGATACACACACACACCAGCTCTGAATCTAACTGCCAATGTAAGTGTTTATGTTTATTATGTTTATGTTTATGTTTATAGCTAACGTTTTAGCCCTTATGTTTTTAGTTAATAATGTATGGAGCCTTGACCTATGAGGATGTTCGAGCCATTAAGGCATTAAAAAGTATTAGAGAGCCAAGGAATACCATAAGAGTGTTAGAAAGAATCACTCGGAGATTGATTTTATTCCACAAGGAGAAAGTTCACCTCCAAACTACTAAGCAAATTATGATGAGAGCTACGGAGCAATATGTCTTAGTAATTAGGCTTTTTAAAGATTATCCTTTTGTAATTTCAACATTGGAAGAAATATGGGAGACTATAGATGATGAAGATGATTTACCGATAGTCATGAGATATTATTTTCTCATACTTAGGTTCACCTCTAATTTGGAATTTCAATTCACTGATGAGCAAAAACATAGAATCTTTATGAATCTTCCCCGAGGAAATTTTGAGGCTCAAAATAATGATTATTATGAGGAGATAGATGATGATATGTTAGATGAAGGGTCAGATGTAGAAGATCCTGATTTTTAGATTCACCCTAGTTATGTTGGTTTAGTTTATTTATTTATTTATTTTTGCATTTATGATTGTATTTAGTGAAAACATTTTTCTAAATGATTATTATTGTTATTCTTGAATGACATGTATGAGTTTGATTTTTTTTTTACAATCATAATAAATTTAAATATATAAATAATGGCTGAGTTGGGTGAGGGTGGATACTAATCAATGGACCAAGTTCTATATTGAGAGTTTAGGGGGCCATAGCACTGGGAACGATTTTACTGATCCCATCCCTCCCTCAATATATTTAACTTACAAACAGCGACGAGTTTCAAGCCTGAGAATTAAGTCATATAGGATGATTAGAAACAGACTTAGAAAATAATAAAGATTACTTATTTTTCTTAGTATAGAAACACACCTGTGGATGCTCAATATTCCATGTCTGTAAAAGATCCAAGGCGCATGCCAATGTCCCATAAAGGCCTAAATACATGTCTGAGTCGCGGGACGCTCGGGCCACCGTCCTCTTGCAACGACCTCGCATCACCTCATGGCGCATGCGCGTCTCGCGAGGCCTCCGCCTTGCATCTCCTCTCGGCACACCCAGCGAGGTGGCTCGCGCCACCTCTCACGAGGCCCCTGCCTCACACCTGCCTCGTGCCACCTCTCGGCGCATGTGCGTCTCGCGAGACCCCAGCCTCGCACCACATGCACATGCACCCCAGCGAGGCCCTGTCTCGTGCAGGAGGACCAGGCATAGGAACGTCTCGGGAGGCCGACACCACGCCCTCGCCTCGCTCGCGCACCTGCTGTGCCAAGGGCTTACGGGGCCAGTGCCTCGCCCACGCATCATCCGTGTCAGAGGGTCGCAAGGACGGCACCACGCCCTCGCCTTGCTCGCGCACTTGTCGCACCAAGGGCTCGCGAGGCCAGCGCCTCGCCCACGCACTTGCCACGCCAAGGGCTCGTGAGGCCAGCGCCTCGCCCACGCACTTGCCGCGCCAAGGGCTCGCGAGGCACCTCAGCCACGCATCAGCCACGCCAGGGGCTCACGAGAGACTCCCCCACCTCGGCACGTCATGTCCGTGCCTCTAAGAATTGCCTACATAGTGGGCCTCATTGGAGGGGCTTAGTCGTTCCCCTTGATAGGAGCTGGTGACGGGACACCACTCTTGTTGTGGGTCTAACAGGAGGTAAGGTCAAGAACCTATTTCACACACCCTTAGGAATGAAGTGGGGAAGCCTCATAGCGATTCATGCAAAGTCGAAAGGAATCAGAGTACGGACATGGTATTCGTAGCAGACAGGTAGTGGTCGTACAAGTGAGGTACCTGTTGTGGTCCTCACTAGCCCATCTCTGACACACGTACAAAGCAAGTAGTGGAGGCATAACCGAGTACAAAACCTGAGGTGCTCCCACATGCCCTGACCATGTACCAGAGCTGACACCACTACATCTGATACCACTCTCCTGATAGCATACTTGTGTACAAATTGGTCCCATGGACCACAATGTATCAGGGGCCATTATAGCCCCCTATAAAGGGAACCCCTCTTCAACATGGAAGGGGGTTGGAAAATTTACTGTAGCAAGTGCACCATAGTGAATACAAGCAGATTTCACCATTGTTCTTCTGCAATTGTTCTTGGAGTTTATACTTAGATTTCTAAAGTTTTTCTTTGGATAATATTTACTTTGCACTTTTTCTAACTTAACTTAGTTGATGAGTTCTCACCGTCAACAACACCCTAATTATAAAGAAGGCTTATATAATTTTTTCATAAGAAATCATAACTAATAGGTCCGAGTTATGTTTGCTTAGATTAAGTTTTTCTTTAGAGCCTATTAGGGTAAGTTCTAACATGTTTTTCTCTACTGTTAGAACTTCGCTGAAGATGTCGCTTAGAAGGTCTGCACTCACAAACGCCAATGCCTCCAGCGCCACCCATGAGACTAGTGAAGCCCCTCTAGTTCGAAGAAGGGGAGCACGTGCTACCAATACTACTGCTAACAGAAGTGCACCACCACCTCTGGTTGACAACACTGCTGAAATTGTCCGACTACAGCAACAAGTGGAAGAAATGCTTTAGCAACAACGCCAACAGGCTCAGCCGCAACCTCAGCCTCAGCAGCAACTGCAGCCTCAACCAGCGGTTCAAGGATGCCAACAAGTAGTTCCTTATGGGGGTTGGAAATTGGTGAACTATGCGCCCTACCCAGCTTAGTACATGGAGCCAATCTACGAGCGATTTCATAAGCAACAGCTCCAAACTTTGAAGGGACAACGGACCTCTTCGAGGCGGAAGAATGGCTCAGGAATATAGAGCCGATCCTAGTACACATGAATCTTAGCAACAGACCGCATATCCTGCGTTTCTTCTCTTCTAAAGAAAGATGCTAGAATATGATCGGACTTAGTACAACAGACTAACGATGTCGCCACCATGACATGGTGTAATGACCCAACTAATGCTAAGACTTTGGACAATTAAAACTACTATACATAAACACTTTAAGAAAACATACATACAAAACATTCATAACTTTATTAAAACTATAATGTTGAAATTCATAAATTTGGGGTATGGGATCCCATTGTTTGAAAAATAAAACATAACTTTTAACTTAATTAAATTGTTTACAAAGCAAGATGCGAAAAATACATAGAAACATAATAAAAAGACTGAAAATAACGTCGTCCTCGAATCGTTCACGCAGTCCAATGAATCCATTCTTCCTCAATACACAACCCCAAGCTGCCAAGAATCCTTCCGCCGCCATAACTATTTTTCTGCATACATAAAAATAAAGGAATGAGCCTAATGCCCAACAAGGAAAATCTACTAATAACATAAAACATAAACATATACTATAACATATGTCATATACTACTACAATGGCCATTATACTACTTGGGGCTTGTAAACTAAACAAGTCATATGCCCAATAGATTGGTGGGGCTTGCTAGCTAAGCAAGTCATATGCCCATAATTTACTGGGGCTTGTTAGCTATACAAGTCACATGCCCAAGGTCTATAAACATACTATACATAAAGTAACATACAATACTTAAGATAACATAACATAAGAAAACATAACATATCATATAAGCATACAAAATTCTATCCTATTTTCCTTACCAAAACCGGGATGTGAGAACAAGGACGGGATTTGGAACACTCCTAAAACCAACAATAAAAATGTGAGTATTTCTAATGAAAGAGATGATCAAGAAATAAACTAAACCACCAAGATGAAACTTACCGAAAAGAAACATTAAGTTCAAAGAACTTAAATACTTAACCAGGAATGGAAAACAGTGAGTTAGGATCTAAATGAAAACTAAAGAATTAAACTGAAATGAACTTAAGATTAGGAATACCTAACCAAGAGTGGAAAACAATGAGTTAGGATTTAAGTAAAGAAAACTAATGGAAACTAAAGAGTTATACAGAAATGAACATAAGATTAGGAATAACTTTGGATGTACTAGAACCGAAATACACCTCGATATAGAAAAACACACTATTTATAAAGCTTAAATAGATAAAGCTTATAACCCAACCCAAGTGCTTATCACTCAATAGTAAACCTAGCAGCTTGAAGGCTCTTAACACAGCTTGAAGAATGAGAGAAATGGCTGGGTGCTAGGTTCTATTTATAGAGTTCAAGGTGTGGAAAGATCTTCTTTTAGCTTGAATAAAAATAATGAATATCAATTGAAAAATATTTAAATTGTAATGACCCACTAATCTAGACTCTTGGACCATTATCGAACTATACATACAAATTCTTACTAAAACATACATTTGCGAAAATACCATAATTTATTATAAACTTGTAGAAACAAAGGTTACTTTCATCAAAATAAGTAGGATATGGGTACCCATTGTCTTTAAAACAAAAATAACTTAAAGGGAAAAGAGTTACATAGAAAATGCGGAAAATACATGTAAAACTATAAAAAAGTAAAACAAGACTACATCCTCGAATCGAATAACGCTCGGCCCCTTGACTCCATTCACCATCGATACACATCCTCTAAGCGTCACGAATCTTACCGACTCTAAAGCTTATTTTCCTGCACATAAAACAGAAAGGAATGAGCCTAATGCCCAGCAAGGAAAAATCTAACACATAGTCATACACATAAATTTCATAAGAAACATAAAGACTTAACATAATACATATAACACACACTTATTATAATGGCCATTATTACTTGGGGTCCCATAGACTAAACAAGCATATGCCCATGGGATTAGTGGGGTCCTACTAGCTAAGTAGGTCTGCCCATAACCCATTTGGGGTCTTGTTAGTCATATGGGTCATATGCCCAAGCCTACAAACATACATGCATACATATCATAACACATTTAACAATATAAAACATAAGATAACATAAGCATATAACATATTGATTCTAGCCTATTTTCCTTACCAAAGTTACCGGGATATGTGGACTGAGTTGGGACTTTTTGGAACACTCTTAAAACCATAATGAACAAGAGTGAGTTGAAAGAAGGAAAGAGATGAAAAGGAAATGGAAAGACTAAACCATTTGCGAAACATGCTTACCGAAACTTATGTACTCAAGAACTTAGATTCCCTAACCAAAATGAAGATTAAGGTTAGAGATTGAGTAGAAGACTATGAGAAAGAAAATAACATAATACAGAAACGAACTAGAGTTTTGGTTACCTCAAAGACTTGAAAGACCAATCTACACCTCAACCGAAATACTATAGAACCTCACTTCCCAAAGTGTTTGATAAGCTTATGATGTTTAAGCTTATGATTTTCCCAAACCAGGTGTTTACACTCTCACACTCACTTAACACTAGCAGCTTCTGAACTTAGAGCAAAAGGTGAATAATGGCTGGGTACTAGGTCCTATTTATAGAGTTTGGGAAAGAAAGTATCTTGATTTTACTTGAATAAAAATAATGGCTTTTTAGGTGAAAATCATTTGAATAATCGTTCAGCAGAGGCTGATGACTCATTCAAAAGATGCTGGACTTATGGAGGAGTTTGAATGGCTGAAAGGAAAAGAATTCAAAAGTATTTGAATTTATGCTGGAGGAGGCGATATATCGCCTGGACCATTGTTCTCGAGGCGACCGTGCATCGATTCGTGTTTTCCGTATCTACGTGCTGCGATATATCGCCCCCTATAGCTGCGATATATCGGCACACGCTGAATATTTAAACACGAAATTACACATTTTTAGCTAAGTTTGAATGGAGTAAACAGCCTTGACTAAGCCCTCAACGTACTCAAAGCTGCTGACTGACCCTATAACATTCAAACTTTACTCCTTATTAAATTTAATCCTCAAAAATACTTAATCCTTAATCACCATTCATAACATGTGCTTAAAATCCTATTGGTTGATATCTAAACCTTATAGTATAATAAATATAATCCTTAATATCAGTCACATTAATCAAACCTTAGGTTATACTTAATATTCTTAAACTATAGATTAAACTTAGAAAATCTATAAGTACTACTATGAGTGTCCAAATAATTCCCGGTCTGAACCAAAAATCCACAGTTACAAAGATAATGCTATAAATATTATCATACTATTATCTATCTTAGCTAAGTAAAGTTCTTGGACTCTACATAAATATACATTCAATAGAGGCTTAAGACTCGGTCAAAACATTTAGAGGCTTGCTAAGAGGTTAAGGAATAAAATGAGCTCGGTTTCAAAAACGTTTGAAAAACTTGCCCTCCTGGGCTTATGCCCCGAGTGTTAGTCCATGCGTTTGTGCGAAGTTCACGTGTTTTTGTATTCCCCGTGTGGCGATATATCGCCTCTATAGCTATGATATATCGACATATGTTGAAATGTTATACACGTAATTGCACTTTTTCAGCTTAATTTGAATTGGGTAAATAGCTTTGACTGAGTCATAAAATGATTTTAAAGCTGCTGGCAGGTTCTGGGGTTTTCAAATATTTCTCTTATAAAACTATTCATCAAAAATGCTTTATTTCTCAATAAACATGCACCCGACAAGTGTCATGATCTTATTGGTTCTATCTAAACCTTATAGTAGAATAAATAACATCTTTATAATCAGATATATTAATCAAACCTTATGTTATAATTAATATTCTTAAACTATAGGTTAAACTTATAAAATCTATAAGTGTTGCTACGAGTGTTTAACTAAGTCCCGGATTGAACCAAAATCCACAGTAATAAACATACTATAACTACTACTAGCTATTACTACTATTGTTATAATCTAACTAGCTAAGTAAAGTTCTGGAACTCTGCACATGGACTAGATTTGTGGAGCTCTTTCACTAAAAGTATTATAACTCTGTAGTCATTGCCACAAGGGTAGAAGAGTTCACCAGCTTGAAGCAGGGCAACTTATCAGTAGCAGAGTATGCTCGTCAGTTCGACCGACTAGCCAAGTTTGCACCAGAGTTAGTTCCAACAAACTTTTTGAGGGTCACCAAGTTTGTTAGAGGACTTAGACCAAAGATTGAGCTAGGAGTAAAGTTAGCAACTCCTGGAACCACTTCTTAGACCGATGCTCTACGAATGACTATAGAAGTGGAAAGGCTTCAGGCAAATGTTAGTAAGGAGAAAGCCAGCAAGCCTGAACCTAAACAGCAGAATCGACCTCAGAATGGTTGGAACAACTACAATAGCCATCAACATAGCAACAGTAATGGTCAGAAGAGAACGCATCCTGACAATAAGCAGTCCGACAATGATAAAAGAGCCTGGACAAACAATGGGGGCAATAGGTCAGGTTATGTAGAATACCTGCAATGCTCTAAGTGCCAAAAGAAACATCCTAGGGAGTGCCGTACAAACACCAAGGGATGTTACAATTGTGGTCAGGAAGGTCATCAGAAGAGAGAATGTCCACACCTCAAGCAAGAAGAGAAAAGGGATAACAAGATGGTTCCTGCCACAATCTTTGCCTTGACCCAAGGAGAAGCTGAAACTAGTAACAAAGTGGTCACAGGTCAGATTCCTATCCTCGATAATATATGTTTAGCATTATTTGATTCGGGAGCAACACACTCGTATATCTCGTTAGGAATGATAGATAAATTAGACAAACCTTGTGAAAGATTTAGAACTAGGTTTGTAACAAAATTTCCTTCGGGCGAAGTAGTCCTATCATCACGGATAGTACGAGGCGTACCGATCAAAATTAAGGACGAAGATCTAGAAGGAGACCTGATAGAGTTAGAGATCAAAGACTTCAATGTGATACTGGGCATGGATTGGCTAGCAAGGCATGGCGCAACCATCGACTGTAGACGTAACAAAGTGACGTTTGAGACTCCTGATGGTCATAGAATATGCTTTATGGGAAAGGTTTCAGGGCTATGGACACCACTTATTTCATCTCTCAAAGCTTGGAGGATGATAGGAAAAGGATGTCACGCATTCTTAGCTAGTGTGATGGATGTGGTAAAGGAAACCCCACTAATGGTTGGAAACGTCCGCATCATAAAATCATTCCCAGAGGTATTTCTGGACGAGTTACCAGGGTTGCCGCTAACTCGGGAAATTGACTTCACAATTGAACTAGTACCAGGCAGCGAGCCTATCTCAAAGGCACCATACTAGATGGCACCTACTGAACTCAAGGAGTTAAAGACAAAGCTACAAGAACTCTTGGACTTGGGTTTCATTAGACCAAGCCATTCGCCATGGGGAGCACCGGTTCTATTTGTGAAGAAGAAGGATGGAAGCATGCAGATGTGTATAGATTACTGCGAGCTGAATAAGGTGACAATTAAGAATAAGTACCCGCTACCCCGGATTGATGGCTTGTTTGATCAACTCCAAGGAGAGACCGTGTTTTCAAAGATTGATCTACGGTTCGGGTATCACCAGCTTAAGGTACGGGAATATGATATTCCCAAAACAACTTTTAGAACTCGTTATGGACCTTAGGAGTTTCTAGTTATGTCTTTTGGTCTTACCAACGCTTTTATGGATTTAATGAATCGAGTCTTCAAGGATTACTTGGACAAATTCGTCGTAGTGTTCATCGACGATATTTTGGTGTACTCCAAGAAAGAAGCCGAGCACGAGGAACATTTAAGGATGACCATGTTGCGACTGAAAGAGCATCAACTTTATGCCAAGTTGAAGAAGTGAAAATTTTGGCTTTCGCAAGTAGCGTTCCTCGACCACATAGTATTCAAGGATGGAGTTGCTGTAGACCCAACTAAGGTAGAGGCTGTGAAGGATTGGCCAAGACCTAAGAATGCGTCAGACGTTAGAAGTTTTCTTGGGCTGCCAGGTTATTATCGGAGGTTTGTAGAGGGCTTTTATAAGATAGCCTCTCCACTTACCAACCTGACCCAGAAACAACAAAAGTTCAACTGGACAGACAAGTGTGAAGAGAGCTTCTAGTTGCTTAAGGATAAGTTATGCTCAGCACCAGTACTTTGTGTACCGACCCCCAATGACAAGTTTGTAGTCTATTGTGATGCGTCGAAGCAAGGCTTGGGTTGTGTGCTGATGCATAATGACAAATTAATAGCATACGCCTTAAGGTAGCTGAAGGAATATGAGCAACGTTATGCAACGCACGATATGGAGATAGAAGCGGTGGTCTTTGCATTAAAAATCTGGCGCCACTATCTTTATGGAGAATGGTGTGAGATTTATATGGACCGCAAAAGCTTAAAGTATTTCTTCACGCAGATGGAGGTCAACATGAGGCAGCGCAGGTGGTTGGAACTAGTAAAGGATTATGACTGCAAAATCCTATACCACCTGGGAAAAGAAAATGTAGTTGATGATGCGCTAAGCAGAAAGAGTTATGGGAATCTAACAGCGTTATCCGAAATAGAAAAGTCGCTTCAGCGAGAGCTTATCAATGCCGGAATAGAAGTAGTCATTTGTAAACTGGCTAACTTGTCCGTCCAGTCAAGACTATTAGAAGATATACGGATCGAGCAAGGGCATGATGACACATTAGTATCTCACATAGTTGTAGTTAAAGAAGGCAAGGCCACATATTTCTCTATATCAGGGCAGGGGTTCTTGAGGTATAAGGACTGGGTATGCGTTCCAAATGATCATGGAATTAAGATGAAGATCTTAGAAGAAGCGCACAATACCCTATGCTCAGTTCACCTAGGGTCAACCAAGATGACCCACGACCTTAAGGCATTGTATTGGTGGTCAGGAATGAAGAAAGATGTAGCAGAGTATGTGTCTAAATGCTTAGTATGCCAGCAAGTGAAAGCAGAACATCAGCGGCCAGCAGGCTTATTGCAATCACTTAGTATCCCATAATGGAAGTGGGAAGACATAGCCATGGATTTCGTGATAGGAGTTCCATGAACAAATAAGCAGCACGACTCGGCTTGGGTAGTCGTAGATAGACTAACCAAGTCAGCTCACTTCCTGCTTGTCAAGACTACGTACACAACAGATTAGTACGCAGACGTTTATGTCCGAGAAATAGTACGACTGCATGGAATCCCTAAGACCATAGTATCCGATAGAGGATCGGTGTTTACATCGAGATTTTGGGAAGCTTGCAGCAAGCAATGGGTACCAAGTTATGTCTTAGTACCAAATTTCATCCTCAGACCGATGGTCAGTCTTAGCGTACCATACAGATTGTAGAGGATATGTTGCGCGCTTGTGTACTTAATTTCGGAGGATCATGGAGTAAGTATTTGCCACTAATAGAATTCTCCTACAATAATAGGTACCAGTCAACGATCGGGATTGCACCCTATGAGTTACTTTATGGAAGGAGGTATTGATCATCGTTACATTGGGACGAGGTAGGAGAAAGGCAACTTCTTGGACCCAAAGCTGTTAGAGAAGCTCAGAATCCAATGGTGCTGATTAGAAAGCGTATGCTCGCTGCTCAAAGCCGGCAGAAAAGTTATGAGGATGCCAAGCAGCGTGATGTGGAATTCAAATTCGGAGATCAAGTCTTCTTAAAGATATCTCCTACGAAAGGTGTGAAGCGGTTTGGGAAGAAAGGTAAACTTAGTCCCTGGTTTATAGGTCCTTTTGGGATATTGGACAAGGTGGGAACAGTTGCATATAGATTCGCCATACATCCAGCTCTAGGAGATAACCATAATGTGTTCCTCATCTTGATGCTGCGTAGATATGTGTCAGATCCATCTCACGTCCTCAAGTACGATACGATAGCACTCTAGAAAGACTTGAGTTACGACGAGCGACCGGTTAGCATCCTAGATAGAGGGATGAAGGAATTACGGTCTAAGAGTATCCCAATAGTCAAAGTCCTATGGAGTAATAGTTCTAAACGGGAGGCAACGTAGGAGTTGGAAAAAGACATGCTAGCACGGTATCCAGAATTTTTTGGTAAGTAAATTTCGGGGATGAAATTCTTTTAAGTAGGGGAGAATTGTAGAGTCCCAGAATATTTGCTTAGATAGCTAGATAATAGTAGTAATAGTTAGTATTAGTTTGTAGTATGTTAGTTTATGTGGATTTTGGTTCAAGCAGGGACTTAGTTGGAAACTCATAGCAACAGTGATGGATTTTATAAGTTTAACCAATAGTTTAGAAATATTAATTATAACAAAAGGTTTGATTAATATTGCTGGTCCTAGAAATATTATTCATTATAACCTAAGGATTAGATAGAATTAATAAGAGCATGACACTTGTCATAATCATGTTTATTAAGGATTTAGGTATTTTCTATAAATAGTTTTAATAAAAGAAAGATCTAGAAGCCCTAGAATCTTCCAGAAACTGTTAGGATCACGTTTAGACTCAGCCAAAGTTGTTTTATCAATTAAAAATATGCTGAGAAAGTGCAAATACGTGTTTGATATATCAACGTATGTTGATATATCGCAGCTATGGGGGCCGATATATCACCTATGGGAGATACGAAAAACATGTCGACTTTGCACAAACGTACGAATGGGGCTCGGGATTATGATGGAGCCAATATATCTCCCAGGGTAGGCGATATATCACCCCTGGTGATGTATTTTTTAATTTTGAGGATTTTTGAATTTAAAAATAGTATGCTATAATATGTTAGTGCTATGATATGTATTATGTATATGTTTTGTAGTCCTTGGGCATATGACGAGCTTAGATATCAAGCCTCAAGAATATGTTTTATAGTCGCTTGGGCATATGACGTGCTTAGACAGCAAGCCCCAAGAATTTTTATCATTTTCATGGTTTAGAGTTATGATTTAACCTACCTCGATTAGTAGATAGAGGACCTAGATGGGTTATCATATACTACCATGTGATCTAACCTACCTCGATTAATAGATAGAGGACCTAGATGGTTTATCACATGCCATGTTAATGAGTTAATGGCCATTAATATTGTAGTCCTCTATGTTATATTTTATTATAGTCATATGTTTTGTAGTATATGTTTGTGTTATAGTCGTATGTTTATGATGTATGTTGTTAGTGGATTTTCCTTGCTTGGCATTAGCCTCATTCCTTTTTTTTACCTTGATGTAGGGAAATGATTTATGGAAGGAGGAAAGATTCATGGCAGCTTGGCTTGTGTGTTGAGGATGAATGGATTGAATGGTCTGCGTGACGATCAAGGATGACGTTGTTTTTAAGTCTTTTTATTTATGTTTGTATGTATTTCCGCATTTAGTATTTAAACAAATTAAAGTTATATTTTATGTTTTGTAAACAATGGGATCCCATACCATATCACATTTTATTTTATAGTTTTACCTTATCTTGTATTGGTACAATATTTGGTTTTAAATAATGTTTTGATATTTATGATCTATGTTTCCCAAAAATAGTAGCTATGTCTAGTAGTTTTAATGGTCTAAGGTCTTAGAAATAGTTGGGTCATTACATCCCTTCCCTTGCATCAATATTTCGTGGACTTCCTGAAGTTCGTAGGGATAGCTCCCTTTCAACTCTCCCCCAATGCTTATTTGGTGCTTGCGTGGATGAATGTTCTGTATTGGAAGCGAAATTGGCCCGCACCTTCCGCTGCGGAGATCCTGTACTTCTATCGCTTTCGTACAACCCCGAGGAAGAAGACCAATAGGGATGAGTACTACGCCTTTATATAGTACGTCGCCTCATCCCTCGACTGCAAAGCTCCCCATCATAACATGAACCATTCTCGTGATTACAAGGATGCTTTCTTCTTCACGAACGGGTTTCCCATAACAACCCAACTTTGATCCTCGACTGTAGGGAATAATGCCCTTAAAGCCATTGTAGTTGACAAATATTTTAAATGAAATAAATAATTGAATTGAATTATTATATATATAAACTATGCCCGATATTTTGTTGATAACATTAATTAAATATCAGAAAATTCTAAAGTTTATCTTTGTGGTCTTAATATCATATTGGTATGAGAGGATCGAGATTAAGATAATAAACTTAAAACAGTTTGCAGTAAAATAAAGTTATGGAATCTTTAGATTAATTACTGCTAGTACGGTTCGCTAGTATTATTAAAACAAGTGACCTAGATCCGGGTCACTAGTGTAGTAGGACACTTTAGTGAAAGTACTTTATATATAGTGAGATATAGAGCTGGACTAGATGTAATTTGTTAATACTTTTTTAAACATTATTTCATAGTATTAATTAAACACGTCAAACAATGATCATATACACGATGATCTTAATCCTGGGGTTGCTATGAACTCCTATATATGTTATCTGATCCTTTGATTCATGCGTTAAGGTTTGTCAGAATGATCAGTCTAGGAACAATTGTTTTGAGGACTCAATGATATATATGGTTGAGGACATAGTTTTACAGATATGAAATCTATACCTTCTTATAGATTGAATAACGATTCCCTATTGGGTTGGCTTTTGGAACTAAAAAGATTACGAGCGCTCACGTCGCAAACTTGTTGTGACACAACCTTATCTAGTAAATTCAATGGTACTATAGGAACAAGATATAACAAAAAGGGTAAAATAATAATTTTATTCTCTTTTAATTATGAATCATTAATAGAGGATTAACTTTGTATGAAATGATTATATCAATGGACACTTTATTCTTTAATAAAGTACTCTGTAAATATATGTCTATAATTATCAAGAGTTCAATCTCATATTTATAGTGGAGTAATCATGAGAGTAAAAAATATGATTATTTAATCAAAGAGCTTTGATTAATAATCTAATATTTATTGGAGCTTGATGTTATAGGTCCATAGGTCCCCAAGGTGGATCTATCAACAGCATATCAAGGTAAGAGTTGATACAAGGGTAAAACTGCAATTTTGAAATTTGAGAAGAATTTTATTCTTTGGGTCATGTATACAATATGTGATAATTGATGTTAAATAATTAATTTGGAATTAATTATTAAATTTTCTAAAATATGTTTATTAATTTAAATATTGAATTTTGAAATTCATATGTATAAATAAATAAATAAATTTTTAAAATTAATTAATTTATTTGAGTGAGAGAAAATAAAATTGGTAAGTCAAAGATTGATTTTAGTTAAATAAATAAATAAAAGCAAAATGCAATATCCCTAAAATGGGAAAATAGCAGCTCACGCATGACACAGT
The DNA here is from genome assembly GCF_963169125.1 of Humulus lupulus. Classification (NCBI taxonomy): domain Eukaryota; kingdom Viridiplantae; phylum Streptophyta; class Magnoliopsida; order Rosales; family Cannabaceae; genus Humulus; species Humulus lupulus. The sequence goes on along the minus strand of NC_084795.1, from coordinate 60,215,166 downwards.
CCAAGGGTTGTGCCATGCGTGTGGCACTGCACTGATATTGATCAGTGTTGTTTTTATTTAATTAATAATTTTCAAATTTATATTTTCAAATTTGGTAAGTTAGATTTTACCTAAATCAAATCCTATCATCATTATGATATTATTATTATATTACTATTATTATTAGGAATAATAAGGTAATAGAATAATCTCTCTATATATATATGATATAGAATAATAAGAAGAAAAAAGAATCAGATACAATGCAATAGAATTGTTTTCAGAATTTTTTTCAAACAAAAATATTATCACCACCTTCTTAATTCTAACCTTTCTCAGACCATAATCCATGTTCTCATGTGTTGAGAAATACTTGTGATTCCTAAATTACAAACCCATGTTCTCTATGGGCCCACACACATCTTGTGGTGTAGATAACACTCCAGAAGATTGTGGTTTGAGTACTCAAAGCGTTGGATAGGAAGATCGATTTATATACGAAAAGACTCAAGGACACTTGATAGGCTTCATGAGGTAAATACTTATGTCTAAGAATATTTATGTATATGATTATATGATATATATATAAATATATTGTATATTTATATGTATGTTGCATGATTAATAATATTGTATGTTAATGTTTCTATCTGGATGTTTCTATGAGAAATGAAAATTTTAATTGTTGTACACAAATGGGCCCACCACGCCTGTTCCCCTGCGCACTCTAATTATTTTTCCAACATCGACTTCTCTAGGGTTGGTGAGTATCTTCCCAACCATTCTCTTTTTTCTATTTCTTTGATGACTTCGTGTTCTTTACTTAGTCACTGTTGAATAGATCCCTTCCGCCATACTCCATTTGTCCAAATCTTTGAGGACCATCTCTAGGAGATGAAATCCCTTCCTGAGCAAGACCTGGAGCTCAGCTTTTTGGTGATGGAGGAAAACGTCGTTGGGTTGGGATTTCTTAGCGCGGGGCAAAAAATCAACAATCTTGAGCTGACGAAGTATCGCCAATCCAAGAAGTGTCAGAAGCTGGCATCTCGCACATCAATTATATTGATGGGCGCGCCTTGGCGATGCTAAACCAACAACTTCAGGTGGAGCGGTTGAAGAATATCTGAGCCGCAGAGGAAATTCGAGAAGCCCAAGAAGACCGAGAGCTCGAGGAGGAGCTCCAGGTGGGGATGGAGGTTTCTCATCTCGCCTCAAGTAAATCTCCCTTAACTCTATACCATGCCATAAACGTAGGGGATAGGGAAGTCCCGAGCATGTCTAGGCTTCTCTAGCCCTTATCCATTGTGGCCAGATTGCGCACTGACATTGGACTAGGGTAGAGTATTAGGATTACTTAGATCTGATAGACGTCTACCTTCACTTCCCGAGGAGACAATTACCTCCTTGGGCTTTATACCCATAGACCATGTGACATCTCTAAACTCCAACTTGTTCTGCTAATATGGCACCAACTTGAGTTGTGAGATGGGAGATAAAGCTAGACACCTCCAATGCTTGCACCAAGACATAACTTATGGTGGGCTTTTGAGAAGCCTATAGTACTGTTTTATGTCTCCATTTTGGAATTTGTGTTAACAAGTTCTTTGTTCTTTCAGGCCACATGGGGCTAGCTGATATTGCCTGATCAGCCCTAAAGCAGTGAGCGCTCCCAAGCTCCTCGTTCGCCGGAGAACCATCACATTCTCGGGAGGATCCCAGCTGTCCTACACTAGCTAACAGGTAGAGGGTTTCCTCTCCACTCGTAGATTTTCCCACGACAAACTTGCCTCAAGACGCTGGTGAAGTAGCCCAAAGCTCAGACCAACAAGAGTTGGCTTCTCGCCCCAAACTTCTAGTATGCCCCGAGAGGGGGAACTGTTAGAGTAGCACTAGGCGATGCTCCAGAATTTTGATGCGGGGATGGTGGAGGGAAATAGACTCCTTCATGAAACTATGGAGGCCCTTCAGCAACTGAAGCCTTCGCAAAAGCGACCTATCGTGCCTCTGATAGGTCGACCTGAGCTAGAGACTCTCTTCTTTGCCAAACTAGGGGAAGTTGTCGCCCTTCTCACGACTGAGCTCCTTTAGGGGGTGAACTCGACCATGTCCAACTTGACCGCCCGTAGCTTTGCCCAGTTAGGTGACAACAATGAGGCCTCTCTTATCGCTCAATTCAGGTAAGCCATTGTCTGGGTAAGTCACCCGTTCTCGGGATCTTACTTTGCTTACCCTCCACACTTCTTGAACTAATTTTTCTGTTTATGCAGTCAACCTTGGCTTGTCAACGCTTAGGCGATATCATGATGAAGAAGTCATATTAACTCTAGCGGGCCCATGATAAGATAGATGTTCTCAAGAAAAAAGACTGAGTCCCTACAGAAGAGCTCACTCGCCTTTAGGCCGCCTTGGAAGCCGAACAGAAACATTCTTCAGAACTCGAGGAGGGCAGCCTCAAGAGCTCCAAATAGTTGCAAAAGGCCAAGGAGGAGGGTAAGAAGCCAATGGTTGAGTTCGCTCAGGGAGTCCGAGAAATCTTTCAGAGTTGATCTTGGTGAGAGAAAATCCATCCAAGCCATGTAGATGAACTAGTCCTCTCAGCATCAGGTGGACAAGCTCAAGTAGGAAGTTTAGACAATTATAGAGGATTCCTTTTACAAGGCCTAGTTTCATAATCAAGAGATGAGCCCCGACTTCATGGGAGAACCCGAGAAGTACAAACTCCTCTTCGTAGAGCGTCTTTGGGAAACTCAAAATGCGAAGGTAGCTAAGACTATGGCTCGCCAGGCCAGGAAGGCTCTGGACGTGGACCCAATCATTTACCAGGTAGAGGAGGCCTCAGAGGGCCACATGGTGTGACTATCTCATTTATGCCCGAGTGCCATAGTTTATTGGAGTACATACAATTAACGCTCGAGCTCCTGAGCTCTGTTACCCTAATTTATTGCCATGAATATACTATTATCATTGAATTGAAGCTTAGTATATAGGCAACACAGACTTTGTTAATTCAACTCTGCATAATCGTAACTCACGAGAACCCCAAGTTGCCGACTTACGTCTTGTGCTCGAGTCTCAAAGACTTGATTCTTTATCGACTTCTCTTAGTACTTAGACAATTTATAGGCATTTAGTGTTGCTCTGTAGGCTCGTGGTCCTCGATAGTAACTTTAATGCAGCCTTGCATCGTCGAGTTCCAACGACTCAGGAAGGGGTCAGCTTGCGGTACTTAGAGCTCGAGGTTCTTCTTGCCAGTGTCTAGACAATCATGCATTTAGTGTTTCTTCTTAGGCTCATGGTTCTAAGAGTAACTTTGATGCGGGGTCAAGTGAGTGCACTTGACTATTCTACGCATTCGAGTTTCAACGACTCGGGCTTTGAGGAGGTCTTTTTGCACTGTAGGGTTTTGCCATAGTTCTCGATGCTTAGGACATATAGTGTTGTCTTCCAGGCTCATTGTTCTTGAAAGTAAATTTACTGTCTGCCTATGTTACCAAGTCCCAATGACTTAGATCCCTATGAGGTCATTCACACTAAGCCACCTGCCCCCCCATGTACATAGCCACCGATGGGTCAGCTTGAGCCTTTCGATTTGCCCCCTGAGTACACAACTCGACACCTAATCATATGGAAGTCATGAAATCATCATCCTAGGTTCAGGCAATCGAGTTCCCCACCTTTAGATTAGGTTTTTCGCGACACTCAAGTTTTAGCACTCGAGGTCTAGCTCCGAATTCTGATGACCCAGGCTTCCGTTCACATTTTGAGATCATAGGACTAGGTTATTGTTCCCTAGGCACAATGTCCATGGGAGGCAACCAAAGTCCGCTCTCTTGCTACTTGGGTTTTTTACTCTTGGTCGATTTCTGACTCCGAGTGCTAGTGACTCAGGCCCCCACTCACATCTCGAGATCGAGGGACCTGCTTTTTACTTCTTGGGCACGGAGTCCATGGAAGGTAACCCTAAGTCCACTCTCGCGCTATTTTGGGGCTATTAGTGCAAGGTTCTACAGAGTATTATGCTTAAGTCTTAGGAGACTTAGGCTCGTTCCCGAGTACTGACGACTCAGACATTCATTCGCATCTCGAGGATTGGGAATTGGATAGTACTCCTTAGGCATGCGCTGTCCTTAGGAGAATATGCTAAATCTAATCTTGCATTACTTTGATATCTTTGGCACTAGGTATTTCTCAGGCCAGTTAGCTATGGGGTCTCATGATATTAGGAATGCTTCACTCATTGACTAGCTTAGCTTCCCAAGTCATCGACTTCCCAATGCTATTTTTGGTTGTGGCTTACCGAGGACTTGGTCAGCGCTCCTCCGGCCAAGTGTCTGTGGCAGGTAACCTAAGTCCATGCCTCAGGATCGAGTATAGATGACTTGGTCTTTCATTCGCATCTCGAGATCAAGGGACTTGGTCAGTGCTCCTCGGGCGCAATGTCCATGGGAGGTGACCTAAGTCAGTTCTCACTCTACTAGGATTCTTAGTATCCACTCCCAGACGCTAAGCCTACTCCACTCTAAAAAAGATTGGTTTCTTAGGTCACGGAGAAGACTTTTTAGTTTCTTAGGTTTTTCTATTCTCGGAATACTGACACTAGGCTTACTCTGCGTTTGACAAACTTAGTGTCCTAGGTCATCCTCCATGAGGCGTGGTACTCTACGAGGCTACCCTAACTCCATGCCCCCCAAGTGATTGGAGACTAGTCTGCGTTCACTTGTCCAGGCCAGTGAGCGAATGCTCTACGAGTAGTTTATATAGAATAATGGAAACTAACAAATATAAGCAAAACAAATTTACCATGTTTTGTCTACACGGTTTCCATTAATTGTGCCCAGAGGCTGCAAGGAGATAATAAAAATTAATAAATTTATTGCTCATATCACTGGTAATACTGGCACAAATGCTCAACATTCCAGGCAAGATGTATTAATTCCCTACTCACTCGAGATAATTTATATGTCCCCAAACATACAACGCTCTCGACTTGGTATGGGCCCTCCCAGTTGGGTCCCAACAATCTCGCACCAGGGTCTCGGGTGGCTAAGAAGACTCTTCATAACACTAGATCTCTGACCCCAAACTTTCTAACCTTCACTTTAGAGTTGAAATACCTGGCCACTTTGTGCTGGTAGGACGCTACTCAAAGCTGAGAAGCTTCATGGAGCTCCTACAAAAGGTCAATGGACTCTCAAAGTAATGCTTGGTTTATGGTCAGATCACACGTATCCCATCGGTGTGTGGATATTGCTGCCTCAACTGGGAGCGTGGCCTCATACCCATATGCCAAAGAGAATGGAAGTGGCCAGTGGAGGTTTTGGTAGTAGTGCGGTAGCTCTACAATGTCCTAGGCAGCTCCTTGGGCCAAGTGCCTTTTCCCTGTTAAAGCCTTTTCTTCAAGGTAGCTTTGAGTGCCTTATTGAATGCTTCCACCTGACCATTTGCCTATGGGTGGGCCATAGAGGAAAATCTCTTGACAACCCCATGCCACTGACAAATGTTTGTGAAACCTCGTTGTCAAACTACAAGCCATTGTTAGAGACTATTTTTCTCGTGAGCCCATAGCGGAAAACAATGTTCTTGACAATGAAATCTAATGCATTCTTAGAAGTGATTGTAGCACATGGCTAGGCCTCGACCCACTTCGTGAAGTAGTTGACCGCCACTATTGCATACGTCACCCCTCATTCACCTGTGGGCAATGACCTGATAAGGTCAATCCCCCAGACAGCGAAGGGCTGGCCATTAGGGTGAGCTCATTTGGAGGAGCTTGAGGTATATTGGAAAGGCATTGGCACTTGTCACAATTCTCAACATAGTCCATCATGCCTTCATTCATGGTGGGCCAAAAGTATCCTTGTCTCAAGATCTTCTTGTACAGCCTAGTGTCCATGACAACATACCATGGTGCCTGGTAAAGCGCCTTCCGAGCTGCTTTCTTATCTTGCGGTAATTCCCCAGAGACAAGATATTTCAATATGGGCTCCATCCAACCATCATAGGGTTGAACTGCTTCCACTTCCTTGGGGCTGAGATGCTTGAAGAAGCTAAGTGGCCAATGGGGACTACATTGATTAGTTCAGCATCCTTGGTGGTTGCAAGCTTGGCCAGGGCATTAGCGTTAGAATTCTGTTCCCGTGGCACTTGTCGAATGGGGAATTTTTTGAAGTTTTGTAGCATTTCTTGAGTCTTTGTAAAGTAAGCAGCCATTCTTCGCCCCCGGGTCTAGTATTCCCCAAGTACTTGATTAACTACAAGCTGCGAGTCACCGAAAATCTTGAGGCTCTTCGCCTTAAGCTCTAGTGGTACTTGGAGCCCAACAATGAGTGCCTCATACTCTGCTTCGTTGTTTGAGTCACAGGGCATTGGGAACCTTGTGCCCCTCGGGGGATACCAAAATGAGGACTACCCCAGCACCATTTTCATTCAACGATCCGTCTACATATAGCTTCCACGTGGGCCCAACCTCTGGGGAGTCCCCAGGTCTCTCGTGCTTTCTCATGCACTCGGTGATGAAATTTGCCCGTGCCTGTCCCTTTATGGCAGTCCTCAGATGATAAGTGATGTCAAATTGACTAAGTTTGATAGACCACTTGAGGAGTCTCCCAGATGACTTCAGCTTTTGAAGGACCTTTCGTAACGAATGTTCGTGATAACCTTGATGGGATGCGCTTGGAAATAGGGCCTTAGCTTCTGAGAAGCTACCATTAGGCAAAAGGTCAGCTTCTCCATGAGTGGGTACCTGGACTCCACTCCAAGGAGTCTCTTGCTTACATAGTATACGAGGTGTTGGACGTGGCCTTCCTTGCGCACTAAGGCGGCACTGATGGCACTCTCTGAGACAGCCATGTAAAGCAGGATGGGCTCTCCGTCTACGAGCTTCGACAAGATAGGTGGGTTTGCCATGTGCACCTTCAACTATTGGAATGCCTTTTCATGTTCCTCTGTCCATTCAAACCTCTGACCCCCTCAGAGTACGTTGAAGAACGGGATGCACTTGTCAGTTTCCTTGGAAACAAAGTGACTCAGGGCAGCGGTCCTCCCGGTGAGGCTTTGAACATCCTCATGCTTTCGGGGGGATGGCTTATCGACCAGGGCTTTGATCTTCTCGGGGTCTACCTCTATTGCCTGAGCACTGACAATAAAGCCTAGGAACATCCCGAAGGCAACTCCAAAAGTGAACTTCTGGGGATTTAGTTTAATCCCAATCATGCGGAGTACTGAAAACACTTATGCCATGTCCTTTACGTGGCCGGGGTTGTTCTAGACTTTAACAGCATGTCGTCTACATAAACCGCCATGTTTCATCCCAGTTGTTCCTTGAACATACGGTTCATGAGCCTTTGGTAGGTGGTACCATCATTTTTCAGCCCGAAAGGCATCACTTTATAGCAGTAAACTCCTTTATCGATTTGGAAGATGGTGTGTTCTTTATCCGCGACATGCATGGAAATCTGTTTATATCTCGAGTACGCATCCATGAAGGACAAGAGCTCATACCTAGAGGTGGCATCGACCATCTAGTCTATCTTTGGCAATAGGAAACAGTCTTTAGGGAATGCCTTGTTAAGGTCAGAAAAGTCTAGCAGGTCTTCCAGGTGCCATTAGGCTTGGGCACAAGGGACGGATTGGATACCCACTTAGGATATTGGCGTCGTAAATGAATCCGTTTACAAGTAGCTTGTCCACCTCCACCTTTAAAGCGTCTGCCTTGGTCTGGTCAAAAGTTATCCGCTTCTACTGGATTGGAGCGACATTTAGATTAACATTCAAGGCATGACAAATTATATTTGGGTCAATGGAAGTCATGTCGGAGTGAGACCAAGCGAAAACTTCTTGATTTTCCAAGAGAAAGCCCACCAGTGCTTCTCGGACTTCTGCCTGTAGAATTTTCTTGACCTTAGTCTTCTTTTCAGGGATGGAGGCATCGAGCGCCACTTCCTCAACCTCCTCCATGGGCTTGATAGCCCTCTCTTCTTGAATCTGAGGGTCCAACTAGTTTGTTTCATCATCTCGAATAGCTTGCACTTCCACCTCCTCGGGAATGGCTGTTTTGGGGCCAACGCCTCAATAACCATTATTGGTTGCCTGAGGGACACATAGTAGCATTACCCTGCCTCTTTTTGGTCTCCTCGACCTGTGCTAATCCCCAACTCCATGGGGAGCTTCATGCACAGGTGCTGAATGGAGGTAACTGCCCTGAACTCCACTAAGGTCGGATGCCCCAATATGGCGTTATACGCCGAGGAGCAATCCTGTAATGCCTTGATTAGCCAAGACCATTCAATTGTGTGTTTAAAATAGTGCTTCATTCGCTAAGCGAGTCATTTGGACTTAAATGTGTAACTAAAGACTAAATCGAGGTTAGGTATTAAAATTTTTGTCAACAATGTAATATTTTTCATTAAAATATTTAGTTTGTACACGAGATCCCAAAAAGTGGTTACAGACTGATAAACCACAAATGGAATACAAATTATTTATCCTAAGCGGCAAAACAAGATTCAACCCTAGTTCCTCCCAGGCTATCCTGGTATGGTGGTCGAGTAAGCTGCATATGAAAACACCGCCCCTGAAACTCTCCAACTCATGGCTGGTCCGACTTTCCCTTTCCCTTACCTGCACTACATAGCACCCTTGAGCCAAGGCTCAGCAAGAAAACTTAAATCAACAGGTACAAATGAGAATCTGTATATAAACTATAAACTTAAATTAATAAATTCAATCAATACATGATATAAGGAATAAGCTTTGCAGTAATGATCTGCTCAATCAAACACATATTCAATCTCAACATTCAATACAATTAGTTAAGTGCAATCGACACATATGTTTATTTATATAAAATTCACCCCCGGCGCCCTTAGGCCGAGTCCTCTATTCTTATAGTCGACCTGGCGCGCTTAGGTCGGGCAGCGTTCCACACGTTTACTGTCATCCTCGGCGCCCTTAGGCCGACCTTCATAATAGAAATAATCACATATATATTGCACAACACGCAATCAGACGCAGCATATACAAGCATACCCTACCGGATATTCTTGAATATAGTTATAACCACATTCACATTTATTAATAGGGATTCGATCCCCGATCACAACCTGGGTGCAATTTTCTTACCTCGAGTCGCGAGCTGAAAGTATAAAGTGATCCCGAGCACGATCCCTAATCCCAAGCCTCAGCGGAATAACCTAATCACAAGGCAATAATGGATAACCATCAATCACCTAGATATTTAAGAGTTTCAAGGTCTAATTCTAGCCTTTGGGATCCCGAAGTCTACTAAACCAGGTAGTATAATCCTTCCTGAACCTTTAGGTTTGAGTTCTCGAGCATAAAAACCTTAATTGGACAATGTTCTCTATTTGAGTCACGGTGCCTCTAGCAAGCACTGCAGCCCTCTACAAGTCAGAGGGCCCGAGCTCTGACTTTCCTGGACATGCGCCGTAGCGCAACAACATAGCGTCGCGACGCTAAGGTAGTTCAGCGAACCCCTTAAACCTCTGAGTTCATGCGAGCCGCGACGCTCCAAGAATAGCGCCGTGGCGCGACCCGAAGAACCCAAAAATTTCCCTGCATTTCCCCCCGAGCTAAACTTATCAAAATCCGTCCTAAACAAGAACCCAAGCAACAATTTACTGTCAAAACTTCAATATTACACTCATTGCAGCCCAAACACATAAAAAAACTCAACCTAAAACCTCAGCCAAACTTTAAATCCAGATCATAGAACTCAAAACTCTAGAGCACAATAAAAACTAAACTCAAACCTAATCGAAATAGAATGGAAGCTTACCTCTATGACAATTGCGACCCTAAAGCTGAACCTCCACCAATCCTAGCCTCAGCTCCTTCAATTTCCCCAACATCCACTTCAAAAATCCTTAAGAGCCCCAAGCACATCAAGGTGAAAGAGAGAGAGAGAAGGAGAGGCTCTGTTTTGTTTTTCTGGTTGCCTCTAGGCTTCCTAAGGCCCCTAGATAGACAAGGTAGCCTAAGACTATGCCTATCCCTTGCCACAAAAGACCAAAAAGTCGCTAGATCAAGACTTACTCTATAATGCCCTCAAGGGCAAAATTGCCTTTGTGTCCCATTTCCCGCTAACCCTCAAATAGCCTTATAAATTTTTGATTAACCTTGACATACCAAAATAATCACCAAATAACTACCCGTTACCCGGTAAATCCCAAATAAGCACTACGTTCCCAAAATACCCCTAGGCTCACCTTGAGCCGAGTATTTAACCCCGTTGTGACTATTTCGCTAATCCACTCACTAGGATTGCCTCGGACAACACATCTCAAATATATTTCCACAATGTTGTGGTCTCACTCATAAATCATATATATTACAAATATACCCTCAACGGGTCAAAAATTATAGTTATGCCCTTATTTACAAAAGCTGGCCCACATGCATATTTAATACAAATAAACATGCATAAATATTCGCATTACCGTATAAATCAATTATACCGCATAATCACACATATATTAAATTAACTCAAAATATAAATCAAATCATGCCCTCCTGGCACAGTAATCAAGGCACTCGACCTTAATAGCAAATTCAAGACTTTATAAATCCATTACCACGAAAGTGCAATACTTAAAGGCCTAGAGATGCACATCTCCAAGTGTCACGGGCAACTTGATCTGCCCATTGGTATGAGACCTTCCCCCAAGAACCCATATAAAGTTTAGGTGAATGAGGACAGGTCGCTAGTGGTCAACCCGATCCTCTCGTAGGCTGACTTGAATAGGGTGTTCACTGAACTCCTATTGTCCCCCAAGATCTGAGCCACCATCTTATTGGAAACTTGAATCTTGATCACCAAAGGCTCATAATTAACCAAGACCGTTACATTGTGTGTTTTAAATAGTGGTTAACTTGCTAAGCGAGTCATTAGGCCATAAACATGCATCTAAATGTGATTAATGGTCCAGGGTTAAAATTTTTTGTTAAAAAGGAATGGATATCTTATTAAAATGTTAAATTGTACATGGGGTCCCATAATAAACATTTACAAAGTTGTTTACAGTTCCAAAATGGTCATTATAACTCAGAGTTACAATTTGTCGACCTAAGCGGCAAAAATAGGGCTTAACCCTAGTTCCTTTGAGAAACCTTGGCAATGGTGGTAAAGCGGTCGAATAAGAACACATCACCACCTAAGCTCCCCAACTCATGCCTGGTCCAGCTTTCGTTTCCCTTTACTGTTAGGAGTGTGTCCTAAAAGCATGTAAAGACATTTGTTTTTTCTGTGAATAAATAAATACAATGGTTTATTATTATTGTCATATTTAGATTGTTAAATTATTGTTTGAATAATTTTGTAAATATCAGAAAAATTCCATATTCATTATTGAGGATGTGATCTTGTATTAGTACGAGAGAATAAAGATCACATGAATGAATAAAAATGGTCAACAACGACAAATTAAAGTTATGGAATTCTTTAATTGGAGTTGTAAGTACGGTTTACTGAGTATCATAATGATACAAATAATCTAGATTCGGATTATTGATGTGGAAAGACATCTCAGTAAAGGTGCTTTATATAATATGATTATATATGACATGGACCGATATGAATTAAAGTCTTTATCCAAAAACCATTTAACAACAAAGACTTGTAATTCATATCATAATTGATGATCATTTATAGATCAACCTAAATCCTGAGTGTTCATGAACTCCTGTTCATGTTTATTAAATCTTTTGATTCACTCGTTAAGGTCTCTTCAAAGAATGAGGCTAATAACTTTTGTTTTGGAGATTTAATATCATGGATGGCTGGGAACATGTATCAACAACACGGAATCTAATCTTTCCTAATGGATCGTGTATTAGTTCCCTTAAGGGTTAATTCTGGAACTGAATGATTTTGAGCTCAAATCTATAATTAGATTATAGATTAATTATTCACTAGTGAATTAATGGTACTTAAGGAATAAGAAATAAATTAGAAAGGTTAAATGGTAATTCTTCCATTCTAATTTATGAACTAATTAATTAGAGGATTGAACTATTGTAAGATGGTTATATCAATGGACGACTTAAGAAAAAGATTTATGTAAAAGTATATCTATAACATAAAGAATGCAATTCTGAATTTATAGTGGAGTAATATCAGAATTAATAAATTAACTATTATAATTAAAGAGTTTAATTATTTAGTTTCAATTTATTGGAGCTTAATGTTATAGGTCCATGGTCCCCAGAATGGCTCAAACAATCACTGTCAAAGGCAAATACAAAAATGGGTAAAAAGGACTTATGTGATAAGTAAAATATTTTTCTATGTATCAAACATAATTATTGTTTAATTATGTGTAATTAATTAATTAAGAATTAATTAATTATTTGATTTAACAAAAATATAATTAATTTTGAATTAATTTATTTTTGGGATTTTTGGTATTTAAATAATAATAAAAATTGGGAAAAATCACATGCATGCACATGCATGTGGTACACGTGTGGCACAGTGCACATGCACTGTTCCACACGCATAAGAGATAGACTTGGTCTCTTGATTCCACAATTTTAGTTATTTAAATATTAAATAAATAATGAGATATTTTGATTTGATTTAAATATTATTATTTAAACAAAAATCTGATAACTGATCAGTTATTTTCAATTTGTTTAAAATAACAAATATTTTAATATATTGGATATTATTAAATATTGGATATCAGTTTTCACTAGGGGTGGCAATTTGGGTCACGACACGATGACACGACACGACACGATTAAGGTAAACACGAACACGACACGTTTAATAATCATGTCGTGTTCGTGTTTGAGTTTTTGACACGTTTAATAATCGTGTCGTGTTCGTGTTTACCTTAATCGTGTCGTGTCATAATCGTGTCGACCCATTTAATAATCGTGTCGTGTCATAATCGTGTCAGACACGATAACACGAATACTTTACATAGGTTTTCTGATTTTTTTCGTATAATTATGATTAATCGTGTCATAATCGTGTTCGTGTCGTGTTGACCCGTTTAATAATCGTGTCGTGTTCGTGTTCATATTTTTGACACGTTTAATAATCGTGTCATGTTCGTGTTGACCTTAATCGTGTCGTGTCATAATCGTGTCGACACGAATCTGACACGTTTACACGAATTGCCACCCCTAGTTTTCACAGAACGTAAGTTTTCAGGGATAGAAAAATATCTAGGATTCTCTCAGAGAAAAAGATCAGTGACAAAACAAAGGTCATTGTTCTTCACAAAACCTAGGTCCAAACTTTATCAGATCTCAAGGGTTGAGAATATCTGATAAATAGTTATTGCCTATTATTTGTATAGCGAGCCCACACTCGTTCTTTGGGTGACTGAGAACATTTTGGAAGATCTTGGTGTGAGATCTCAAGGATTCAGCCATACGAAAAGATAGCAGCAAGGAAGGACCTGAGGTAATGTTTCTATTCTTGTCCTTGATTCAATATATATATATGAGTGTGAAGAAGTAGATCTAGAAATCTTATGGGATTAATTTGACAATTTGATTGTTGTTCCGCTGCGCATAATCTCTGATTTCATCAATAAAAACCAACAAATGGTATCAGAGCCATCTTCACATATATATGTATTGAATCTGTGTGGGTTTAATTTTATGCATTTATTTATGAATGGATGGCTTAATGTGATTGAATGCGTGGGAATGTTGAATCGTTAATTGTATGGTGTTTTTGGGTTAGGATTTGTTTATGATTAGATCATTGTGTAAGCCATTAAAGGGCATAGGATTTATGTAATTTTATTTGGTTTTTGATACCATAAAATTGTAATTCCGATCACACAAAAGTCAGAACGGAGCCCGGAATTCAGAAATCAGCCACCGCACCTCCGAGGCCAACCTCCGAGCCGCTGCCCGATGTCGTACGGACGGCCGTACGGACGTGTCCGTACGGATCCGTACGGTCCGAGCCCGGCGACCCCGTTTTGACGCCGTGTGTCCCCGCCTGTCGGTCCAGAATTTTTTATTTTTTTTTTCTTTTTTTTCTGAAATTAATTTGTTATTTTTTTTAATTTTAAAATGTTTAAATATCCTATTTTTGAAATTTGATATTTAAATAATGAGATATTTTTGTTGTCTTAACAAACTTTTTTGAATATCTTATTTAAAATTTATTTTTTACAAAATAACAGATTTTAATTTAAATTCATTTCAGATTTAATTAAAAGTTGTTTTAATTAAAAAGAAAAAGAAAAATATTGATTATTTAAAAGTTTGTTTTAATTAATCAAAAATAATTTGAAAATTGTTTTCTTATTATTGTTCTGGACCAACAATGCCACAAATCCTACCGACAGTAAAGTAAAGAAGCCCGATGGAGATCAAGGCATTTTATTTTATTTATTTTAATTTTATAAAGTGGTTGTAAAATTAGAAATACCCAAAAGCACCCGGTTCAACATTTATTGCTTATTTATTTATTTAAATTATTATTTTCATGTGGTTAATGTGATTGATAACATGTTCATGCATTGTATGCCATACATAAAAACCCACACAGTTACAATCATGCATCTCATCAGTAGAAACATGATTATTAGGATTGTCCTATATGTTTATATGAATTGTTTTGTGAAATCAATTGCATGTAAATTACTTATTTTTATTTTGAAAACTTGGTAAAATATCACACCAATTTTTTTAAGTCTTTATGACTTAATTTCTTTAAACCAACTTTATTTTAAAAAGTGTTTTTATAGTAAAGTTTAGATGAACATGATTGGTAATTTAAAATTGGACATGGACCTAGAAACTCGCTTTCTTTCCAATTTTAATTGTGTTCATAAAGTTTAAAGAAACTATAATTAATTTGGAATTAATTAGGTTAAAAACACTTATTTCAAAATAGTGAGTGGGAGAGGGTTGATATCTCAAACATAACTTATGGTCTCCATTATTAATATAACACCGTGAGATATGAATAGCGCCTCGCGACGGCTTTGTTTTCGTCCCCCTAAGGAAGGTGTCTGGACATATCAATAGCAAGGTTATATTTCTTACATAGATAGGAACTAATGATGTATTTTAGGCTTGACCGGCCCTAAGGCGGCATGTCCTAAGTTAAGTCATGAACTCCGAAATAATGGGTTACACTCACAAAGTTATGATTAAGCTTGAGAGTGGATAATCATAACTTGACCAAACTAAGCGGTACTTTAATGTTTAAAAGAGAAAATAAAGAGTTATTTTAAGTATTAAACAATAAAGATAAGAATGTCTTATAAATTCTCTAAAATTAATTTGACCGACCCTAAGGCGGCACTTTAATTGTTAGAAAATTTTATCGTGGAAATTAATCTTTATTTTATGTGTTTTAATTGTGCTCATGCATCACGTTTAATTTCCGAAACTTTGATATTTATTTTTCTAAATATAATAATAATATTTATTTGTGCTTATTTATTACCAGAAAAAATGTCTATTGGTGAATTACACACCGATGCCTTTCTCAAATCCTTGGTTTTTGAACCTGGAAATATGAAATACTGGTTTCGAGGCATGTTGACTATTTTTTCTTACAAGAAGATGATGTCAACAGTCTGTGAAAAACCTCCAACAGAACCACCTCTGGCTACTAGCTATGAAGCAGAAGAAAAATATGCAGATTGGATGAAATCCGATCGTATGGCACGTTATTGCATGCTTTCCACCATGCCTGACAAAACAAAGGAAAAATATATACACTATGACTCAGCCCATGATATGTGGAGAGCAATGACAGAGGAAGTCTATGCTGAGAGTCGTCGTTTATATCAAACGAAAAAGGTGAATAAGATTCGCATATATTTTTTCAACTTTGAATAATACATTCAAATACAAAGAATATCAGATTCAAATTTTTGGATAGTAGATTCAAAAATATATGCCACTAAACTATTTTTATTTTGTTTTTCCTTTTGCAGAATCAAAACCCTGAAAAGGAGGAAGAAACTGATGAGGATTATGGTAGCAAGTAAGGAGCTGGAGAAGTTGGAGAGCAGTAGTTTTTTATTTTTTATTTAGTAATTTTATTGTTAGTTGAACAATTTTAATTTCTTTATTTTGTTTTAGAAATTTTAGATTTCTTTAAACAAAGAAAACTACAGTCTAGAAATTTAGTTTATTGTTAATAATTTTGATTATTAATGTTTGGAAACTTATTTCTATTTTGCCTGACATTTATTTCTTTTATTAATAAAGTAGTTATTATTTAAAGATATTATATATTTACTTGTTATGCAAATACTTTGGGATAAATAAAGTTTACATACTTATAAGGAATGACAAATTTTTATAATTTTGAATTATTTAAAAACAACTAATCCTAGATCTATTAAACTGATTCCGATAGTGAAACATATCTGTGACACTTGAGATTGGACCATATTGGTCTAGACAGAATAAATAGGCTTGTAAAGGATAGTCCTTTAAGAGAACCATTTAATTGGATCTCTCCCTATTTATGAATCCTGTCTAGAAAACAAAATGACCAAGAGCCTTTCTTTGCTAAAAGGTTCAAGAGCCACAGAACCACTTCATCTAGTACACATGGATGTTAGCAATCCACTTAATGTACAAGCAAGAGGAGGTTGTGAATATTTCGTCATTTTCATTGACAATTATTCCTGATATGATTACCTACATTTAAAGGAAAGAAAATCTGAGACTTTTGGAAAGTTCAAATAATTTCAAGCAGAGGCTGAAAAGCAATTAGGTATATCACTAAAAGCACTTCGATCTGATCGAGGAAGAGAGTACTTGGACTGTGAATTCAAGAACCATCTAAGTGAGCATGGCATTCAATTCCAACTCACTACACCTGAAACAACACAGTAAAATGATGTTTCAGAATATCAGAATAGAACGTTATTAGATATGGTTAGACAAATGATGAGTTTTTCATCTTTACCACTGTCATTCAGGGGCTATACGATTCAATGTGCTCTATACACATTGAATGATGTTCCACCTAAGTCTATCCAAAAGACATCCATAGAATTATGGAATGGTTGTAAACTTAGTTTACACCATTTTAGAATTTGGGGGTGTCGTGCATACGTGCTTAATAGGAAGACCGGGAAGTTGGAAACGTACTCTGAAGTATGTATGTTTGTGGGATATTCCAAAGAGACTAGAGGTGGAATTTTCAATAGTCCAAAAAGAAAATAAAACATTTGTATTGACAAATGCTACTTTTCTTGAATAAGGCTATGTTAATAACCACAAACCTCACAGTAAGATTGTACTAGAGGAGATGGTCTCAAATAAAGTCGCAAAGTCACAGTAATAATCAATGAAAAACGACACAGGAAACTACTAGTTCTAGTCAGAATAGTAGAGAAATTCATTGTAGTGGGAGGGTTAGTAAGTAATCCACATACTGTGAACACGAAGTTCAAATGCTAGTGTTTGACACAAACAAAGACGATCCATTGACATTAGAAGATGCAATGAATCATTCTGACAAAGAAAAATGGCAAGAAGCCATGAACCAAGAAATGGAATCGATGTATTCCAATTCAGTCTGGGTTCTTGAAGATCCACCTAAGAATATCAAACCCATTGGTTGCAAGTGGATACTCAAGAAGAAAAGAGGAGCGAATGGGAAAGTAGAGACTTTCAAAGCAAGGCTTGTAGCCAAAAGGTTACACACATAAAGAAAAGGGTTGACTGTGAAGAAACCTTTTCTCCTGTAAGAGGGGTTGACTATGAAGGAACCTTTTCTCCATTAGCCATGCAAAAATCCATTCGTATACTTTTGTCCATAGCTGCGTGCATGGATTATGAGATTTGGCAAATGGATGTCAAAGCAGCTTTTCTGAATGGTTGCCTTGACAAAACCATTTACATGTCTCAACCAGAAGGGTTCGAATTAAAAGATCAAGAGCAAAAGTTTTGCAAGCTTCTTAGGTCCATTCATGGACTCAAACAAGCTTCTAGATCTTGGAATCTTAGATTTGATGACACAAGAAAAACATTTGGTTGTTGAACAAAATGTTGAAGATCTTCGTGTCTATAAACAAATCAAAGATGGTATAGTAGTATTCCTCGTTCTTTATGTTGATGATATCCTACTCATTGTGAATGATGTAGAGACATTATCAAATGTAAAGAACTGGTTAGTTGAACAATTCCAAATGTAAGATTTGGGAGAAGCCAAGTATGTTCTGGGCATTAAGATTCGTAGAGATAGACAGAACAAAACTTTGGCACTGTATCAAGCAACTTATTTTGATAAGCTGCTACAACGCTTTAATAAGAAAAAATCCAATAAGGGTAATATGCCAACCCAATCTGGAGTATTCCTTTCCAAGAAGTATCTCAGGAAAAGGAAGACATGAGACAGTATCCCTATGCCTCAGCAGTAGGCAGTCTGATGTACGCCATGTCTATACAAGACCTAACATTTGTTATACAGTAGGGATAGTCAGCCGTTATCAATCCAATCCTGGATTGAGTCATTGGATTGCAGTGAAGAATATTCTCAAGTATCTCAGGAGAACGAGAGTCTATATGCAAGTATATTCGGGTAGTGACCTCGAACCTACTGGATACACTGACTCAGATTTTCAATCTGACAAGGATAGTAGAAAATATACTTCTGGGTCAGTATTCACTCTTGGTGGTGGAGCAGTTGTCTAGAAAAGCATTAAGCAAACCAACATTGCAGACTCCACCATAGAAGCCGAGTATGTAGCGGCTTGTGAAGCAGCTAAGAAAGGGCTCTGTGACTCAAAAGGTTTTACTCCGATCTGAAAGTTGTTCCAGAAGTGGAGAAACCACTTGTTCTTTACTGTGACAACAGTGAGGCAGTGGCCAATTCTAAAGAACCAAGAAGCCACAAGAGGGGAAAGCATATAGAGCGCAAATACCAGTTAATCAGAGAAATCGTACATCGAGGAGATGTGACCATTCTGAAAGTCATATCAGAACACATCCTCGCAGACCCATTTACGAAGACGCTTCAAGCAAAGCAATTCGAGGGTCATGTACGTAATATGGGATTGAGAGAAATGCCTCACTTGCTTTAAGTACAAGTGGGAGATTGTTAGGAGTGTGTCCTAAAAGCATGTAAAGACATTTGTTTTTTCTGTGAATAAATAAATACAATGGTTTATTATTATTGTCATATTTAGATTGTTAAATTATTGTTTGAATAATTTTGTAAATATCAGAAAAATTCCATATTCATTATTGAGGATGTGATCTTGTATTAGTACGAGAGAATAAAGATCACATGAATGAATAAAAATGGTCAACAACGACAAATTAAAGTTATGGAATTCTTTAATTGGAGTTGTAAGTACGGTTTACTGAGTATCATAATGATACAAATAATCTAGATTCGGATTATTGATGTGGAAAGACATCTCAGTAAAGGTGCTTTATATAATATGATTATATATGACATGGACCGATATGAATTAAAGTCTTTATCCAAAATCCATTTAACAACAAAGACTTGTAATTCATATCATAACTGATGATCATTTATAGATCAACCTAAATCCTGAGTGTTCATGAACTCCTGTTCATGTTTATTAAATCTTTTGATTCACTCGTTAAGGTCTCTTCAAAGAATGAGGCTAATAACTTTTGTTTTGGAGATTTAATATCATGGATGGCTGGGAACATGTATCAACAACACGGAATCTAATCTTTCCTAACGGATCGTATATTAGTTCCCTTAAGGGTTAATTCTGGAACTGAATGATTTTGAGCTCAAATCTATAATTAGATTATAGATTAATTATTCACTAGTGAATTAATGGTACTTAAGGAATAAGAAATAAATTAGAAAGGTTAAATGGTAATTCTTCCATTCTAATTTATGAACTAATTAATTAGAGGGTTGAACTATTGTAAGATGGTTATATCAATGGACGACTTAAGTAAAAGATTTCTGTAAAAGTATATCTATAACATAAAGAATGCAATTCTGAATTTATAGTGGAGTAATATCAGAATTAATAAATTAACTATTATAATTAAAGAGTTTAATTATTTAGTTTCAATTTATTGGAGCTTAATGTTATAGGTCCATGGTCTCCAGAATGGCTCAAACAATCACTGTCAAAGGCAAATACAAAAATGGGTAAAAAGGACTTATGTGATAAGTAAAATATTTTTCTATGTATCAAACATAATTATTGTTTAATTATGTGTAATTAATTAATTAAGAATTAATTAATTATTTGATTTAACAAAAATATAATTAATTTTGAATTAATTTATTTTTGGGATTTTTGGTATTTAAATAATAATAAAAATTGGGAAAAATCACATGCATGTGGTACACGTGTGGCACAGTGCACATGCACTGTGCCACACGCATAAGAGATAGACTTGGTCTCTTGATCCCACAATTTTAGTTATTTAAATATTAAATAAATAATGAGATATTTTGATTTGATTTAAATATTATTATTTAAACAAAAATCTGATAACTGATCAGTTATTTTGAATTTGTTTAAAATAACAAATATTTTAATATATTGGATATTATTAAATATTGGATATCAGTTTTCACAGAACGTAAGTTTTCAGGGATAGAAAAATATCTAGGATTATCTCAGAGAAAAAGATCAGTGACAAAACAAAGGTCATTGTTCTTCACAAAACCTAGGTCCAAACTTTATCAGATCTCATGAGTTGAGAATATCTGATAAATAGTTATTGCCTATTATTTGTATAGCGAGCCCACACTCGTTCTTTGGGTGACTGAGAACATTTTGGAAGATCTTGGTGTGAGATCTCAAGGATTCAGCCATACGAAAAGATAGCAGCAAGGAAGGACCTGAGGTAATGTTTCTATTCTTGTCCTTGATTCAATATATATATATGAGTGTGAAGAAGTAGATCTAGAAATCTTATGGGATTAATTTGACAATTTGATTGTTGTTCCGCTGCGCATAATCTCTGATTTGATCAATAAAAACCAACATTTACCTGCACCACATAGCACCTATGAGCCAAGGCCCAGTAAGAACACTTAATACAAGTGCATTAACAATATATATACATATTCAGATGTATATCTAGCATGCCCAGCAGTAATAACCTACTCATGCATGCATACAAGTACAAATAAATGATTATAGAATCATTATGGGGCCTGCAGCCCTAATCAGATGACCATAGAGTCAACCTGGGCCCTTTTCCCTCAATAGATGACCATAGAGTCAACCTGGGGCTCTATGCCCTAGCTATGTAACCATAGAGTCACCCGGGGCCCTGTGCCCTAGCTCTGAGTAACTAGCAGTAGAGCTAGTAGGGCGCTTTGTTTTCCAAGCGACCATAGGGTCGGTCAACGTAATAGTATGTCCCTGATCAGGCCTTAGCCTTTTGATCAGTGCGCAATTGACTCTCTTGACTAATACGTCAAGGCTCTATCAGGTATCCAGATATCCTACGATAGATGCTTATACAGATACAAATACTTATAGGCATACTTCAGATAATTCAAGTGTGCATACAAGATGATCACATATTTCAGCCAATTAAATAGAACCATAGTAATGACCATGTTCCTTAACGGGACAGGGCCCTAATTACGATGACAATTTAAGCAATCAGTAAACAATTATCCAGACAAAGAGCATTCAATCATGCTTAATCAATGAGCACACACATAGCCTTAATCACATTCATTCTCAGGGGCCTAAGCCCTATTCATAGTTATAATCAACAACGGGGCCAAGCCCTAATGACATATATCATGTATTGGGTGTAGTTTTCTTACTTTTGGTCTGAGCACAAGTTATATATATAAACGACCTTTGAGCACGATAATGTCCCGAGCCCTAGTATTAACCTAGGCATAACCATAAATGGTGTTTTCAATGAGTTTAAGTTCCAAAATCCATTCCTGGAACCAATCCAGCGCTCTTGGGACCTCCAATCCCACCAAACAGGGTAGTGGAATCATCCCCCGAGCCCTCGGGCCAAAACCCCAAAAGATACAAAATTTTTTGCCCTGAAACACAATACGGTGCTACGGCACCGCCTACCAAGCACCACGACTCCAAAGTCAAAAACGCCAACCTGACAACCCAACCCGCGCTATAGCGCCCCTACTGGGCACTATAGAGCCAATGACAGAGAACCCAATTGTGCTGTAGCGCCATCGACTGGGCGCTATAGCGCCAATGACAAAGAACCCAGTTTCTAGGTTTTTCTCTTCGTGTTCTCCGAGTCTCAAACCTCAAAAATCATTCCCAAACCTCAGCCAAACCCACAACTGAACTGAGAAATTAGTTCTACACGTCTTGGATATCAAAACCAAATCAAAAATTCCCAAAACCCACATTAATTTCTGAAAACTAACATCCAATTATAAGCTTAATAAAAACTATAAAATAGACAAAAATTCAAGATTCAAGATTAGAAAATTGTTACCTTAGGAATTAAAGAGTTTCGTAGCAATCCCCCAAGCGATTCCCTAGCTTCAATTCCTTAAATCCAAGCTTTTCAATGAAAATTTCAAGAGCTAGAGTGAGAGAGAATAAACCAAGAAAGAGAGAGAGAGAGAGAGAGAAAGGCATGCTCTGTTTTTTTTGCTACTTTGTGGTTTCCTTCAGCCGAAGGTGAGTGACTAAGTCACTAAATTAACATCAAAATGAACACTTTGCCATTAAGCCCCTAATTTTCCACTTAATGCCCTTAAGGACATTTTGGTCTTTTACCACCACATTTCACCATTACTTTAAATAAGTCTCAACTATCTCCAAAAAAAATTCCCATTACCCAAAATTCTCGATCATGCGCTAAATTACCAAATTACCCCTAGGCACGCCCCAAGCCCGGTATTTGACCTTATTATGACCAAATCGCTACTTTGCTCGCTAGGATCGTCTCGTGGCGAATAATCCAAATATATCCACATAATAATGTGGTCTCATCATATATCACAAATATATAATCATATATTCAAATATACCCCTAATGGGTCAATATTACGAAAATGCCCTTCTAATAAGAAACGACCCACATGCATATTTAATACACTAAATCATATAATATTAGTCATATAATAATATAACTCATAATCATGCATATTATCACATAATAATACCATAAACCAATTATTGCCCTCATGACCCTCTAATCAATGCACTAAGCCATATTAGGGAATCTTGGACATTACAACTACCCCTCCTTATAGAAATTTCGTCCTCGAAATTTCACCTGAACAGCTCGAGAAACTAACTCTACATATCTGACTCCAGCTCCTAGGTCGCTTCCTCGACCTTTCTGTTCCTCCATATCACCTTAACCAAAGGTATAATTTTGTTCCTCATGACCTTGTCCCTCATGTGTAGTATCTAGACTCGATGTTCCTCATAGGAGAGATCTGCCTCAAGCTCCAGATCCTCGTAACTCAATACATGAGTCACGTCTAACACATATTTTTATGGACCAAAATATGAAATACTTTGTGTACGACCGACAGTGCCGGAGGTAGGGCTAATGTATAAGCCACCTGACCAATCCTTTCAAGGATCTGGAATGGTCCTACAAATCTAGCGCTCAGCTTGCCCTTCTTCCCAAATCTCCTCACCCCTTCCCATGGTGAGACTCTAAGGAAGACATAGTCTACCACTTGGAACTCCACGTTCCTACATTTGGGATCAGCATAATTTTTTTGCATGCTTTGAGAAGTGAGCATCCGAGCTCTGATCTTCTCAATAGCCTCATTGGTCCTCTGAACTGCCTCAGGACCCAAGTATTTCCTTTCTCCTATTTCATCCCAATGAATGACAGATCCGCATTTCCTACCAAACAACATCTCATAAGGAGCCATCCCAATGGTCGAATGATAGTTGTTATTGTATGAAAACTCTATCAAAGGAAAATACTTACTCTAGGACCCATCAAAGTCCAACACACATTCTTGCAGCATGTCCTCTAATATCTGAATCATCCTCTCAAATTTTCCATCTGTTTGAGGATAATAAGCAGTACTAAACTTCAATTGTGTACCCATAGCCTTCTGCAAACTTCCCCAAAACTTGGAAGTAAATCTGGGGTCCCGATCTGACACGATCGACCTCAGAGCTCCATAAAGGTGCACTATCTCTCTCACATAGAGACCTGCATACTGGTTAACTCTATATGCGTCCTTACTGGTAAGAAGTGAGCTAATTTGGTGTACTGATCCATGATAACCCACACCAAATCATGGTGACCCACAGTCTTGTTTAACCTTACCATGAAATCCATCTTGATGTCCTCCTATTTCCACTCTGGGATGTCCAGTAGCTGTAATAGCCCTATTAGCCTCTGTTGCTCGGCCTTGACCTATTGACATGTCAAGCACTTAGCCACATATTCTATTACATCTCTCTTCATCCCAAGCCATCAATACAACGATCTTAAATCCTTATACATCTTCGTGGTGTCTGGATGCAAAGAGATTCATCCGGAATCTCCTGTCTAATAAAAGTATCCATTGGAACACAGATCCTACCCTTGTACCTCAGCAAGCTTATATCTGACACTGTATAATCCCTAGACACTCCGGCTAGGACGTCCTCTCTGATCTTTGTCAGTTGTTGATCACCCAACTGACCTTCCTTTATTCTTTCTTAGAGCATAGACTATAGCATGACATTGGCCAACTGGGCCACCAACATCTCTATACAATCTCTGGTCATGTCCTCTACCAACTCTCTGGATATCTGTCTATGACTGTGTATCTGTCCCAGACCCTTCCGACTTAAGGCATCTGCCACCACGTTGGCCTTCCCTAGGTGATACAGGATTTCACAATCATAATCCTTCACCAACTCCAGCCAACGCCTCTGTTTCATGTTTAGACCTTTCTATGTGAAAAAGTACTTCAAGTTCTTGTGGTCAGTATAAATCTCACACTTCTCCCGATAAAGGTAATGCCTCCATACCTTTAATGCAAAGACCACTACTACAAATTCTAAATCATGAGTAGTGTATCTCTATTCATACTCTTTTAAATGACGTGATGCATAGGCAATTACCTTCCCTGACTCCATAAGAACACAACCCAAACCCTAATGTGAGGCATCATAGTATATCACGAACTTCTCCCGATCTGTCGAAAGACTCAGATTTGGAGTAGTAATCAATCTCTACTTTAGTTTCTGAAAGTTTTTCTCACACTTATCTGACCACAAAAACTTCTAATTCTTGGGTGTTAGTTCAGTCAATGAAGTGGAAATCCCAAGGAAACTCCTAATCTCTGAGGCATTCCTTGGCCTTGGCCAATCCTTGACTGCTTCAATCTTGGCTAGGTCCACCTTGATCCCATCCCTACTGACAATATGACCAAGGAAAGTTACCTGAGGTAACCAGAACTCACATTTCCTGAACTTTGAAAACATCCTATGTTCCCTCAGTCTCTGTAGAACCAACCTAACATGTGTTCTCATGTTATGACTCTGACTGAGAATAAACTAAAATATCATCGATTAAGACGATAAAAAATTGTTCAAGGTAATCTTTGAACACTCTATTCGTCAGATCCATAAAAGCATTTGGGGAATTAGTAAATCCAAAGGACATTACTAAGAACTCATGATGTCCATATCTGGTACGAAAGGTAGTCTTCGATATATCTCCCTCCTTGATCCTCAGCTGGTGATAACGAGATCGAAGATCTTTCTTTAAGAACACCATCTTACCTTCAAACTGGTCAAACAAATCATCTATCCTTGGCAGAGGATACTTGTTCTCGATTGTTAGCTTGTTATTTTCCTGTAGTCAATACACATTCTCGGAGAGCCATCTATCTTCTTCACAAAGAGAATTGGTTCGCCCCATGGCAAGAAACTAGGCCTAATAAAACCCAAGTCTAGTAACTCCTGTAACTGAAACTTTAGTTCATTAAGCTCTACTGGATCCATTCTGTACGGTGCCCTGGACACTGGCTCTATTCCTGGTGCCAGTTCACTAACAAACTCAATCTCTCTGTGTGGTGGTAACCCTGGAAAATCCTTTAGAAACACGTCGAGAAACTCACAGACAAATCTAGTCTCCTCTGGTCCCATTAGCACGACCTGAGTGGTATCTACCACACTGGCTAAGAATCCTACGCAACCACCTTGTAATAGATCTCTAGCCCTCAATACAGATATCATAGGTACACGAGGTCCATGGACAGTGCCAACAAATACAAAAGGATCCTCACCTTCAAGCTCAATGGTTACCATTTTCCTTCTGCAATATATGGTTACCCCATACTTCACTAACCAATCCATACCCAGAATCATATCAAAGTCAGTCATAGCCAACTCTATCAAATCTATTAATAACTCTCTTCCCTCCAATGTCACTGGCAATGATCTGACCCATCTCCTAGAAACTACTAACTTCCTAGTGGGCAATAAGGTCCTAAATCCCACAACATACTAGTCATATGGTCTACACAATCTATCAATAATTCTATTAGCACCAAAAGAAATTGTAGCACCAGAATTAATCAAAAGAGTATAAGGAGTTCCAACACTAAAAAGCTGACTTGTGACTACTGATGGATAAGACTCAACTTCTGCTTGTGTCTATGCGAACACTCGAGCTTAGATTGAGCTATCCGCCATTCTTGGTTCTTCCTTTCTTACCTTCGGGCAATCTTTCTTTAAGTATCCCACTTTCCCATATAAAAAGCAGGCCTTTGCCCAACACTCCCCTATATGGCGCCTCTTACATCTTGCACACTTAGGAAAAGTCCTCCAGCCCTCACTGATGCCCGACGGCCTATATGAATACCACGAGTTCTCTTGCCAGGGCCTGGAGCTGAAAAGGCATTAGGAGCCTTCCTCTTCTGATCATTGGGGCCCCCGCCCCTACCTGAACTTATAAACGGAGGTCCCACCCTCCTAGTATCTCTTCTGGTCGCGTTCTCGTGGCAAATTTTGTTCTCTGCGCTCTCAACTGTGAGCACCTTCTCAACAACCTATGCATAGGTAGTCACTCCTGGCGTAGTGGTAATGTGAACATCCTGGGCTATCATAGGTTGTAGCTCCTAGAGAAACCTCTCCCTTCTGGTCCAATCAGTGGGCACCAACTCCTCGACAAACTTTGCCAATCTATCAAATTTCACGGCATATTCTGTCACTAATTTGTTGCCCTGAAGTAACATGCTAAACTCTTTAGCCTTTTCCGCCCTGATGGCATCATTATAGTAATTTTCATTGAACAGAGCCTTAAACTCTTCCCAATCCATTGCATTAACATTTCTGGTATGGGATATCACTTCCCACAAAATTTGGGCATTCCCGAAACATATATGTAACACAGGCCACCCTTTCGTTACCGACCACCCTCATAAAGTCTAGGATGGTGGTAACCATGCTCATCCACTGTTCGACCTTGGTTGGATCTGCACTACCCTCAAAGACTGGAGGGTGTTATTTCCTGAACCTTTTAGAAAAATGTTCCCATTTATTCACAGCCTCTAGCATCTGCTCAACTGTTGGCACCATCACAGGTGGTGCCTCTGGCAAGATGTTCTTTGCAGCAACCTATTGTTGTCTCAGGACGTAGATCTCTTCTTCATGCCTCATTACCCAAGCTTGTAAATCTGCAAGCACCTGCTACCAGTTCTCAGGAATTAGCGGTGGGGTTTGACCCTAGTCATTATCATGACCCTGTCTATCATTCTGGCCCTGGTCTTCCTGGCCAGCTAATGACTCTATTTGCCTTGGAAGCATAATTCCAAGCTTATACCTTGCTGCAATATTCAATACGGCAAGTTAGGTAGTTATAACTAAACCTCTTGCTACCTCACGGTCCAAGATCAAGAATATAATCATTCACATTCAACAGTCATGCTAATAAGCATGACGGTTCATATTCATATTCAAGTATGGTGCTAATAAGTACGTTATGATATTCATAGGAATTAATGATGCTAATAAGAATTTTCTTTCACTCATAACCATATAACAATGTTCATTGACATTTTCTGACATACATGTATCTATGACAGTGCTAATGAGCGTACCTTGACCTACAGGTTAATATAACAATGCTTATAAGCATTTCTTTTACATTTACAAGAAATGTCAGTACTAATAAGCACATCCTTTTATATCATGCAGCAATCAAGGGACAAGCCCTATCAGTATATCTCATGCTACTTAATAAGGCATGCAGATTAGGCATTTATATCCTATTTTAGCAGTTAAGCACATAACCACATCAATAGTTGCTGAACCCTAAGTCGAGCTTGTCTTTAGTGGCGAGTGAACATGCCTAGCCTGTCTTTAGAAACCCTTAACCTTGGCATGCTTTGATACTAAGTTGTAATGCCCTGGTTAACCAAGAACATTACACTATGTCTTTTAAATAGTGCTTAACTCGCAAAACGAGTCATTAGGCCATAAACGTACATCTAAATGTGAATAATGGTCCAGGGTTAATATTTTTGGTTAAAAAGGAATGGATATTTTATTGAAATGTTAAACTGTAGATGGGATCCGATAATAAACGTTTACAAAGTTGTTTCTAGTTTTAAAATGATCATTACAACTCAAAAGTTATAATCTGCCGACCTAAGAGGCAAAAATAGGGTTTAACCCTTGTTCCTTTGAGAAACCTTGGTCATGGTGGTCAAGTATATATAAGAGGTTGTAGATGAGTTTGTTACAAAACAGTTATAACTAAAATATAACTAGAGTAATTACTTCTAATAACTATAATATCATCACATAAAATCCTAATTTCTAGATTGACACTTCCATTAATATTTCAAAACTGAATCTAAAAACAAACTACTAATAAAATTCCAAGAGAAAGTACAAGGATTAATATAAATATATATATATATACAATTATATATTTATGTTTCTGAAAAAACATTAGCACAAATATAAAATGAGATATTAATAAGTAAAAAGTTAAAAAATATATTAACATGGATATATTAAAATATTTTCTAAAAAAATATATCTATTAAAATAAGAACCGACAAATAGTTATTGACTGAGTTTTAACTTTGTAAATGTGTAAAAAATATATAAAAATTCTTACATAATTAATTTAAAGTGTTCTAACAAAAATGAAATGGTGTACTAATTCATTCATTACAAATTATAACAATATATTAGGCAAGTCATGAAACCATGGAAGGTGACCATAATGGAAACTAAAAATTAATTGATAATTATTCTAGTATTAAAAGTTGTTAATAATATTATTTAATAAAATAAAGTTTATATCATCTTTTGATTCACTCGTAAAGATTTCTTAGTATAATGAAGCTAGTGACTTTTATTTTGGAGATTCAATATCATGAATGTCTAGGAACATGATTTACAATATTACAATTCATACCTTCCCAATGAATCGAATATTGGTTTCCTTAAGGGTTAATTCTGGAACTGAATAATTATTGAGCTCAGATCTATAATTTAATTATAGATTAATTATTCGATGGTGAATTAATGGTACTTAAGGAACAAGAGGTAATTAGAAGGGTAAAATGGTAATTTTGACTAGCTCTAATTAGCAAACCAATAAATGGAGGACAAAACTACATTTATTGATTATATGAATGGACTACAAGAGAAAACTCTATAAATATAATTTTACAAGAACTTAGAGTGCAATTCCATATTTATAGTGGAGTAATCATGGAATTAATAAATAAGATTATTACATTAAAGAGATTAATTAATAATTTGGTTTATTGGAGTTTCGTATGATTGGTCCATGGTCCTCAGCTCAACTTTGTCCTACACTATCAAGGGTAAGGAGGTCATAAGGAAGATTTGTAGAGATAATGATTAAATTGCAAATGAATAAATTTTCTGAGCCAATGAAATAATTATGTGATAATTATGGTTAATTGATTAATTGGGAATTAATTAATTATTTAACTATATAGTTTTTATTGAGAAAAACTTTATGTTAAAATAAATATTAATCATGTTTGGATTAATATAGAGAGAGATTAATAATTATCTTATTATAAGATATTTATTTATTTAATTAAAACTGATATTTAAGATAAAGTTCATTTTGAATTAACTGATATTTATTTTGGGATAAATATATTATCTTAAATATTAATTAAAGAAACAAATGAGAAAATCAGGAAGAACCACTAAATGGCTCACGCCACTCACTATATTGCACAGTGAGTGGCACCTACAAGGATATTATCTATCCCTGAGATTTGAATTTTGAATTTCAAATTAATTTGTTTATTTAATTATATTGAATTATTCTTTTTTAATATGATGTAAATTAAACAATGAAAATAATGTAACTTATCAGTTTTATTTTAAATAAAATAAAGATTAATTAAATTAATTAATTATTTTTATAAACCTGAAAAGAAATGATACTTTTATAGAAGTTTAATTAAGCATTTAATTATCAAACTCTCTTAAGAAAGAAACGATAGAATTTCCTAAACCTGAAATTCTAGAAATTTCTATAGCATCTATCTTCTCAAACTTCTCTACATCTCATGTGCAGAGTACATATAGAGAGTTCTAAATCAACATTTGAATCATACTTGCCCACACACGTCCTTGTGTGTTTGAGGAT
Organism: Humulus lupulus; assembly: GCF_963169125.1. Taxonomy (NCBI): domain Eukaryota; kingdom Viridiplantae; phylum Streptophyta; class Magnoliopsida; order Rosales; family Cannabaceae; genus Humulus; species Humulus lupulus. The sequence continues at coordinate 60,184,641 of NC_084795.1, read as the reverse complement.
TGGCTTAGAAGGCTAAGGTGTAAGCTTTCATAAATGATAGGAAGCTCGTTGATTTATACGAAAAGATTCAATGACATTTAATAGGCTAGGATAGATAATCTCTATTCATTATATGTGTTATTTAATATATCTATATATGTATAATCATGGCTGGTATAAATATTGTGTGGGTTTCTTGCATTTTTTAAATGCATGTTGATATGTATATTAAATGCATGGATATGATTTTTGAATGTATGGTAGAATGATGGACCGTTAATTATATGGTGCTATTGGGTTAGGAATTTAAATTTCATTCTTCTAGATTTTGTGTAAGCCGTAAAGGGCATAAGATTTTTTGTATTTTTAATTTTGAAATTCAAATCTGAAGGAAGAGAGGAGCCCCGAGTAATGGAAGTTACCCATGGGATGGAAGAACCTTAAGAAGGAGATAACGAAGTCGCCCAACAGGAGGACATTGATCCAAGATTAGGCGAAGATAAGTCTGAGCTCCTAGCACTGGAGGAGCTCAAGGAAATTAGTATCGATCCAGACGCACCGTAAAAGGTTATAAAGGTTGAGAAAAACATTGGAGCCGAAAGGAAGAAGGAGTTGGTCGTGTTCATGAGAAATAACTTGGATGCCTTTGCCGGTCGCACTAAGATATGGTGGGAATTAGTCCGAATGTAATAATGCATACTTTGAATTTGGATAGGAATGCGCCTGCAAAGGCCCAAAAGCAAATGCTTTTGGGGGGAGAACGATCAGACGCTTTAGAAGAAGAAGTAGCTCGCCTACTTAAGTGTGGATTTATCAGGGAAGCAAAATATTAGATCTGGGTTCCAACGGTGTTTCCACGCGCGTTCTGTTGCCATGCTCTATAGACTAGGGAAATCCATTGATACTTCAAGATTCACATGTCAGACCTAATACCCTATTGAATGCGGTTTAATGCAAAACTGCTTTTGGAATCGTAACCCTTAAGCTACCCAGAACTAGCCTAAAAACCCCTTCTACTTTACGCAGAAAGAGGTAACCCACATGATTCATCAAAAACCATAATCTTTCAAATCCTTGACAATTAACCATTTTTTATGCACATAATTTCTAGTCGAACCTAATGTCGTTCTTTTGACCTAGTCGAACCCCTTTTAAACTCGGACATGGCCTTGAAAACTATACTGGAAGAACTTCAAAATAAAAGAACTTGTTGAAAAATAAGAGTGAGAAATTTAAACCAGGCATAGAAATACTTACGGTGTAGATGTCTGATCGAAGGGGGTTGTGATAGTTCCAAAGGTAGCAGCCTGAGAGCTTATGAGGAATGAGAGAATGCCGAAGGTTTTCGAAAATGCTCAGAGAAGAAAAGGAAACATTTTGAATGCAAAGGTGGTGAAGTTCAGGTTTAGTTCTCTTATTTATACGTAAACTTCGGGAACCAATCTAGGCCACTCTATCAGGTCACTTCAAGATCCAAAGGTCAAGATTAAATGACCCCTGTGGCAGCAAAACATTGACAGGACAATTGTCAAAGTGCTTGAAACCTGAACAGGCACCTAATATAGACGACCACGTGTTTAACACTCGAGTAGTGGGTGAGCACGATTGATCATAACAGAAGCCTAAAAGCCTCTACTGTGCGTGTTAGAAGTGACGTCATGCACGAGCAGGAGCTTGAGGGCCAAATGTTGTACCCCAAAATAAGAATGGATTCAATCATTCAGCTTGGGGTTACAGCTGGCAGATAAACACATGGAGAAAGCATGTGAGTAGGACATCCAGCTAACTTTGATGTGAGAAGCTCGAGTTAGACATTGCAATATGACAACCAGATAATCTCTAGATCGCCTCTCTGGACAATAACCTAGTTCGAGACATGTGATGGCTAGATCTCCTTCTGGATACTCTGAACTTGGTTCGTATCAAAGTCTGTTTGCTCTTTGATATCTAGCTCGAGGAAAATGTTCAGCTCGTGGAAACCTACTCATGACGCACAGTGAAGGATCCCAAAAGAATAGGAGGTTTCTTATATGCTCATTAATGCTCGAGTTGTATTACACATTTATTGCCCGAGATAACAGATGTAAATTTCATAGGCAATGATATCCTTATGTAAATGTAAAATTATCCAAATTGATTATTTACCATATATATGCATGCGGTTACCCAAAATTGTCCAGGAATACCCACTATAAATATCAGGGCAATGGACATGAAAAGAGATGGCTTTTTTAACATACAAAAACTCTACAAAAATTGCAAGAGATTCATAATATTGCCTCGTGGACTTGATGGATTTTAACCACTAAAACACGTAAAAGTTAATTACAGTTTAGAAAAGAGAACTAATATCTCTATTATTAGACTTCTTAATCAATTGTTGGTAAAAAAATCGCATCAACATCTGCCTAAGTGCTTTGTGGGTAGAAAATTGTGTGTCTTACAAGTGAGCATAAACTCCTATTTATATAGTTTTAATAGACTCTTTGAATTTCAAATTCTACAAACCCCCTTGGGTGTTACCAATGTTTAGTAGGATATTTATGTAATTAAAATGAAGATTGGGGAGTTACTTGGGATGTTAAAACTGATCAAATTGAAGAAACGACAAAATAGAATTTGGCTGCTGGCACCCCAGGATATTTATATGTAGAACCGATCAAATTGAAGAAACGACAAAATAAACTCCTATTTAGTAGGACATTTATATGTAGAAATTTTATGATAGTTTGTTACCTTGAAATACTTGTCTTCTAAAGACTGAGTTATATTAAAAAAAAAACCTTTCGGTTTTAACACTCATTTTTGTAACACACTAGTACTCATATATCATATTGGACACAATTTGAGTATTCCTAATATTCACTTGATTGATTTGTTATTACTTATTAAACCTATTACACCCAGATTTCGAGACCAGAAATTATGACCTCGAAAGCTGGACTCGTCAAGTATGAGCTCGAGATATATAAAACACATGTTTGAGGACTAGTTGTGAAACCTCCGAAGAAAGATGGTAATCTCGAAGACATGTAACCTCGAGATTCTTTCCAGGCACGAAAGGGCATAGCATCGGGATACATCCATTACCGAGTGCCTTCAGATCGAGTAGTCCGAGCTTAAAGAGTGCAGGCTCGAAATATCACAGCCTCGATAGAATTTATCTACTCCAAGCAGGTCTTGGAATAAGACGGCTAGTTCGTAACTTGTCCGTAAACCTTGACTAACACGATGCTAGTTGCTGGCCTCGGAGATTTGATGAGTCATCTGATGTAACGCATTATGTACGTTTAAAGATATTTATTGTTGTAACATCCCAACATTAAAGGGATATTGATAAGTTTGTTATCCGTTTCCGGGTCTTCAGGGGACGTTTCCTTGTATATAGGAGTTACAACATTTAATGTAATTACTTCAATTAATATGTAGAAGTATCTTCCTGAAATATGTGGGAATGAACTCTGAAACCTCTCTATAAATAGAGAGGTCATGAACACTTGTAAGGGGAGGGATCTTTTGATATCTTGAGAGAAAACTCTGGGTAATTCATCTCTGAAGGATTTCTAGAAAACTCCAAGTCTTAATAACATAAACTCGTGGACTAGGCAGATCCAACTACTGAACCACGTAAAAACCTTGTTGTTCCACCATACTATTCATTCGCACCATAGCTCATATTGTTTAATTGCTCTACGTTTTAAGTTGACGAAAAACGGCGTCAATAGTTTGGTGCTTTAATTGAGAGCATTAAGCAGTATGAATCTAAGTCTAGTCATTCGAAGAAGCCTCCCTGATCAGCTATGGTCGTAAATGATCCTAATATTCTTGAATAAGAAGTCAGCTATCCGCGACGCTCTGGGAAGCTGCCGATGATGAACCCGGACCCAGAGGAGATAAGTGAATCCTCTGACTCTCAAGGACGTCCTACACCACCGGCCCCCAGGGATGATGAGGACATGTACTATAATCCTGAGCGACATGTCCCCATTGTGGAACTCAAAAACCGTCAGATGAGAAAGCAATTGGCGAAGGCCAAGAAGCGTAAGGAGGAGCTAGCTAGATTGGCTGTGGAGGCACAGGCGGCTCAACCCCAACCTCCGCCTGAGATCCAGGCCCCACCTCCGCGGGATGTTCATGTTCCTCCTCACAGGCCTCGTGGGCGACCTCGCAAAAATGCTAAAAGAAGAACAGAGCAACCTCTGCCACCGGCAGAACAGCCTGCTCCCACAGGGACCTGCAGGAACACCCGGGCTAGAGCTCCTGTTAACTCGACTGTTGAGTTACCAGTTGAAACTGGGAATAACCGAGCCCCTACAGCGGCTCAAACTCAGAATCCTGGTAACGCACAGAACGTTCCTGAGCCAGCACAGGAGAACTCGGGACCTTCTAGACCCCGAAATGGGTGGCAGCCACTATCACCCATACGACACCCTCCATCGCCGATAAGGTTGAGTTCAACGAAACAACTTGGTGGGGAGAAGGATGACTGTAATGACAAGCTCAAAGTCTTGTTCGTCCTCGAATGCGCGTCCACCTTGCATTAAAGATAAACGATACGTTTTCCACATGGCAGCTGTTAGGAAATCTCTATTCCTTAGGGATTTGTAGTTATCAGATATTAAATTCAAATTATCATGGGATATTATGTAATTAATGTATTTGTCTACATTTATTTCAATTTTGAATAATTGATTGTAACTTCCATGAATCAGTGGAAGATATTCTCTTAACCAATTCTATAAAAAGCCTGGGATTTTTCATTTGGATTCACGCACAAAGATGTACCGAGAATACTCTATCAAATTGCTCTGAAAAAGCTTCGAGAGAGTATCAAGATCAATAATATTGACTCGTGGGCTAGGCAGATTTTAACTGCTGAACTGTGTAAAAGCTCTTATGTTCTAATCTTTCTGAAATATTGCTTAATGCTCTTCAATATTAAGTTGATAAAAAACGACATCAACAATTTGGTGCTTCAGTGGAAAGCATTAAGCAAATCTCTATATTGTTTAATAGAAAGCCTCTTCCATTGCAGCAATGGGTGTCAACATCTATTATAATCCTGAGAGGTATGTGCCCATTCTGGAATTGGAGAATCGCCAACAGCGCCAACAATTGGCCGAAGCCACGTGACATAATAAAGAATTGTCCAGGAGGGCCACTGAGGCCCAGGTGCTTCCTCGAAGGGCCAGGTATCCCCGCGAGAGTACTGCTGCCAGAATGGCTAAACATAGGGCCCAACAGACCCAACGTGCCAGACTCCAGACTCCATAAACCGACAACTCTGATGATGAGCTCAAGCTCTTTGCTCCACATGTATCAAATACACCATTCCCCTACGGGTTCAAGATACCTCATGTAGCTCCTTTTTATGGGAACTCAGACCCATACATCCATCTGAGCATGTTTAACACAATCATGCGTGCCAGCAACGTTGGTTACGAGCTCAGAGGCATCCTATTTCGAACAACTCTTACGGGACCCGCGAAAAATTGGTTCTACAAGTTTCGAAGGCATTCCATCTCATCTTGGGAACAATTAGCGAAAGAGTTCAAGAAGAAATTCAAGTTCATGGTAGACGTTAGGCCCAAATCCTCGGCCTTGACAAATGTTAGACATCAACCAGGAGAGTCGTTAAAGAGTTACCTGGCAAGGTTTAACATAGAGGTGGCACGAGACCGTAATGTTGATGGAAGTTGTCACATTATGGTAGTATGAGCTGGAACAATAACCAAGTTCAACAAAAGGGCTCAGAGATTCGTCAACGTAGAAGAGTCGAGGTCAGCAATAAAACTAACCCCTCAGCCATAAAAATGACCCCTCATCCTATTAAAACTACAACGACGAATGTTAACTCAATCTCGACTTCGGCTACCCCCTCAACGTCTCGACCCTCGGGAGACAACCCTTCAAAGAGAAAGAAAAATGAAAAGAATAACTCAGAGGCAGACGGAGGGAAAAAGAAGAAAGGAGAAAAGTATTTCTCCATTTATACGGTTTACACCAAGCTTACTAAAACTCGGGAGAACATTTTTGTCGCGAATGAAAATCAGGTCTCATTTAGGCGACTTGACCCAATGCGAAATCAAAAGTAAGAATAAGACATCAATAAGTATTGCAGATTCCACAGGGACATCGGGCATACCACCGATGAGTGCTGAAAAATAAAAGATGAGATCAAAGGTCTGATCTCGAGAAGGTATTTTGGAAAATATATAAAAAATTGAAATCTGTCTCAAGCGTCGGCTGGACAGAGGGCATCTCCTATGTAGCCTGCCTAGCAGAATACCACCTCACGAGCAAGGGAGGATGATCGACCTCTCCCGTTAGATGGGGAGGATGTGGTAACCATTTTCAGAGGACCAAACCTTGCTAGATCGGGTAGAAATGCCCAGAAAAGATATGTGAACGAGCTTAAAGCAGGAGGCAGATCTCCCTACGAACCTGAACCGCGAGTTCCAAAGTAACAAAGGGTTTAAACTCAACCCATTACTTTTACAAAAGAGGATGCATCGCACGTTCACTTTCCCCACAACAACCCTCGGGTCATCACACTCTAGCTCACCAACAAAAGGGTGCGTAGGGTCTTGATATATAACGAGAGCCTAGTTAACATCCTTTATATGGCCACTCTGGAAAAGATGAGACTCACACTTTGAGATTTGAAAGATTGTGCAATGACGTTGTATGGATTTTCTAGAGAAGGAATATCCAGCATGGGATCCATTGAGCTCTCAGTAACCTTGGGAGACTCTCGAGTCTTGATGATCAAGATGATGGAGTTTATAGTGCAGACACCCAATTTACCTACAATGTATTGCCTAGGAGACCAGCCCTAATTGGGCTGGGGGTAGTGTCATCCGTTAGGCATTTGGCAATCAATTTCCCAACATCTAGTGGTATTGGGACACTGAAGGGAGACCAGCTCACTACACGGGAATGCTATAGAATTTCCATGAGAGGGAATATCCATACAAGTGCCCAGGCACATGTTGTTATCCAGAAAATGAGTGGATCTGTCTTTGAAATGGAAGAAGAAATTGACCCGAGAGTCGAGGAAGATAGGGCCGATCTCAGACCAATTATGGAGGTTGAAGAAATTTGACTCGATGAGAAAGATGCCACAAGGGCAGTAAAAATTGAAAAAACCTCTCCAAAAATGCAAAATAGCAATTAATTCACTTCTTGAGAGAGAATCAAGATGTGTTTGCATGGTCGCCATCAGATATGGTTGGGATTAGCCCAAGCATTATAAGCCATGCACTCAACATAGATAAAAGCATCCCCCCGAAGTAACAAAAAAGATGGCTCATGGACGAAGATAGGAAGAAAGTCCTAAAAGAAGAAGTCAAAAGACTGAAGGCAAATCGGTTTATCCGAGATGCTTTCTACCCGGACTAAATAGCCAATCATGTATTAGTTCTGAAGCCCAACGGAAATTGGCGAACTTGCATTGATTATTTGGACCTCAACAAGGCATGTCCCAAGGATTGCTTTCCCTTGGCGCGAATTGATCAACTCGTAGATGCCACTGCAGAACACTGCATCATGTCATTCATGGATGCTTACTCTGGATATAACTAGATAGCCATGCATGCGCCTGACCAAGAACATATAAGCTTCATGACCGATAACGGTTTGTATTGCTACAATTTAATGTTGTTTGGGCTCAAGAATGCAGGGCCACATACCAAGGACTGATGAATAGGATGTATGCTGAGCAGATAGGGAATAACAGGGAAGTTTATGTGGATGATATCCTAGTCAAATCCAAGCACAACTATAATCATGAGCACGATCTTGTTGAGTGCTTCGCTCCAGTCCAAAAATACAATATGAGACTTAACCCACAGAAATGCTCATTCGGAGTGTCCTCAGGAAAGTTTCTTGGATTCATAGTGAATGCTCAGGGTATAGAAGCTAATCCCGACAAGATTAAGGCATTAATTGACATGCTCTCACCTCAAAAACATAAAGATGTCTAGAGCCTAACTGGATGAATGGCGGCCTTAAGTAGGTTCATCTCGAAATATACAGATCGATTCCTTCCATTTTTTAATCTTTTAAGTGGGGGCAAGAAATTTGAGTGGTCTAATGAGTGTGAACTCGCATTTCAAAACCTTAAAAAGCACCTCGTTGAGCCACCAATTCTGTCCAAACCAATCACAGGGGAAGTTTTGTTCCTATACCTTGCCACAACCGAGCATGCCATCAGTGCAGTATTTGTTCGGGATGATAAGAAATTGCAAAAACCTTTTTACTATGTCAGCGAAAGGTTACTGGGGGTAGAGTCGAGATATCCATTAATGGAAAAGCTGGCTTTGTGCATGATACATGCATCTCGGAAGTTTCGACCCTATTTCCAAGTGCATCTTATACATTTATTAACTGATCAGCCACTAAAGCAAGTATTATCCAAGCAGGAGGCCTTCAAGAGATTGTTAATATGGGTCGTCGAACTAGGGCAGTTCGAGATCACCTATCATCGTAGAACCATAATTAAAGGGCAAGCCTTGGTCGATTTCTTAGTTTGATGTACGGGGATCACCAATGAGGAAGTCATAACCCCAGCCCGTGAGTTATGGAGACTTTACGACAATGGATCCTCCAACGAGAATGGGTCGGGGGCGGGAATCATTTTGATCACTCCAATGGGAAATCTTTTTCACTTAGCCTTACGGTTTTGCTTCGAAACGTCAAATAACGAGGCTGAGTACGATGTGTTATTAGCAAGACTGTGGATAGCCACTAAGCTCAAAGCAAAGGCCATTCACAGCTATAATGACTCCCAGTTAGTCGTTAACCAGGTCGTTGGTGAGTATCAGGCTCGTGTCATTAAAATGGTAGCATATTTGGAGAAGGCTAAGGCAGCGTTTAGGGAATTTGAGTTCTATGCTATAGAACAAGTTCCACGGGAGCGAAATTTAAATGTGGACGCATTAGCCAAGCTTGCCATGACCAAAGAGGCTCACACACTCAATATGGATCCAGTCGAATTCCTACCAGTCCCGAGCATAACCAAGCCCAAGGAAGAAAATGTCAACATGATTGACTCGCAACCCACCTAGATGACCTTGATAATTCACTACCTCGAAACCAGGAGTCCCCCAGCAAACCGAAATGAGGCTAGAAAACTTATGGACAAAATACCAAGATACACCATCTTGGAAGGAAAGTTGTACAGAAGAGGGTATTCCATGCCACTACTTAGGTGTGTAACTCCCCTGAGGCAAAGAAGATTTTATAAGAAATCCACAAAGGGTTTTGTGGAGACCACACAAGGGGGAAAATCAATTAGAAAATTAATATGAAACCCAAAAAGTAAGAGTCAAGTAAACTAAACTTACCAAAAACCCCAGCTCCATAGTCTGGTCAATGAGGCGTGTTGGATTTCCCCCCTCAGGAATCGTCGCATGTCAGCATCGAGTTCCTGGATGACTAGCCGACCAAAGACAAAAAGTTCGAGCATAGGTCAACTCCTAGGGCCCTAGCCACGCCTGCCAAGGGGTATTCCTGCACATGGGTCAAGGCGACAAAGTGGCGAAGCACGGTCGGGACCGGGGCACCTACGGGCTTAGGAGCTGAGGGAAGTGCGACCATTTTTCCCTTGTCTCCAGTTGGAACTAGGTGGGGAGGAGATGGCATGTCAAAGGATTGGGGGGCTGGGTCGTGGGTTTGGCAGATGTAGCCTTCGAGGGGGAGGACCCCTCAACAATCTTGGCAGCCTTCGCAGGAAGAGCGCCCTTCTTCGAGGTGACGCGCCCTCGCTTGATGCCATGAGCCTTGAGAGGTTTCACTAAGAGGTTATCCAAATCAGAGTCCATGTCACCTGAAAAAAGGAAAATAGTATGTTAGTAGATTATAAAGGTCACCATACATAAAAATGACAAATATCAAGAACCTAACTGGAAGACTCATTTAAGATTGAGCTCAGAGACTAAGAAATTCCCTTATCTTCTAAAGATGCTACAGGAGTCCCCTCCCTGAATGGAGGGGATATCCTCGAAAGGTCGTTATAGACATTTGTCCCATACTACACAACTACCCTAGCCCAATCCTCATTTAAGATATACATTGTTTAGTATGGCCCTAACCGACTATCGATCCTACGGACTCTAAGGTCTTCCCTCAATTATTCCAGGAGTTATTGCTAGGGTCCTTAAAGAGAACCATCATGTCGCATTCATATTAGAGAAGAGAGGGAGACCACATAGTTGGGTCGAGCACGACTTTACCTCCTGACAAGCTCGCAGAGGCCTCATCATGTACATCATTACTCGAGCCCAAGGGTTTGATTGGGTAAGACTTAGGGATATGCAAGTTTGGTCTGCGTGTTTACCTCTCGCAGGAAGCTTGATAGTGGGCATCGGCACATCTTCCCACCTCGCGTATTTACGAATCCCCGAGTCGTCTGTGGATTCGCCTTCGCCCAAGATTCCACAAGCCTGGAGCTTATCCTCATTGAGAAGATCGGTGAGGGATCTTCAACTGTAAGGGAGCTGAATGATTGCCTCCTTGTGCTCCTTCATAGACTTTGTCAAAGTAGGTCGATGATAGTTGGCTGTAGGCAAGAGTTGAATGAACATTTCGAGCTCGACAAATCAAAGGAAAAGTGAAAATGAGCAGGGCAAAAATACTTACGAATGCGTTGGAAGGAATAGAACTGGGAAGGAACGAGCCCATCTATCCAAAAGAAGATGGTTTTGAAATTTGGAGGATGATTTGGGATGTCTTCGAACAACCACTTCTCTTTCGGGTAGCTCGATAGATAGTAAAACCCATCTTCTCCATGGGCTCGAGAGTTGTTGCTCTTGAGGTAGAAGAGATACAAGATCTCTTGTGTCGTAGGCTTGTCCCACTTCATCTCGTGGTATAGCGGCCTTAGGGCTCATAAAACTCTGAAAGAGTTGGTCTGGAGGTTAAAAGAGGCAATGCCAGAATAATATATAAAACTTTTAAAGTAACATAGAAAGGCCCCAGCCCTCATATGCTCGGATCTCCAGGCGGCGAGCTTGACTTTCTGATTGGGATTACCATCTCCCAAAGTGTAGCAAAAACGTTTTTTGGAGGTTGCAAGCCGACACAGCAGTTGGCCAGATAACTTTAGACCATGAAAGGCCAGTAGCTCGGAGATGTGGCTGGTGGAAGTAACTGAGCTTCGGTAGTGCTCAGCCTAAAAAAATCGTCCTTCGATGTGGTCATTGAAAGGGATTGGGAGGTGGTTGGTTGTTTTGGAATATTCACCATAAGAGTGAATGAAAGCTCGCCCGAAGGATAGGCTAAAGTGACTCTACAGTTGGGGACTAACGAGATTGGCCGGATCTCGAGGACTAGATCTAGAAATGCAGCTAATCGAAGTCGCTTCCTTTTTCCTTCTTCGACCTCATCAATCTGGTGTCAAAGGTGGGCTCGAATGTCCTCTTGTTTGAGCTCTTCTTTGTGCTCCCTGATGAGCCATTGATTTTGGGAGAATGGAGACTTAGGTTGATGAGATGGTGGGTAGTAAAGAATGGCAGGCTCGGGCCCCAACCGATTCTCTATAGAGTGCGACATCTAAGAAGAAAGAAAAAATTGAGGACCCATCATTTTAAAGATGGAAAAAATTATCTTGATAACTCGAGTTTGCAAGCTCCAGATAACGAGATTTCCTTATTCCAGCCTAAAGGCTCGAAAGGGTGACATTAATTTGAATAACCACCAAGAGTACACTCACGCGAGAGTGGGGTGGTTATTACTAGTTTAAAAGAACACTCGATTTCCAGGGAAAAAGTTGGCAGTTACCCGAAAAGGAAATAATTTTGGGACATGTGCATTAAAACCCTAGATATGGGCTTTCGATTTGTGTCATCTTCATTCCAGGTTCGGGCCCCAACACCCAGCCCCCATGTCGCCTCCTTCCACCTAGCCACGTCACCTTCCACCCAGTCGTCCCTGGAAGTTTGTCGTGGATCTAAGAAACAAAATGGGATTCAATACCTCCGATAACACCAGTTGGAGAAAATTAAGATGGTGAACGGAGATCTTCAAGTGATGGGAATACTAATCGACGGGCCTAGGTTTATATAATATATATTTTTTTTCAGTTAATAGATTGAGTTTCAGATTTAGTGTTGTATCTTGATTTCATTTTTATGTTTTACAACTTTTAGGATGTGTTATAAAAACTATTCAAGCAATCTTAAGCTTATTGTGTTATGAAATCTATTCGAGCAATGAGTTGTTAAATTTGTTCAATCAATATTGTTGTATTGATGTGTTGCAAAAATCTCAATTGAACTAGTATGGCTAAATTCATGGTGTTGGTCGAGCTTTGCTTAAGAGTCATGTTCTTATGCTAATGTTTGTTCTTGCTTAAGCTTAATTGATCCATTCTGGGTGTTGGGTGTCTATTGCTCAAGCTCCCACCAGAAGCTTCGTCGTCAACAATGGCCTAGTTTCTCAAGTTGAATGAGGAAGACAAAAAGACAAGAGGAAGAGGTCGCGAGCCAATATTTCCCCCTTTTACTTTTTATAAAACCCTTATTTTGTATTAATTTTGTTTTATTTATTAAATTGTGTTTAATTTATTATGAATATAGAAAATAAATAAAATAGTTAAATAATCGCATTAAACTTAAAATATGGAGGCATTTTATTTGTATTTAAATAATATTTTACCAAAATTAGGATTGGGTATTATTATAGTCTATTTTTTCAAAATAAACACTACAACAATATAAGGGTTTTATGACTTTATTTTGGAGATATTAAAAGTCTACATCTCCCATTAGGAGAGGTGAGAGGCATCCCACGTCTCCCAGTGGGTTCATTGTAGGAGCACATCCCACGTCTCCCAGTGGGAGACATTGAAAGGTGTCAAAAAACGTGGATTTTCAATGTCTCCCACATGGGAGTCGTGGGATGTCTCTCACCTCTCCCAATGAAAGACATTGAAAGTCCCTGGGAGACTTTTCAATGTCTGTCCTTAAGAGATGTGGGATCTCCCATGTCTCCCAGTGGGAGACATTGAAAAATCTTCATTTTTTTAAAAGTAAGTTAATTAATTTAAAATTGATTTAATAATTAATTAAATTGATATTAATATAATTAATTGAATAGAAAATGATATAATTAATTAAAATAAAATTTCAAATCTTCATTAATGAAAATTTATAATATTGTTTTAATAATTAATACATAAAATAATAGCACTAAATATCTAACAATATTTAACTTATTCTTGTAATTTTAGAAACTCGATTACATCAAATTTGTGTTTAAAATAGAAATTTTGAGGCAAACATCACCATAAAATCCCATTCCAACAAAACCTCAACCTACAAAATTAAAATTAATTAATAAATAAATGATTACTATACAAATAAAAAAAATTCCAATGAGCCACTAATTAACTTAAACATAAAATGAGGTATGTATAGAGCTTAGACTTGTAAACTCTAACAGCGAAGTCACTAAAAACTCAATAATCAACAAAAACATATAACTTTTCTTATATCTCTAATTTAAAAAAATTTATTTTAATAAGATTGAATGAAAGGGCTTGGGAGATGGTTGGTTGTTTCGGAATATTCACCATAAGAGTGAATGAAAGCTCGCTCGGAGGATAGGCTTTAGTGACTCTATAGTTGGGGTCTAAGGGGATTGGTCGGATCTCGAGGTCTGGATCTAGATATGTAGCAAACCGAAGTCATTTCCTTTTTCCTTCTTCGACCTCGTCAATCTGGCGTCAAAGGTGGGCTCGAATGTCCTCTCGTTCGAGCTCTTCTTTGTGCTTCCAAATGAGCTGTTGATTTCGGGAGAATGGAGACTCAGGTCGAGGAGATGGCGGGTAGTAAGGAATGGCAGGCTCGGGACCCCACCAATTCTTTGAAGACTACGACATCTAACAAGTAAGAAAAAAGTGAGGGCCCATAATTTTGAAAGAAGGAAAAATTTATCTTGATAACTCAAGTTTACATGCTCGAGATAACGAGATTTCCTTCTTCAAGCCTGATGGCTCGAAAGGGCGAGATTAATTTGCATAACCACCCAGAGTACACCCACGCAAGACTGGGGCGGTTATTACCAGTTTAAAATAATCTTTGATTTCCAGGGAAAAAGTTGGCAGTTACTTGAAAAGGTGATATTTTCGGGACACGTGCATTAAAACCCTATTCCAAAACCCTATTTCTTAAGCTACACGACACCCATGACATAAATACTCCATTACCTAAAAAACTCCATTTTTACATGGTTTTGCCAAAAATATTCAATCTAAACCGTGTTTCTGATCATTCCAAATCTACCCAAATCAAAAATTTGCCTAATGCAAAGAAAATCCTTAAAAACCTGGTAGAAACCAGAGAGCTATCCTCACGAATAGATGAAACACGTTCAAAATATATATACATATTAATACAAGAGGAAGATCAGATAACTTATGCAAATTGGATTGTGGATATGAAGAGATTGCTGATTGAAGGAGCTGTTGCAAGAATGATCTCACAAAACCAAAGGAGGAGAGGGCACTCTGTTTTTTGGGCTTAGTGAACATGCAAATAAAACCTGGGTTTTTTTCTATTTTTTCTCTGGTTCGTGCTTTTTGAGGAATGAAAATGAAGGTGATGAAGATGAAGAGGGTATACATATATATACCCAAGTGGGGATGTCAAAGGTCGAAAGGATCTGGGCCATTGATTTGGATTAAAAGAGGATCCAAAGGATCATATTTAATTATGGAAACTATCGGTAAAATGGTCCTAGGAAAGGATGTGTACAAAATAGGGAGGTACTCGAGTACACTCAGTATGCAATCCCCTAACGACACGTGTTCGCACTTGATTGAGGTAGGTCGGCATGTTGTTCGAAAGTGAAGTTCAAAAGTTTCCTTTTCATAGGTTTCAAACCAACAATTTTGAGGGGGCAAAATGTTACACCCAAATTTCGAGGAAGAATAAATGAGCCTCGAAATGTAGGCTCCAAAAGCGTAAGCTCGAAAATAACAAGCATTGGATGAACACTTGTATAAATATGCATGATTCCTGACCTGTTGTTGTTGGCAATCGAGCACGAGTTGAAAGGCTCAAGCTTAAGTTTCAAGCTCGAAAGAAAAAATCTTCTCTGAAGTATGTGGGTATTATTCGAGCCCTAGTTACAGGCTCGAGGGAAATGGTCTCCAAACGTTGAGTTTGATGAAACCACTAGGTTAGGAGATGGCTGACTGGAATGACGAGCTCGAAGTCTTGTTCGTCCTTGAAAGCACGTCCACCTTGCATTCGAGATCATCGACTCCTTTTCCACATGGTAGTTGTTAGGACATCCCTATTCCTTAGGGATATGTAGTTATCAGATATTGAATCCCAATTATCATAGGATATAATGTAATTAATGTATTTATCTACATTTACTTCAAATTTGAATAATTGATTGTAACTTCACTGAATCAGTGGAAGATATTCTCCTAACCAGGTCTATAAATAGCCTCATATTTTTCATTTGGATTCACGCACAAAATTGTACTAAGAATAGTCTGTCGAATCGCTATGAAAAAGCTATGAGAGAGTATCAAGATCAATAATATTGACTCGTGGACTAGGCATATTTTAACTGCTGAACCGCATAAAAGATCTTATGTTCTATTCTTTCTAAAATATTGCTTAGTGTTCTTCAAAATTAAGTTGAAGAAAAACGGCGTCAACAGAGATACCCTTTTAATTTTAAATTTCACCAACCCTATTGGTTGTTACCATTGTTTAATTGTATGTTTATAGAAATAAAATAAAGATTTGAGAGTTACTTTAAATGTTAAAACCGTTCAAATTGAAGAAATGACAAAATGGAATTTGGCTGCCAGCACCCCAAACTGCGCCCTGGGACATTCCAAGCTTGGTCGTGAGCCTCTAACTCCCATGCTGTGTCCTGGAGGCTGTTACAACCTCCCAATTTTGCACATTTTCTCAAAACTTCCCAATATCTTTCTCACATGATTTTGTAATCTTCGTACACCTTATGTAGGTTAAAATCACATCTTCAACAACAATATCACATTATGACTTTATGAAATTCAATAAAAAAAAAGTGTAAATCTCAATATTATTTGTAATATTTTCAATTTACAAATTTATAGCTGATTTATAACTTCAAAATATGTAACACTTGGACACACACAAATGTCTAATTTTGTAACTTTCAATATTATTTTACAAAATGTGACAAATTAGATTTGTGTGATGTTTACCGAGTTTTTCGGAAACGAATAACTAACGGAATAATAAAAAGATAAGAACTGTAGAAATGCTGAAATGTAACTAAACAAACAGTGTTTTTACGTGGTTCAGGCGTTAACAAGCCCTAGTCCAGGACTCGAAAAGGTACCCTTAGGCGTGCTGGGATGTGTGCGGCTTTGACCTGACGGGCGTGTCAGGCGGGATCCTGTGTCAGGCGGATATCATTCCAAATATGCCTCCTCCAGGACTCGACCGTTTGGCTTTGTTCCGTGCGAGGCACGGAACTGCTTCCGCGGAGACCACTCGAAGAGCTTCTCCTGGAAGGAGCTTCCCCGAAGGATACCCCTTCGGGAGTCCGGGAGAGTTGACGAGTTTCCGTATTGTGTTTGCTTGGAAGAGTAATCCGGACACTAAGCGGGAGAGGCGAAGCCTTTCTGTTCATCCGCGAGCTCTGGTCACCTACCGTGAAAGACATCGATAATTCTGCTTCCCCGAGGTCATCAATCTAAACGCTATCCGGAAATCTGGATAACATGTGACAAATCACATTTGCGTGACAAATTACATTATTCCCATTATTTAATCTAATATTATATTATCTAAAATAATATAACAATATATCCATCACATATTAATATAAACGTCTATGATAAGAAGCATTTCTATCATAAGATAATAATTACTAAAAAAAATCATGAATATATTCTCATGAATATATAAAATCATGAGAATGTGTAAAATATATATAAGTTTTAAATTATGTCATTAATTTTGATTAACTCATGGCTAAATATATGTTAAAACTAATTATATACCGTGAAAAATCTAATAGGGAAGTGCAATTATTTTATGAGAATAATTAATAATTAATAAAATATATACTAAATGCTACCATCTAATTATTATTAGCTTATTCATAGCTATTCCTAATAAGTAATAACGCATATGCACCAAAAAACAAGATCCTTATAAGGTATATGCATTAAATACTGCCATACCCAGAAAAAAGTGGAAGTTACATCCAAACCAAGAAAAAACCACAGAAAAATCGAGACCTAAGTACTGCCATACCTATTTCACACCACCATATTCAAAGGAATCAAAAAACAATAATAATCATGAGGGTTCAATAATTTACCTTAATGAGAATACGGGTTCGACGGGTTCGACACTGTGGGTTTCGAGCTTTGTTGTCATCGTTGGCTCGACAGGTTCGACAACAGTTCTGGGTGGCCGACTTTGGAGAAGAGAAAGAGAGAGGGTGAGATCGACGAGTTCCCTTTGCTTTTTGGGGTTTGCTTCGGTTTGTGTTTGGGTTTCGGGGATTGAGTGTCTCAAGTAGATAGAGAGAGTGAGAGAGTTTGTGTGGGAAAAAATTTGGGTGGAAAAAAATGAGAAGGGTATTTTTAGTACTTGGTGAATGTTTAACACTAATTTGAAAAATTAATTAATGCTGGTATTATTTAGTAATTATACACTATTATGTATAAAAAGTGAAATTTGCCTTAAGTAATAGTGCATATGTATGAAAAAATAAGATCCTAATAACGTATAGAGTAATGATATGTGCACAAAAAATATGCACTCAAATTACACACAATGACATGTCATTACTTTTTAAAACAGTAGGTCACATTCTTAATAAATGTAATTCATTAGGCTAAAATATCACATCACTATGTGTAATATTTTGGGTTCACATTTCATTATTTATAAAGGATATACACTTAATAAAGGTCAGGTGTAACCCTCAATTATCCCAAATTAAATAATTTGACGGTAGGGATAAAGATAGAGATAATAATATAATGACATTCAAATTGTGTCACCGTGAAAATTCCTAATTGTCAAACAGATAGATCAAGATCCTTTGACTTATTGTTTACCTAACACGATTTCATTACGACAACTTAATGAATTTAATATATCTCACGTCATAATTTCTTCACATGTCCACGTATCCATTATCACTGATTTTTAAAAAAAAAACAAAAATATCAACTCATTTTTTTTCATCCACATATCCATTATCACTTTCTGTCTTTTCAACCAACTAAGGATGTACTAATTATAATCTTCATTCATATCCACTAATTAGCTTAAACGATTTAGTTTTTTTTTTTCGTTTCAGAATCTTTATTTTTTGTCTTTCACTCTCTTTTTCAATAATTCTAAGGGATAAGAGATAAGAATTACATTATTAATGTCAATTAAATTATATATAATTAAAAATTAGACCATCTGTAATAGGAGTTCCAAATATTGTGCTAAATTTAGCAAAAAAATTTAATAAATGATATATTGGTACACCTTTTATTATAGCTATGCTTCAATAAATATGTATATAAAATCAATAGAAAGTTAAATTTTGAATCAACAATTTAATATTTATTGGAAATATAAAAAAAAAAAAAGGAAAATATAAATTTAGACCATTTATTTTGCAATAGTTAATGATCGGAATTTTTGTTTTGGAAAATTACAAATCAAACTTTATGTTTTGCAAAAAGAGATAAAATAATACCCTTAGATTATTTAATTAAATTTAAATAATTAAAAGTAGATTTTCAAATAAAAACTAAATTAAGTTAATTTCACACTAGAAAAATAAATAATACATTAACTAATTAAATATAAAATAAAATAAAAAATTCACAAAAATAAAAATCAGATCATTAAAAATAAAGTTACATATAATTTAAAAAAAAAAAAACTAAAACTAAATCAGAAAATTTAAAAATGAAACATTTCTTCTCTGTCCCTCCTCCTCCATATTCTTCCCTCCTAAATCTGCAGGAACCTTGGCTGCCGACCCCCTTGCAGCATCTTCCCCATCCCTGTAGCGTCGAATGAGCCCTAACCATCGTCGATCCCATTCTTGATATGGGCCATGCGATCTATGCCATCGTCATTCTAGATTCTGGCTATCGATTTGAGTCGTCTTCATTCCACGTTTGGGTCGTCTGTGCGATCGTCGAGCCCCAACACCCAGCCCCAATGTTGCCTCCTTCCACCTAGCCACGCCCCCTTCCACCCAGTCGTCCCTGGAAGTTCGTCGTGAATCTAAGAAACAAAATCGGATTCAATAACTCCGACAACACCAGATAAAAAAATAAAGATGGCGAACTAAGATCTCTAGTGATGGGACTACAAATCGATAGGCCTAGGTTTGTATAGTATAATTTTTTTCATTTATTAGATTGAGTTTCACATTTGGTGTTGTATGTTGATTTCATTTTTATGTTTTACAACTTTTTGGATGTGTTATGAAATCTATTCCAACAATCTTAAGCTTATTGTGTTATGAAATCTATTTGAGCAATATGTTGGGAAATTTGTTTAATCAATATTATTGTATTGATGTGGTGCAAAAATCTCAATTGAACTAGCCAGGCTGAATTCATGGTGTTGGTCGAGCTTTGCTCAAGCTTCAGGTTCTTATGCTAATGATTGTTCTTGCTTAAGCTTAATTGATCCATTATGGGTGTTGGGTGTCAATTGCTCAAGCTCCCACCAAAAGCTTCATTGTCAACAATGGCCTAGTTTCTCAAGTTGAGTGAGGAAGATGAAAAGATAAGAGGAAGAATGAGTCGCGAGTTAATATTTCCCCTTTTTACATTTTATAAAACCCTTATTTTGTTTTAATTTTTTTTTATTTATTCAATTGTTTTAATTTATTACGAATATAGAAAATAAATAAAATAGTTAAATGATCGAATTAAACTTAAAATATGGGGGCATTTTATTCATATTTAAATAATATTTGACCAAAATCAGGCTTGGGGTATTATTGTAGTCTATTTTAAAAAAATAGACACTACAACAATATAAGAGTTTTATGACTTTATTTGGGAGAAATTAAAAGCCTATGTCTCCCATTAGGAGAGGTGAGAGACATCCCACGTCTCCGAGTGGGGTCATTGTAGGTGCACATGTCACGTCTCACATTAGGAGAGGTGAGAAACATCCCACATCTCCTAGTGGGAGACGTTAAAAAATCTCCAATTTTTTTTTAAAAAGAAAATTAATTAAATTAAAATTTATTTAATATTAATTTAAATGAATTTAATTGAATAATTAATTAAATTGAAATTAATATAATTAATTGAATTGAAATTGAGATATAATTAATTAAATTGAAATTGATATAATTAATTAAAAGAAAATTGAAAATCTTCATTAATGTAAATTTATAATATTGTTTTACAACCAACAAAAATTACATTAGTAATTAATACATAAAATATCACTAAATATCTAACAATATTTAACTTATTCTTGTAATTGCGGAAACTCAATCACCTCAAATTTGTGTTTAAAATAGAAATTTTGAGGCAAACATCACCATAAAATCTTACTCCAACGAAACCTCAACCTACAAAATTAAAATTAATTATTAAATAAATGGTTACTATACAAATAAAAAAAATTCCAATGAGCCACTAATTAACCTAAACATAAATTGTGATATGTATAGAGCTTAGACTAGTAAAATCTAACAACTAAGTCACTAAAAACTTAATAATCAACAAAAACATATAACTTTTCATATATATATAATTTTTAAAATTATTTTTAAAAAGTTATTTTAACATAACTAGCAAGAATGTTAATAAAAAAATTAAAATATATATATATATACAAATATACATAATTTTCAAATTAAATAATAATAAATATTAAATAATATCATAAACATATATACTTGAATCAAATCCATTCAATGTGATATGTAAAATTAAAATTATTTCTACATTGTCAACAAAGTTATTTTCTTAGAAACTCACTCAAAATCTATTAATAATCAAAACTAATAAAAAAAATCTCATTAAATATCATTTTAACAATGATTTATACTTATAATTTTGAAAGCATACCTCAAATGTGTGCTTGAAATAGAAATTTTGAGTCAATCTCAAGTTCACACACCTCTTATTTTCTCCAAGAAAATTATTCCTACAATTCCATAGAAAAAACTCATAATCATAAAAAAAAACTAGCACGAAATTGAATATATATATATATCATCGTAATACTAACCCATAATTTTTTTCAAGAAACTTTACCTCAAAATCTTGAAAATGGAGAGAATTTTGTAACTTTCAAGCCAAAAAATTGCAGAAATTTGACCCAAATGCCTCTATGTAATCGTGCACGAAGAAGGAGAAAGAAAGAAGCCAAGTTGTGTGGTTTATATATGAAGTGAGGACTTCCAACGTCTCCCACTGGGACATGTGGAACGTCTCCTAGTGGGAGATGTTGGATGTCCTCCCTTGACATGTGTTAGGCAAGAGTGTTTCAATGTCTTCCCACCCTTTTAATTTCTTACAATTTTAGTCATTAATATCTTACATTAATAGTGTTAAGACATTGTAGAGAGTCATTGAAAATAAAATTTGTTGTAGTGAGAGGATTCGATCGATAACTATTGCAAAACACAAGACTTAAATTGATATAAACCCTATAAAAATAATAATTTTTTTACTTATACAGTCAATGTAAATAATAAGTTAGATAGAGTTTACTCTTTTGGTAGCTTGAGTTTTATTAATGTATAGTTTTAGTACCCTTTATTGCGAATATTACTAATATCATACCATGAATTTAGAAAATCACAATAAAATGGTACCATGATTTCAAATTTGATCACTGACAAGATATTAAATGAATATATTCTCTCATGTATATCAGGGTACCATTTTATATTGTTATTTAAATTACAGGGTAACTAATAACTATTATGGAGAACATAATTAACGTACAATTTTATAACAATTTTTAAATTTTATTTTGTTAAAAGAGAGTGTACCAAAGTTATACTTTGTTAAAACATAGGATACTAAATTAGTACCTATTCTAAATTAGATACTAATAATATAATAAAATAATTATCAAAGGTAGAAAAGTAAATAAGAAAGTAAGTATTTATTTCTTATCCAAATTTAGATCATGTTATATTCCATGACAAATATGACACACCATTAGAGCTGCTATTTTTTAAATTGTGTAATATTTTAGCACTGCCATATTGGACTTGCTATTAGGACCCTTAAATTGTAAACATGCATCATTATGATATGGGAACTCTCACTGAAGCACAAATATAACACACAATATCCAAATAAAGGCAAAAACATAAACGTGCAAGAACACTCTTCAAATAAAAATATAGAGACAACAATAACAGCAAGTAATTACTTATCATGATAACTAGATCATCATGCCAAACGTAGAATATGACCACTTATTCATACTTATATACTCAAAGCTTAAATTATTTAGTGGGCCATAAACGTTGCAGCTTTAGATTGTGGTTTGACTATTTATATATCCTGGAGAAGATGAACATCGAGATCTTTAGAAACATCCTCAAGGAACTCAATCATGGAGTGCGGGTCTAGGATTTCGTCATGGTGCTTTTCGTACTCGATTGTCAAGTGTACAACGCTTCCCTGGCCATCAGTTTTGGGAGTGGCTTGAATCGTTAATTTGAAGCTCTTGTAGTGCTCCACAAGATCCCCTTCAATCACTTTGAACGTGATTAAATTCTTCTCCTCGTCTATGGCTTCAACTAAATTCTTTACCACTTTAGCTTTCCCCTCTGCATGCGTGCATTTAATAATATTATTAATTAGACTTCATATGATAATATTACGTACGTAATAACATAATATAAATCGATTAAGCTTTGAACCAACTAACCCATAAATTTGCTTCTTGTTTTTTTCCTTTTCTAACTACTCAACAAACATAGAAAAACAACTTGCAAATAGAAAAAAATTCACTCCTTTTCTTTTAATTTTAGTTGTTTGTTTATACAAATGTATATATATATATGTATATATTTGTTCGATTTAAGAGTACATACTGTAGTGGTTATCAAAAGATATACAAACGTACTATATGAGAAATTAGATCCACAAATACATTACATGTAAATTTTCTTTGGTCTTACCATGGAAATAATTCCAGTAGATGACAGAACCCACTTGGCCCCATTCACCTTCGTGTAACTCACAATTCTGAATCTTGTCAGAGCAAGCATGGGTGATATGGTGCGGTTTATGAGTGAACATTTCATGGAATTTTTCAGCAGAGGCTTTGATTTCTACATCAGTCTCCAGCTTACCAATATCAGACGACGACATTTTATTCTTAAAACAGAAGTTCAAAACCTATATATTTCTTTTCTGATATGAAATGTTGAAGAAAATGGTGTGACTTATAAGACACTATCACCCTCCCTTATATAAAAGATAATTGCTAAGAGTACTATTGGTGCCTACCACCACGAAAGAAGTGGCATATTTTTATTGGTGTAATTCAATACCAAATTCACATATTTGAATTTAGTAAGTATTATGAGGTTCTTAGTGTTGCTGCAGTCAATTTAAAATCAATTTTGAATTTATCCTAAGGAGTCGTACAATAAACATATAATTATATATAAAAAAAAGTTTGTAAATTCATGTGTGAAACTAGAATTTTATTTTACAATTTAGAAAAAGCGATAAATTTAATTTTACATGTCATCTTGAGAGAATCAATAAAACTTTGATGTTTTAATTTCTGGTATTCTATTTAGAATCAAGGAGTATATAAAAGGTTTATTTTTTTCACTTTTTTGTGCTACTCTTTCTTGTAGAAGCATCAACTACATTGTAGTGGTATTAGATTTAACACGATCTTGCAAACATGCCACTTCCACTACAAAATAAGACTTTCTCATCACATTTTAACATGAATATGTTAAAAAAATATTCAGAAACTTATTTTTTTTAAAAAAAAAAACTTAGACGTACCCTTTCTCCTCACTACCTGTGCCTACCACCACGAAAGAAGTGGCATATTTTTATTGGTGTAATTCAATACCGGATCCACATATTTGAATTTAGTAAGTATTATGAGGCTCTTAGTGTTGCTGCAGTCAATTTAAAATCAATTTTGCATTTCTCCGAAGGAGTCGTACAATAAACATATAATTATATATAAAAAAAAGTTTGTAAATTCATGTGTGAAACTAGAATTTTATTTAATAATTTAGAAAAAGCGATAAATTTAATTTTACATGTCATCTTGAGAGAATCAATAAAACTTTGATGTTTTAATTTCTCGTATTCTATTTAGAATCAAGGAGTATATAAAAGGTTTATTTTTTTCACTTTTTTGTGCTACTCTTTCTTGTAGAAGCATCAACTACATTGTAGTGGTATTAGATTTAACACGATCTTGCAAACATGCCACTTCCACTACAAAATAAGACTTTCTCATCACATTTTAACATGAATATGTTAAAAAAATATTCAGAAACTTATTTTTTTAAAAAAAAAAACTTAGACGTACCCTTTCTCCTCACTACCCTCACAAAAGCGATTAGAAAGACCATTCTTTCTTGTTGCATTTTTGGCGAAAGTTCACAACAATCATTGATCAAGGTAGCCAAAAAAAAAATCAGTTGTTCCCGGTTACTGTCCTCTTCTTGTCTCATCCATTATTTTGAGACACCTCATAGATTTACTTAATCTATAATTAAATTGTTTGATAACGTTAAATTAAGTTAAGAGAGCCCTAATTATCTCTCCCCAATTAATGTTAGTTTCTCTCTCCAAATAATAATAATAATATCAATTATTTATTTTTAAAAAAATAGTCTCAATTTAAATTTTACAATAATATCGGTGGTATGAAAAGTTAGTTGAAAATCCTTTTAAAAGTCCTATTTTTTGTTTGTTTGTAAAAAGTCATGTTAAATTCAAAAGTGGTTATTTATGTTAATTATTGTATTCCTTTTATGAATTCTTTCTTATTTATATTTATTATGTGTATAACTATATTTTGTAAAAAAAAAAAGGAAAATCAATTTTGGGGGTTTCAGTTTTTCTCTAAGGCTTCCTGAGTTTCCTTTTTTCTTCATCTTCATATCGGCGTCGTTCGTACTTCTGGTCATGTGTAGTGGTCATGCCTGACTGAGAGGATGTCTTTGCAAATTGGGTTGGTAGGGTTTAGCATGGATGCTAGGTGCTTTGGATCTTCCATTTCTTGTGTTTGGTTTGGGATAGTTCCATGGAGGTGGACAAGAGGTAGCAGATCTGAAACTACACTTGTTTGGTGGTTGATTTTTGTTTTCCATTTTTCCACCATCAGACACGTGGCAATTAAGAGTAATTAATTAAAAGACACGTCATGAGGTTCTCAGAGTGTGAACTCTTCCATGAATCACATACCGACCAAGTCATGGATGTCTTCAAGTGAGGCCACACCCCGAGGTCAGTCGTCGAGGTGAGGTTGTCTCCAGGTAAGGCACGTCCCAAGCCAATCTCCAAGTCATGGATGTCTCCAAGTGAGGCCACGCCCCGAGGTTTGTCCTCGAGGCGAGGATGTCTCCATATGAGGTCATGTCCCGAGAAGCTCTCTTCACTAGCCCATCTCCTAGGTCTAGGATTCTGGTCCTCGGACCTGGAGTAGCTGTCAGGAGTGAGTCACTACAGGTATGGCCCACCAGAAATCATCTGCCAACTTTTGGTAAGCCTCGATTAGTGGTGTCAAGTTCGTACCATCAACAATTGGCATTTCCCATAACGCTGCCTGACATGGGCGAACGTGCATTCGCGCCACACCGTGACAGTTAGAGACATGTTCCCCATAAAGTTGATATGCCACTTTCTGCAATGGGCCCGGTGCAATATGCCTGGGTCGTAGTCTCTATTTAGTGCAGCCTTTTTTGTATTAATTCAACATTAATACCCCAGAATGGGAGAATTTGTATTAATGATAGATGGTTAACATTAATGACCCCAACCTCTATTAAGAGGGCTGGGGTATCTACTTGTTAAGTGCTCGGATTTTCAGAGAGAGAAACTCTATAATTCAGTGCAACATATACGCTTCCTGAGAGCCACCATTGAAGCTTGCTCAAACAAGCTTCAAGCTCACTAAATACCAGAGACTCTTGGACAAGGGCTCTTTTATAGCCTCAACAACGTTAAATCCTTGTGTTCTTTTCCATTATTTTCTTTAAACTCTTAGATTAGGTTGATAGTGAAAAAGGTAGTCAAAATTTTATTGATTTTGTTGAGAGTGTGAAGAGATATTGAAGAACATATTCATGGTGACCACTCACAGAAGCGCACCGAACGATGTTGCTCTTCTAGCCGGAGTTGAGGGAGGAGAAACCAGTCGTCCACCACCGCATGACCTCCCTGAGATGGTGGAAGAATACGACAAAAATGTCGAATATGACGACATAGACGACGAGTATTATGAGGAGGAATATCTAGGCCCGTGGATGTGAAGTAGATGCCAGAAGTGGTGGCGTTTCCCGATCAGGTGGCCACTCAGCAGCAGAAACTTGACACCCAGGATAGTAATAAAGCCGCCCTACAGGAGATGGTTAACTTCAAGATGGATACTCTGGCAGTCCAAGGGCTGTGAGTGGAACTCCATGGCGAAGTACCAACTAGGAAGCCAACGGGAGTGCCACCTCTCCACCCAGCTATAGTGCCAGCTATCAACCCATGCGGTGTGCCTCCCGAGCTCCCGTCTGATGTGGCGTGAGATCTGCCAGCTGGCATGCACCTCGTGCACCCAGCTAGAGTTTGAGCCCACCTATGCCACAAGATCGTGGCAAGGGGAAGGTCGATGAAACCCTTGCTCCCAAGTGAAAGAAGGCTCGTGTAAATACCGAAGACAACCAGGCCCCGAGCCCAACTAGTAAGGGTAAAGGCCTAGGTGCCAGAGGACACTGCCAGGTTGTGAGCACCCGTGGAACCTAGGGTGGTCGACCCAGGAGCGCCAATATGGATCATGCGAGGCCTGGAGGTGGTGTCCCCCCAGCACCTCACCATCACAACATAAACAATGTCCAGGGAGCCAACAGGTCAAACATGTCTGTTAACCGAGAATGCGGTATCAACATCTCAGTTAACAATGAAAACATTGAGTCCGAAGGGGAAATGGAAGTAGTATACCTCGAGGGCAGTGGTGCATTCTAAGGCCAAACTAACCTACGAGACGGTCTAAGTTCTCGTAGGTTTAACAAGGCTTTCGGGCACAAACGTGAGAGAAAGGACCAAAAAGACCATCGAGATAGTCTCAACGCCCGAAAGAGGGATAACTCGACACAAAGTTCCAACCAAGATCGTGACCGCCTCCGTGCAGAGTTAGAGAGCTCAAAGAGGATAATGCTCAAAATGGCCCGTTGGCAAGGCCATGACTCCGACTTGGAGGATGTGGATGGGGAGCCATGTTCTCCTCACATTGTAGAAGCCTTGTTACCGCGAGGCTTTAAGATGCTTGTCATCATGTCTTATGATGGCATGACAGATCCTATCGACCACCTTTTGATGTTCAATAGGTTGATGTAAGTGCATCGTGTCTCTGAAGATGCCAATGTCATGTGTTCCTGATAACCTTGACGGGACGAGCAGATGAATTGTTCAAGAAACACATGCCAGGATCCATTCATTCGTGGCCTTAGCTGCCGTCTTCATTCTGAAGACAATTCATAGCTGATCAAAAGGTAAGATGTGAGGTCAACGCTTTGGCCAACATAAAGCAAGGACCCTTCGAGACCCTTATATCTTACATCAAGCAGTTCAAGGAGGAAGTTGTGAGGGCAAAGAGGGTTGAGGATGGGCAGCAGCTAATGGCCTTACAGGCTGGCATCCGTATGGGGTCCCCGTTGTGGGATGACCTACAGCGGAGAGGATGTCGAAGGCTCGATGACTTCATTCGTCGAGCACAAAAGTATATTAGCTAGGAAGATGCCCAGATCGGAGCACTTGGGGGTCCGTCACCTTTCCCGCTCTGACAACGCCAAAGCCCGTGGCTTCTATGACCCAGTATCCACCCTACGCTCCTGTCCAACATAGTGTGGTGGGAGCCCAGTCTAGTCCAATTGTCCCGCCAGCTAGCTTTAGATGTTTTATTTTCTTTATTCCTAGTTTGAGTAATAGAGTTGTTATCTCCTGCCATCTATTGGAAGATTATTGGCTGATGGTCATTGGTGGGGTTGATTTATCATATGCCCATTTGGAAAGGAAACCTAGTTTACCTCGCAATCGTTGGAAGCTTGATTGCTTGGGGCTAATTACACCTTTACTTGAAGTTTCTATTAGGTTTTCCTTTTCTTGATTATTGTAAATGGCTTGGTATGCCGATGTTAGTTGATTTTTCTTTATGAGCGATATCTTCTTGTAATGAAATATATTTGATTAACCTATTAATGGATATTTCATTTACGTGTTTTAAAAAACTATATTTTGTAAAATAATTAAATCATATACCACATATAGATCTTCATGAAAATTGTTTATACTATATTGGTTTGCTTTCCATATCCATTATTAATTCTACTACTACTATCTAGCTAAGTAAAATTCCGGGATGCTACAATTCTCCCCTACTTAAAAGAATTTCGTCATCGAAAATTACTTACCAAACATCTCGGGATACCGCTCCCTTATATATTCCTCCAATTCCCAAGTGGCCTCTCTTTTGGTGCTATTGCTCTACAAGATTTTAACCATAGGGACACTTTTGGACCATAACTCCTTAGTTCCCTGTTCTAGAACGCGTACTGGCCATTCTTCATAACTGAAATCTTGTTTTAACTCAAGAGCCTTGTAATCGAGAACATGGGATGGATCTTATATATATTTTCTCAACATCGATACATGAAAAACGTTATGCGTTTCAGCTAATGATGGCGGTAAAGCAAACTGATACGCTACATGCCCTACTTTGTCCAATAACTCAAAAGGACCTATAAACCTCGAGCTTAACTGTCCTTTCTTTCCGAAATGCATAATGCTCTTCATCGGAGAAACTTTGAGAAAGACTTGATTGCCTACTGAAAACTCAACATTTCGCCTCTTAGCGTCGGCATAGCTCTTTTGGTGACTTTGAGCAGCAATCATTCGATGTCTTATCTTTTCTACTGCCTCAGTTGCTTCTCTTACAGCCTCGTGTCCTAAATATCATCTTTCACCAACCTCATCCCAATGAAGTGGTGATCGGTATTTTCGTCCATATAGCATCTCATAATGTGCCATGCCTATTGTTGCCTGATAACTGGTTTTGTAAGAGAATTCTATCAATGGAAGATACTTGCTCCATGATCATGAAAAATCTAACGCACATGCCCTCAGCATATCTTCTAATATTTGTATGGTGCGTTCTGACTGACCATCGGTTTGAGGGTGAAATGGCGTACTTAGTTTTAACTTAGTGCCCATTGCACGTTGTAGACTTTCCCAGAACTTTGATGTAAATACCGATCCTCTATCGAAAAATATTGTCTTTGGAACTCCATGTAGTCTTACTATCTTTGCCACATAAATCTCTATGTACTGCTCAACATTATAAACTGTTCTTACCAGCAAGAAGTGAGCAGATTTTGTGAGTCTATCTACTATTACCCAAATAGAGTCATGCAGCTTGGTGGTCCTTGGTAATCCTGTTATGAATTCCATCGCTATATCCTCCCATTTCCATTTTAGAATCTCTAATGGTTTCAAAGTTCCAGTGGGTCTTTGATATTTAGCTTTAACTTGTTGACATGTAAGGCATTTTGCTACAAATTCTGCTATATCTTTCTTCATTCCCGGCCACCAGTACATACGCTTGACATCGTTATACATCTTGGTCGATCCCGGGTGAAGTGAATATGGAGTAGTGTGCACTTCCTTCATAATACTTTCTCTTAATTCACCACTTTCGGGCACACATACTCGGTTTCTATATCGTAGCGTGCCTTCTTTTGTCAAGCAGAAATCAGCATTTTCTGAGCTTTGTAGTGCTGCCTTCATCTTAAGAAGAAACTCATCTTCTTGTTGTTTCTCCTTTATTTCCTCCATTAGTGTTGACTTGATCGTGAGGTCAGCTAGTTGTCCAGTTATTAACTCAATTTTGTACCTTTTAATATCATCTTGTAAGTGTTGAGCTATCCCCTTAAGTGTTGATAAGCTTCTGTAACTCCGCCTACTATGTGCGTCTGCCACGACATTAGCCTTTCCCGGATGATACAAGATCTTGCAATCATAGTCCTTTACTAACTCCAGCCACCTCTGTTGCCTCATATTGAGCTCCTTCTACGTAAAGAAGTACTTTAGAATTTTATGGTCCATATAGATTTCACACTTTTCTCCATACAGATAGTGCCTCCAAATGTTTAGAGCGAAAACCACCGCTGCTAATTCTAAGTCATGGGTCGGGTACCGCTGCTTGTACTCCTTTATCTGTCTCGAGGCATAGGAAACCACTCTTTCTTCTTGCATCGAAATGCATCCAAGTCCCTACTTCGACACGTCACAATTCACTAAAAACTTGCCCTTATCTTTTGAGATGAATAGAACTGGGGCTGATATAAGCTTGTCCTTTAACGTTTGGAAGCTTTCTTCGCACTTCTCCTTCCATACAAATTTATGTTTCTTTCGCGTCAAATTTGTTAAGGGTGTAGCTATTTTGGAAAACCCTTCAACAAATCGTCTATAGTATCCTCCCAGTCCCAGAAAACTTCTCACCTCCTTGGCACTCTTGGGTTTGGGCCAGTCTTTAACTGCTTTGATCTTGGCTGGATCTGCTTCTATGCAATTTTTGGTCACAATGTGTCCCAGAAATGCCACCTTCTTTAGCTAGAATTCGCATTTCTTAAACTTAGTGTATAATTGATGACTTTTGAGACGTCCCAGCATCAGTCGCAGGTATTCTTCATGCTCGGCTTTCATTTTTTAGTAGATCAAGATATCATCTATAAACACCACAACGAACTTATCTAGGTAGTCCTTAAATACTCTGTTCATAAGATCCATGAACGCTGCCGGTGCGTTCGTTAATCCAAAAGACATTACTAGAAACTCATAGTGTTCATATCAAGTCCAAAAAGTCATCTTTGGAATATCTTCTTCTTGTACTCTTAGCTGAAGATGCTTAAATCCTTAATAAACATGCTTGTGACAAGAGTCACGTTCTTAATTATTCTATCTAAACCTTAGGTTATAGTAAATAATATTTCTAGGACTATATTCATTAATCAAACCATATGATAAAATTAACATTTCTAAATCATAGGTTAAACTTATAAAATCCATAACTATTTCTACGAGTTTCTAACTAAATCCCAGCTTTGACCAATATCCCCAAAAACTAAAACTCTATAGCTACTACTACTTCTACGACTACTAATATCTAGCTAAGTAAAATTCTGGGATGCTACATAGCTTCAGCTTTAGCTGGATCAACAACAGTAGTAGTAGTTAGCTTCTTTTCTTCTCCCTTACTTGGTCCACACATGATAGACTCAAAAGTCTGAAGCTCATTCATGAGCTGCGTCAGACCATAGTTGAATTTATTCAACACATAGTTGGTGGTGAATGGTAGGAAAGCTGGAGAGAGATTGTTGAGGATTAAGCCGACTTGAGTTTTCTCATCTATTATTGCTCCATGTAGTTTAGCTTCCTAAGAGTAGTTTGTCATTTTGATCAGATGATCGTGAACATGTTGAGATGGTGCTATCCGAGCATTGGCATATTTCTTGGTGGCCTCAACACGAGTCTCTATGCTGACTTGGCACCAAACATGTATTGGAGCTGATCCATGATTTCGTAGGCTGTCTCGACATTCTCCATCTTTGTCAACCATACTTAAAACTATATATCATCAATAAAATAGAAATCAATCACATTTGCTCAAAAAACTTCTATTCACTCTAATTTCAAGAAATAGTACAACATATACCATAAATACATAAGATATGGAAAAAATACCAAAATAATCATATCTATAGTTCTTTAGGTTTTTAACTATTCTATGATATTGTTGTCCTAGTTGGTGAGAGTAAAAAAATATCATTCGTTAAATAGAGTTGTAAACTCATTTAATAATGGACACCATTATTAACAACCTACTATTCAATCAAAATAAGAAAACAAAATCTCTTATTTTTATGAGCTAGACCCACAGTTTCAATAATCAATAGATTTAGTACTAGTAATCACCGTAGGGGTGAGTCTAGTAGAATTTGACCTATAATTATCTATCTTTCCAAATCTAACATTGTCAAAATAACTAATGAACACCTTCCGTAGGGGGACGAATGAAAGCATCTCGAGGCCCCATTAATCAATTAACCTTGTTAAACCAACGATGGAGATCGAATATAATTCTTAAGAAAAACTCATTATTAAAATTAGTATTTTTTATTCTTTATTTTTCAAAAATTAATGACTATGGTTCTCCAAAAAAGTAAAAAAAAATTAAATTTTTAAAACCAAAGTCCTATAATTTTCTATTAATTCTAAAGTGTCACATTTAAAAAAATTCAATTAAATTAGATTTAATTTGTTTCTAATAAATATTTAGGTTTAACTATTATAATGAACCTATACAATTACGTCCAACTCAGGAAAATAGGCCTTAACAATTGGACTTGTATGGAGGAGGGCTAGGTCCAGTATGTCGTTCCCACTACTAAGGCCACTCAACTTCCACACAAGATCCAAAGGATAGGAATTTAAACTTTTGTTTTATTCATTGTTATTAATTGATTAGACCTACTATAGTTAGGCAAAGAAAATGAGTCTTCACAAGTGGAATAACCCACAAGAGAGGAATTTAAAATTTACATTTGCTTATGGGGCCAAATAAAACCTATCATTTTATGAATGTTTTCTTTTGCAAAATTCATATATTAAGCAATCATATGGGCCAAGCAATGCCCCGAATTTCCTAATAAGGGTTAGGACCTTGATTAGGAGGCCGGGAGGGCCATAATTGATTTATCATGGCATTAAATGCTCATATGCGTGTTAATGTGAAATATATTATTATATGATGATAAATGCATGCATATGGTTGTATTTATAATGGTAAGGGCATTTTGGTAATTTGGCCTGTTGAGGGCATATTTGTAAATTGGGTGCATATTGTAATTTGTGAAATGGGATTTCATTATTATGGAGATATATTCGAGCTATTCGGCATGAGACGATCATAGATACTGAGTTAGGGGTTTTGTCATAACGGGGTCAAGTTTGGGGTAATAGAAATGTTTATTTGATGATAAATTGGGAGTATTTGAGATCAGGATGGAATTTTGGAAGTTTTGACTATAATGTCCCCGGGGGTGTTTTCGGGACCCCGAGCCTTAGGATTTATTTGAGGTTACTTAAGCTCGAAGTAGCTTGTCAGATAAGAACGTACGTTAGAAAGTCTCTCTCTCCCTTCCCGATAGCCTATTTTACCGTTCGAAGCTTTCTTAAAGGAATTTCGAGTTCTAGGAGTCGGAATCAAGCGAGGGTCGAGGCATAGCGATCCTAGGAAAGATTAGAAGCTTCTTAACTAAAGGGTTTGGCGGAAAACAACCCAATCGAAGGTAATGGAAGTTTACGTTTTGAGTTTTCCGAGTTTCTAAGCTTTGAATTGATTTTGTAAATTGTTGAGTTTTTGGTTGGTTTGAACCTTGGGTTTTGAGGGTTTTGGAACTTTGGGAAGCTTGGGAACTTTGTTTTGATGATTGGGGAATGTTTAGGTATGGTTTTGGAGGCTTTGGAGTGTTAAAAACACGTTTGGGAATGGCCCAGTGTTGGGGGCCGCGACCCTGCTTTGAAGTAGCAGGTGGGGAAGAGGAACCTTCTGGGCGCTGCAGCCCTTGATGAAGGGCGCCACGGCCCTTGGCTCAAAAAATTCTGGGGGCTGCGGCCCAAGGTGCTAGGGCCGCAGCCCTTGCCCTGTTTTCACCCCGTTTGCTCGTTTTGACCCTAGGAACTTAGCTATAGGCCTCGGGAGTGTTCCTACTACTTATTAGTTTGGGATTGATCTTCCGGAGGCTAGATATTGGTGTGGAAACCTATGTTGATCATTTTATTGATGGTATCTCATTTTTGGTTATGACTAGGTGACCGGTAAAGGGTTAAAGGTTGATCGTTCTCAAGGGTCGTACATATATTGGTTCTAGCTCGAATGTGAGGTAAGAAAACTGCACCCTGTGTATATGTGACATGCATGGCTATTCTTGATGCATGTTGGTTGATTATTAAGTATGACATGCATGGCTATTATTGATGCATGTTGGATTGTTAATTATAATGCATATGATGCACGAGAAACATGTGATTAGGACATGCTTTATATACTGAGTATGATATCGTTCAGAGCATGAGCCTCTGTGTTCGTGCATGGTCCTAATTGTACTTGTACTAGTTAAGTAAGCATGTTGAATACCTTGTATATGGATATTGGACATGTGATATATGTTTGGTGGCATGGCTTACTTGTGTATGGCACTGGCTTATTAGTCAGAATCGGAAATGGTGTTAGATCCATCTGTGAAGCTATGACTTATTAGTCAAGTTCACAATGAGTTGAACACTGGTCGTGTTTTACTGACCTAAGAGTCAGAGATGGCATTGCGTTGCGAACGCCGAGCCAAATGAAGATTTGATCTAATCGATATCAGCGTTGAATGACTCATATGGGGTATTAATGCTGGACCGACCCTAAGGTCGATGAACTTATAAGCGCTTGTCTGGTCTAAGACCAGTTATTCAGAGCTAGGGCATATGGCCCCGGTGACTGTTTGTCACATGGCTAGGGAACGCTGTTCCGCAGTTATGACTCTAGAGTCAGGAGGAAGGTTATGTTGGTGACTAATCACCATGCACCTATCCTATTAAAGCTAGTGAGATGCTCACTTATTTGTTAAGCCCTGGTGATCCTATCATCACATGGCTAAAGGATTCTATCCCCATATTTGTGACTTTTGTGATAGTCACCTATTTGTTTGGACTGTTGGTCCTGAATAATTAATACAATCACTGTTGATATTATATCATGTTATATTATGTTTTCTTGCTGGGCTTCGGCTCACGGGTGCTATGTGGTGCAGGTAAAGGCAAAAGAAAGATGGACCATCCTTGAGTTGGAGAGCTTAGGTGATGAGGTGTACATATGCAGCTGCTCGTCCACCATGACCGAGGTTGAGAAGGAACTAGGGTTAAACCCTGTTTTGCCGCATAGAATGGCCTGTTGTAAATGTTTTCTTGTAATAGACTCTGAAATTATAATTTTGGGATCCCAGCATATATGTTAAACGTTCTAATGAAACGTTACATCTTATCCAAAACTTTTAATCCCTAAACCGCTAATCATTCTTAGTTACACGATTTTGGCTAAATAACTCGATTAACGAGTTTAGCACTGTTTACAAGACACACCGTAACGGTCCCTAGAGTTGGGGCGTTTCAACTTGGTATCAGAGCGAGCCATGGTTTATGGTTCCTGAAGACAAGCTGGGCATGTACACTCATCACTGAAGATAGCTTCACTCATGGAATGGTAACTATTTTTGTCGTTATGTGCATATCTACTTAAATAGAATGTAAATGTTTTACCTGCACATTGTATTAGGGAGCATGAGATTCTGATAGAGCTTGGCTCTTGACTATATGATTATATGCTTCGTGAATATATATATATATGATTGTGATCATATGATTGCCTGCTCCATGATTATATAATTGTGATATTTGCATGCTGAGGTTGGAGGCATGGTTTGAATGTTGGAAGAGCAGGAATTATGAGTAATGTATGAATGCCATGGGCATGTTTTTAGCACTGTAAGGGGTTAATGATTGTGGTGTTGCAAGATTTATTCAGTGAGGGAAAGCCCTTGATATTTTTATTGTGATTAATGGGTCAAGTTATTGACTGCAGATTTAATCAGCAGGTTTATATTCAAGGCAGATAATGAGGCCTGGTGGTAGTTATACAGGGTCTGGGAGTTACAGCCAGGGTATCAGTTCTTCGTCTGCACCTATGAATTTTCAGCAGATGCTTACAGATTTTCAATTAAGATTGTAGAGGCATGAGGAAGAGATTAGATATTTGAAGCAACAGCGGAGTCTGTTGGGGAGCACCCCTTCCTTTGCTATGCCGGGAGTGGTATCAACTTTGGCTCAGCCTAGGGTTGAGAGTAGTAGGGAATTCCTCTGTGGAATATTCCTGAAGTTTTATCCTCCAGTTTTCAAGGGAGGCCTAGATCCATTCAGAGCTGAGCAATGGATGGGCATGATCAGTTCCATTCTTGATAGTATGGGACTGGTGGGTCACGATAGGGTGATCTGTGCTACATGTGTACTACGGGAGGATGCCCGGACGTGGTGGGAGGTGGTATCCCAGACACGAGACACAACTGTGATGGATTGGAAAGAATTTAGGCAATTGTTTAATGAGAGGTATTATTGTGATGTGGCCAAGACCGTTAAGAAGAATGAGTTTTTGAATCTCATTCAAGGAAAGGCATTAGTGGCCGAGTATGTTAACAAATTTGATGGGCTAGCCAAGTTTGCTTTTGACATGGTACCACTAGCACCTTGGAGGCTCTGATCAAATGCTTGAAGAATGAAGAAAATGGCTGAGCACTAGGTCCTATTTATGGACTTCAAGGAGTGAAACTAACCCCTGTTAATTTGAATAAATAAATGATTATAAAATGAAAAAAATTTGAATTTTTGTTCAACTGATGCCTAGAACTCGGTCAAAATCATTCAAAGGCGGGTCTAAGTGGTTAAGGGTAATTTTTAAAATTGAAAAATCAAACTTTCAAAAATACATACATGGAGCCGATATATCGCCCCCTATAGGCGATATATTGCCCCCCCTGTATTCCCGAGCCTTGTTCGATCGTTCGTGCAAAGTCGATGTGTTTTCGGTATCTTTCATAGGCAATATATCGGCCCCTATGCAACGATATATCAGCATATGTTGATATATTAAACACGTATTTGCACTTTTTCAGCATAATTTAAACTGGATAATTGTAACGACCCGGATTTTCAAGACTCGATAATGCGGAAATATAAATGTTTTCATTTAACAAAATGTCTCATAAACCCATAGAAAAAAAAACTTTTTAAAAATTCGTATGGCCATACTTAACATTTAGTTACAAACATGTTTTACATAGATTAGAGTGAGCCTAGTTTAGGAAAATTACACAACATTTCCAAAAATAAAAAGGCTTCCCAAAAGGTCGGTCCACATGTACATTTGCAAGGAAGACTCCAGCGCTCACTGCTCTGCCTTGCCCTTGCTCTTACCTACAGCATGAAACAACTAGGTAAGCGAAAACGCTTAGTAAGATCAACTTTCAAACAAAGCAGATAGAGAACTAGGGATCCGGACCCATCCGGACCCTACACAATCAATTTCAAGAATGCTAAAGCATCCTGACAAACTTATGGTCATGCCTGATAACCAAGGATAAATTAATTCATATCTAGATAAAAATCCTGCACTCAGAAAATCCCAGAACAAGCAGATATATTATATCGCAACTAATTCTTACCAACAATTATATCCCTGTACTCAGAAAATCCCAGAGCAAGCAGATATATTATATCACAACTATATCTTATCAACAATTATATCCCTGCACTCAGAAAATCCCAGAGCAAGCAGATATATTATATCACAACATAATTCGAGACCAACGCTCGACAATTTCTAACAATTCATGCGTAACGCCCTCCAACATAATTGCTAATCTGTAAAAGAGAACCGAGTCTCCACACTAAGATCTAGCCAATAAATATTCTCATCAAGGGTAACTATCGTGTTACCTAGGGCATCGCTACTTATTCAAGAGTGTAATCCAATTTACACGGTTTTACGAAGACTTCTATGTTAATCAGTGGTGCTGGTGAGCAGCTGCCCCTAGGGTGTTCAACCTCACTCAATCTTGGCAACCCCTAGTATCTCTTGGCACTCTCACGGAATGGCCAATATTCACGGCTGCTATCCGGGAATAACTTATCAAAGCACTTGCTCGGATTCTAAC
This sequence comes from Humulus lupulus, assembly GCF_963169125.1. NCBI lineage: Eukaryota > Viridiplantae > Streptophyta > Magnoliopsida > Rosales > Cannabaceae > Humulus > Humulus lupulus. The sequence goes on along the minus strand of NC_084795.1, from coordinate 60,146,622 downwards.
CGTCCAATGATTAAGTAAGCATGAGGGCCCCTAGGTCCCATTTATCTTGGCGCCCCTAGGTTTAACCAGCTTATCCTCATCTCATGGCCACTCGTCGCGGTAATGAACCGGACATAAATAAAATCAAGCAGTGTGACGGGGATCAACCGTCTAGGATATGACGGACTTCTACCGTTCATATGTTCTAAATCAGCACTCACTAGACTAACGTCTCTAAGCAACTTTCTACGACAGCCTATATATATGCATGTATCCCTATACTAACATACAAGACAATACTCATTTCATGTTGCAGCCATACAATATAAGTTGACTTACTTGGAGTCCTTAGCGCTCAGCAAGTTTTCACCCTCCAACGTTCAGTCCAGTTACGCTTAGCCAATACTGTAGTTATCCATACAGTATACTCGGATTAATTATGGCACTCATAATTCATTATTATTATTTTGGGCAGTTTGGTCATTTTAATAAAAGTCATTTGTAAGGATTTACAATCCTTATTTGGTTTTAAACCCATTAAGGAAAGTTATACAAAATATTCGAGACTAAACCCTAAGTCTCGGGGAGACCTATCCTAAGGTCTCGATACCTAGGCTCGGGTATCACAATGGTATTTCCCCACAACCTGCTAAAAATCTTACTCTTTCAAGGTATCGCTATTAACCCGCACTTTCGACTAGTCGGTTAAAATATGTAAGATTTTAGCCGGTATTATATCCAGAAAATACAAATAAATTCCTTAATTATTTTTAAAGAAAATAAACTCTTTAAATTTTCCTTTTATTTTTCTTAAGGTTTTAATGTCTAAAAACCGTTTTAAGAAAATTTCCTAATTTGTCTTAATTAGGAAACCGTTATAAATTTCTCATCTTGACTAATTAATTTTCCAAAAGCAATTAATCAATTTTACTTACTAGAAAAATAATTCATTTAAACTCAAAGGGGTAATTTTAGTGAAAATATGATTTCAAGACTTACCAATTTATATCTTGAAATAAACAAAATTTTACTTATTACCTTATGTTCCGAAATCTCATTTTTACACTAAGTGTGAAAAAACCTATTTTTCACATTTTTAACTACATATTTCGTTAGTTCATAACTTGAAATTTACTTACCCAATTATTACCAAAATTTCCCAATTCCATTTTTGTTATGCCATTTAGGTCTTTGTAAAATCTTAGGTCAAAATGAGCATTTTTGATTGGTGAAATCATTTTCCAACAATGAGGTAAAAATGACCTTATTTTCAAGTCCTTATTTTTTTCCAAACTTTGACAGTTAATAACTTTCAAACCGTTCAATATTTTCTTACCAAATTTTACAGTTGAATAATAGGTTATGCCAGAAATATTTCCACAAAAGTTTAGAAAAACTGGGTTCATTTGCCCTATACAGTGGCTGTCCAAACTTGGTTCCGAAAATAAGAATACGAAAAAACAGTTTTTTACCTAAACTTTGAAATAGCATAACTTACTAATTTCTAAACATTTTTTAGTGTTTCAAAAGCTCAATTTTATGTACTCAATCTCAAAAACATCACAGTACAATTTAATTTTACAAAAACAATATACAGTGGCTGCTTGACCCCTTGGAAGTCACAGCTCAAAACATGTTTTGTTTTAGGGTATCCTACAAAACCCTTGGGGGTTTTGGTTCCCATTTTCAAAAATCAATACTCATGCATCATAAAAATTATTAAACAACTACCATAACCTTATTACAGCACCAACAAGAAACTTTAAGCATTAGATATACAAAATAATGCTTAAAACTAAAAACCCTACAACAAAATCATCAAAAGTAAACTTTTTACCTCTTTGGTGTTCTTGCTTAAGGTTTGGACCTTCCTATAAGCTTTGACTCCTTCAAAACCTTTCAAAAACCCTAACAAACTTCCCCCAACAACATAGTCAATTAGCTATTTGAAACTCTATGCTTAAAACTTTACAAAAGCCTAGATTAGTGAAAGTTTACCTTAGGGAAAATACTTCCTAGACCAAGACTTAGCCTCAAAGTTTCCTTGGTGTTCTTGGGCTTGAAAAATGGAGATAACACTTAGAGAGGTCTTCAAAAAAGATGATAGTGAATGAGAGATGGAGAGTGATCGGTTCTTAGTGTGGGAATTGCTCACAATACACTTCAAAATATCACAAGGTACTTGAGTGATTTTCTACCCACTTGCCCACTTGACCTCTTAATTAAATGGCATTTAAATTTTATAAAATTTGGGTTCACACCACTCTAAAACACCACATGGCCGGCCAACCCTTGCTATATATAATCATTTCATTTTTTTTTTTAATAAAGGTTAAAAAAGGTTTCATAAGAAGAAAAGTCCAAATTGGCTTTTGACACCTTTTTCACTCTTATTAAGTTTTAATCACCAAACTTAACATTAATTAATTAAATTAAATGTCTCTCACATTTAATTTAATTAATCACATAATAAAATTTAACCTAAGGTCCATTCATGGAATAAAATTCCCCATTTCGGTAAAATTAGGAATTTAACACAAAATGCCCTAAAATTTCCATTTTCTTTTAGGTTTATTATTTTTGACCAAACTTTAACTTTTATGAATGTATTTTATGCCCAAAATATAATTGCCATGATTTTTCATTTTATTTTCCGATATTTTTACCCGATCAGGGTTTTTGTGTCGGTCCAGGACCGAAAGTCTTATCTTGACTTTTAAAATCAGAAAATTCATATTTTGGCTAGCAATAACTCATGGAATACTTACAAACAAAATATAATATTATTTAAAATAATATTCTTAACCCGGGGGAAAAATCCCGACCCGAGTCGTTTAAAAGTACCCGAAAGTGCAGGACGTTACAATAATGTAGAGTCGAAGAACTTTACTTAGCTAATTGTTTAGTAGTATTATAGTATGTTTAGTATTATCTTTGTTACTGTGGATTTTTGGTTCAGATAGGGAATTATTTGGACACTCATAGTAGTACTTATAGATTTTCTAAGTTTAACCTATAGTTTAAGAATATTAAGTATAACCTAAGGTTTGATTATATGACTGATATGAAGGATAATACTTGTTATATTATAAGGTTTAGATATCAACCAATAGGATTTTAAGCACATGTTAAGAATGGGTAATTAAGGATTAAGTATTTTTGAGGATTAAATTAAATAAGGGTAAAGTTTGAATGTTATAGGGTCAGTCAGCAGCTTTGAATACGTTGAAGGCTTAGTCAAGGCTGTTTACTCCATTCAAACTTAGCTAAAAATGTGTAATTTCGTGTTTAAATATTCAGCGTGTGCCGATATATCGCAGCTATAGGGGGCGATATATCGCAGCACGTAGATACGGAAAACACGAGATGATGCACGGTCGCCTCGGGCATACTGGCCCAGGCGATATATCGCCTCCTTCAGCATATGTTCAAACGTTTTTGAATTCTTTTCCTTTCAGCCATTCAAACTCCTCCATAAGTCCAGCATCTTTTGAACGAGTCTTCAGCCTCTGCTGAACGATTATTCAAATAATTTTCACCTAAAAAGCCATTATTTTTATTCAAGTAAAATCAAGATACTTTCATTCCCAAACTCTATAAATAGGACCTAGTACCCAGCCATTATTCACCTTTTTCTCTAAGTTCAGAAGCTGCTAGTGTTAAGTGAGTGTGAGAGTGTAAACACCTGGTTTGGGAAAATCATAAGCTTAAACATCATAAGCTTATCAAACACTTTGGGAAGTGAGGTTCTATAATATTTCGGTTGAGGTGTAGATTGGTCTTTCAAGTCTTTGAGGTAACCAAAACTCTAGTTCATTTCTGTATTATGTTATTTTCTTTCTCATAGTCTTCTACTCAATCTCTAACCTTAATCTTCATTTTGGTTAGGGAATCTAAGTTCTTGAGCACATAAGTTTCGGTAAGCATGTTTCTCAAATGGTTTAGTCTTCCCATTTCCTTTTCATCTCTTTCCTTCTTTCAACTCACTCTTATTCATTATGGTTTTAGGAGTGTTCCAAAAAGTCCCAACTCAGTCCACATATCCCGGTAACTTTGGTAAGGAAAATAGGATAGAATCAATATGTTGTATGCTTATGTTATCCTATGTTTTATGTTGTTAAATGTGTTATGATATGTATGCATGTATGTTTGTAGGCTTGGGCATATGACCCATATGACTAACAAGACCCCAAATGGGTTATGGGCATATGACCTACTTAGCTAGTAGGACCCCACTAATCCCATGGGCATATGCTTGTTTAGTCTATGGGACCCCAAGTAATAATGGCCATTATAATAAGTGTATGTATTAAGTGTTATGATATGTCTTTACGTTTATTATGAAATTTATGTGTTAGATTTTCCTTGCTTGGCATTAGGCTCATTCCTTTCTGTTTTATGTGCAGGAAAATAGCTTTAAGAGGCGGTAAGATTCGTGACGCTTAGAGGATGTGTATCGATGGTGAATGGAGTCAAGGGGCCGAGCGTTATTTGATTCGAGGATGTAGTCTTGTTTATGTTTTTATGGTTTTAAATGTATTTTCTGCATTTTCTATGTAACTATTTTTTACTTTAAGATTATTTTTGTTTTAAAGACAATGGGTACCCATATCCTACTTAATTTTATGAAAGTAACCTTTGTTTCTACAAGTTTATAATAAATTATGGTATTTTCGCAAATGTATGTTTTAGTAAGAATTTTTATGTATAGTTCGATAATGGCCCAAGAGTCTAGATTAGTGGGTCATTACAGATAAACAGCTTTGACTAAGTCATAATACGATCCTAACAGCTGCTGGAAGGTTCTAGAGCTTCCAGATCATGTCTTGAGGAAAAGGGTAGGAAATCTAGGTAGCTAAGTAAATATTCTGGGACTCTACAGGGGGTGTCTTGCTCATGTCTTGAGGAAAAGGGTAGGAAATCTAGAACAGTGAACTGAGGTTTGCTTGTTTGTTGGCTATCACTTAGGGTGGACTGTTTTTTATAGTCCAGTAGACAAGAAAATGTTTGGCCCTAGAAGCGTTGCTTTTATAGATAATGACTACATAATGAATTTTAGGCCTCTTAGCAAAATATTATTACGTGAAAAATGATAAACTATTGTTCCATCTTCACTGATGAAATTCGATGAAAACAAGGTAATTTAGAAGCCACTAATCCAACTTAAAAAGTTACGATGTCTCGTCATAGTGGGAGGGTTTCTCGGAACCCAGTACCTATGAGACGGTGAAAGCCACAAGCTGGTTGGGGACACAAGTAACAATGATTCGTTGTCTTTTAAACAATTAGTGGGTAGGTTTGAAATGGAGTTTTGGATCGAAGCCAAGTACCAGGAAATCGAGTCTAAGTACTCTAAATTTGTCTGAGATATTGTAGATGTGCCATTGGACTTTAGGCCATGTGGTGCAAGTAGATCTATAAGAAGAATAGATGAGCTAATGGAAATGTTGAGACACTTAAGGCTCGACTCGTGACAGAGAGAGAAAGTTGACTTAGCGGAAACTTTTTCTCTAGTAGCCATGTTAAAATTCATTTAGTATACTCTTATCCATATCCATAACTCTTGATTAAGAGATAAGGCAAATGGACATCAAAAAGGCATTTTTAATGGCTATCTTGATGAAACCATTAGCATGGATCAATCAAAAGGATTTAAAGTAGCTAGACATGAAAGTCGGCAAGTTGAGTAGGTCAATCTATGGACTTAAACGAGCTTCACACTCCTAGAACTTAAGGTTTAATGGAAACATTAAGACCTGTGGTTTTGAACAAAATATAGTTGAGCCTTGTGTTTAACCAACTTAAGGAAAATACATTATGGTGTTCTTAATACTTTATGTATATGATATCTTACTCATTGGAAATAATGTCAAAAAATTATCAGACATAAAGAACTAGCTGGAAACAAAATTCTAGATTTCGTTGTAACAAGTTGTGTTCTCAGTATCCAGATCATCAGAGATAGAAAGAACTGAATTCTGGCTCTAACTCAAGCGACTTACTTAGGTGAGGTGCTTGGGTGTTAATCTGTAACAAATTTTGAGAGAGGATATTTAGCGTCTTAACATGGAATTCGTTTTTTTCTAACCAGCAGTCTTCACATACTCCTCAAGAGAAAGAAAAGATGAAACAAATTCTTTATGCATTTGTAATTAGAAGTCTTCTACATGCTATGTTATATGTTGTGACTGGAGATTTTCTATGCAGTGGGAGTGGTGAGCAAGTGCCAGTGAAACCTTGGAAATGAACAATAGACAGCATCCAATATCTTAGATGGGTTAGAGACTATATGTTAGTCTATTCGGGTGGATCTTTGAACCTATTAGGCTATACATATTCAGATTTTAGACTGATGTTCATGACAGGAAGTCTACTTTTGAAAAATGTGTTTACACTTTGGGGGTGGAGCTATGATTTTGAGAAGCGATAGGTTGTTTGCCATATCAATAGCTGTGATTTGGAGAAGCGTTAGGCTATCTGCCATTTCGAATTCCACCTTGGAGGCTGAGTACATAGCTGCATCTTTAGCGGCTAAGGAAATAGTCAGGGTGAAGAAGTTCTATACGGATCTTGGTGTTATTCCAAAAATGGATAAACCACTCATTTTGTCTAGTGACAATAATGAGGCAGTAGCGAATTCGAAAGAACCTCGAAGCCACAAAAGAGCAAATCATATAGAGATAGAGTACCACATTATAAGAGATATGTGGTAAAGGCGTGATGTGAATGTGATGAAGACAGCATTGTAAGGCAATCCATCGTATCCCGTTACAAAGATATAAGAAAAGAACTTAATTGTGAAACATGTAGAATGAATGGTTTTGAGAAACATGTCCCATTTGATTTATAAGGGCAAGTGGGAGTTTGTTGGGTTTTATGCCCTTATAAAACCATGTCGAACATGTAACGCAATATAATATTATTAATAAAAGAAGTAGAAATCATTTAGTTTGACAACCATGTTGCTTGCTTGTTTTATTACATGATTATTGGAATAATACAAACATTTATAAAATCCTGAACATATAAATAATTACAATTATTGTGACTAGGTCACAGTGGATTATAATCGTAATTATATGTTCAAAAGAACAATTCCTAAGATTAAGTCAGTGCATTGGATTTTCACTGATCTAGTAATCTACGATATGATCTACTTACACATTAGGGGGGTGATGTCTTATCCAAGAAATTGACCAGGTAGATAAGATTGGATGCATTTTGTTACATTGGACTGGACCGATATTGATTATTGATAAGATAAGTATGTGTCGTTATTATCTAATGTAATCATATGACAACGTTGACCAGGGGTCAATTCAATCTTAATTATGAGTGATTAATAATCTGCTAATTGTATTATCCAATTCTTTTGATTTGTTCATTACCAGCTTACCCAACATATTAGCTCATACTTACATATTGGAGAATTGGTAGTATAATTGAGTGGGAGTATTTAACATAGACATGAAATCTATAACTTCTGTTTAAGAAGTGAAACAATGATTTCTTTATAGCTTGGTTCAAGTGTTAAATGATAGAGTACTCATTTCTATAATTAAGTTTACGGAAATATCATTTACAAGGAACTTAGTGGGAGTTAAGGATAAAATATCAATGATGGGTAAAACGGTAATTTGCACCCGTCTCATTAGTAGATCATCTATAAAGGATTGAATGACGGTTATGGTTATAACAATGGTTAACATATTTACATTTGGTGTAAAGCATTCTATGAATTCAAGAGTGGAATTCTGAGTCTAAAGTGGAGTCACGAGGAATTAATAAGGTAGTGAGTTTATTTGTTATAAATAAACTCACGGTAACTTATTGGAGCTTGAGTTCATTGATCCATGGTCCATATGTCACCTCTTATCAAATAAATGAGCCTAGAAGTCTTGAATAATTAATTTAATTATAAGAATATCATATTGACTAGTTCAATGGAAATAAATAATGTTAAATTATTAATTGATATTTTGGGAGAAAAGAAATAGAAGAAACTTGGAGGAATTTATTGCAAAGTTTCAAAAAGAGAGTAATATAGCCAATTGGGAAAATTTTGTTAATATTGATAGATTGGTATTAATATTAATAAAATTAATTAAATAAAGGTCAAAATTATAATTGGTTAATTTTGACAAGTATTTAATTAATTATAATCATTAAATAATTAAAATGAAATGGGTAACTAAAACCTATTTTATGTCCTAGTTAATTGCCTATATATACTCGTGTTATAGAATGCATTATGTCAGGTGAATTTGACAATGTAAAAATTCACAACTAATATTTTATACCTAGCTGCCCACTCTCTCCTAGTTTTCTCTCTAGGAAATCTCTTCTCATGTGTTGAGACTTGCCCACACAAACATGAGGATGTTTTAGAGAAAGACATGGAAGACTGTGGTCTTGTTTCAAAACGGTTTGGATTCCTTGAAATACCTACCATTCAACAAGGACAAAAGGTTAGGGAATCCAAATGGTGTATTCATTGTTCTCCTATGCATCTTGTAAGTACTCTAATTAATGGTTCTATTATTGTATTTACGAGTCTTTGTATATACTCGTGCAATAGGGAGCATGCATATAGACTTATATAAATGAGATCCTACTAAATAGTCATTCTCACAATTTTACTAGAAATTTTTTGAGAAGACCATTTATTCTCACCTAGTGAGAGAGGGAGAAAGAATTCTATACATTAGAGAGAAGGACAGAAGAGATGAAAAAGTGTGGTGAATGAGTGAATTTATGATCCTATTTATAGGAAGTGGAAAGGACTAAAACATAAAAATAAAAAACTAGAGCGTTAAAAAGAAAATGACTAAAACATAATTTAAAAAAGTAATAATAATAATATAACATTAATGTCTTACCTATATATATTGTTGCCTTTCTTTTAATGTTTATCTATGGATGCAAGTGGGAGACGTGAATGAAAGAGCTACTAGGGGAGTTATGCAGTGGCGCGTTGATCGAAGCAAAGTGAGATGATGATGGTTTTGGACTTTTGTGTTGACAAAGTGCCTTGACTCATGGTTTTCTTTTTTCTTTTTACTTTTCCATACTCTGTAGGTGGGAGAGAGGCACACAAGACACAAAGTGAGACAAATGGCAGTACGACATGGCAGGTGAGGCATCAAGCAGCTGGAGGCACACCGATTGGGTCGACAGGAGGTGCTCTAGCTGGGTGCACAGGTGGCACACCAGCTGGCTGCCTAGGTTGTACTTCGCTAGGAGGGTCCACTCATAGCCCTTGGGCCGCCAGAGTGGCCCTCATGGCGTTAACCATCTCTTGTAGGGTAGCGATATTACCTTCTTGGGTGTTAAGTTTTTGTTGCTGAGTGTCCACCTGGTCACGGAGCACCACCACTTCTGGCGTCTCTTCTGCATCCATGGGCTAAGGGTATTCCTCATAATACTCGTCGTTCATGCCATCATATTCGACATTTTCGTTGTAGTCTTCCACCGTCTCAGGGAGGACCTGGGGTGGTGGAAGGCTGGTTTCTCCTCCCTCAACTCCAACGGGAGGAGCTACATCGTGTGGCGCGTTTCTCCAAGTAGTCTCCATGATTAAGTTCTTCAAGCTCTCAATGAAAACACCAAAATGTTGATTGCCTTTTGGCTATCAACCTAATCTGATTGTATATTGAAAATAATAAAAAAGAACAAAGGGGTTTGAGGCTATAAAAGAGCTTAGTCCATGATTCTTTGCTATTTAGTGAGCTTGGAGATCATTTGAGCAAGCTTCAATAGTAGTTCTCAGGTAGCGTATATATTGCATTGAGTTTCAAAGTTTCTCTCTCTAAAAATCTGAACATTTTACAAGGAGATATCCCATCCCTATTTATAGAGGCTGGGGTTATTAATGTTAATCATCTATCATTAATACCAATTCCCCCATTCTAGGGTGTTAATGTTGAATTAATACAAAAAGGGCTACAATAAATAGAGACAACGACTTAGGTGAATCGCACGGAGCCCATTGCAGAAATTTGTGCACCAACTTTATGGTGAACATGTCTTTAACTGTTAGCGTGTGGCGCACGTTTGGCTACAGGCGACGTTGTGGGAAACACTAATTGTCGAGTGTACGAGGACCAGAATTCTAGACATGGGAGATGGGCGAGTAAGGAGAGCCTCTCGGGACGTGGCCTCATACAAAGACATCCATGCCTTGAGGACAGACCTTGGGATGTGGCCTTGCTTCGAGACATCCATGACCTGTAGATTGGCTTAGGACATGCTCGGGACATTGCCTCTCCTGGAGACATCCTCGCCTCGAGGATAGACCTCGGGGCGTGGCCTTATTTGGAGACACCCACGTCTTGGTCGGTTTGAGTTTCCTGGAAGAGTTCACTCTCTGAGAACATCATGACTAGCCTTGTCATCAATTACTCATAATTGCACGTGTCTGATGGTGAAAACACGGACAACATTTGATCCCCAAGTCTTCACTCGTCTTCAGACATTAGAGACTTACATTGAGGAGTAATTCGAAAAGGTCTTCGAGGGGAGACGTTTGGGCTTCCCCTGACGTCACTCTGGAAAATCATGCCACATGTTGACTCCTTATTGCTAGGCCCATCAATCTGTGCAATTAATTAGGGGTCAGCTCCACGACCCAAAATGTCCACTCTGTACTCTAGGAGTCCCTTTGCCCCGTACCCGAGGGGTCATTTTTCAATGCTAATGATCACGATCAATGCCGTTTTAATCCTGATCGTTGAATCCTTCTCGAATACCTACATCGTAGGTAATCCAACGGTCGGGGGGGAGTTGCTTCCACCCCAAGTTCTATGAGTATAAAAACTTGAGAATTTCCTCTCAATACTCACCTTAACCAATTGAAATTCAAAATCCCCCAAACTCAAAAGCTCTCTCTTCTTTCTCACGCTTCCCAGACCTTCAACAATTTATAATTTTTCTCAGCAACACTGGATAGTTGGCAAGAATTGTCTTATTTCTGGGTGAACGGTAAGCGCTTCTTCAATTTTTGGACTCGCTTCAACACCTACTGACACTTTAATTTGAGTAAGTGTTTACTGGTTTTGTGTTTGGCTTTGCGTTTCATTTGAGGGTTTCGGTGCATGCTTAGGAACAGGCTTTTTGTGGCACATGAGGGGAAATTTTGACATTTTATAGGTCTTTTTAGGAATATTTTGACGTTAGAAATGGCTAAAATGGCCTACTACACACCTAATACACTTTTTGTCTTTCTGAGCATTCGATCGGAATTTGGAAAATTCCTAGATTCTAGCAATGTTCATAATCTTCAGTGGTGTTCTCAGGGGCCGACTTCTTGGTCCCGAGGACACCCTAAGTCTTTAGAAATTCTCTTCTCTTCTCCCTGAGCAGTAGTCTTAAGGTTTCTCGGTTTTGGCCCTCTTTATCTTTGGTCAAAATACTAACTGGTTGGTTTTCGTCTCAGATGTCCGAGGAATTACGATTGCTACACAAGCAAGGCTTTTATCACTTCAATCAGAAATTCCTTGACATGGCCCAAGAACACAGCGTGCAACAAGATGGCGCGGGGGCGGAAGCCTGAGGACTAGTAAGGAAACTAGTTGTCCGTGCCGATGGTTCGACAACAAAGAGGCTAGTGCTACCAATCAAAAGGGAGTTGACTGTGGAAGAAGTCAACTGAGCCCCTGTTCCACACCCCGCTCAATTTTATGAGGATGATGGGTTTTAAGCAGAGGAGTACCACACCCTGTTCCAACACCCTGAGGCCTTGGAGGTCATCATGAGGCATTACTCGATCGAGGATAGATGTTTGGTACACCTTTGTTGGGAATCTGAGAGGGGGCACCGCAACGTGAATGTTCTTGGCATATGAAGCCAAGCCCACCTATTGGTTGGGGCCACCTTGCCGTTGCATCAATATTTCATGCACTTCCTGAAGTTCGTGGGGATAGATCCCTTTAAACTCTCCCCCAATGCTTATTTGTGGCTCGCGAGGATGTATGTTTTGTATTGGAAGCGAAATTGGCCTGCACCTTTCGCTGCAGAGATCCTGTACTTCTACACCTTTCGCACCACCCCAAGGAAGAAGACCAACCGGGATGAGTATTACGCCTTGATAAAGTATGCCGCCTCATCCCTTGACTACAAAGCTCCCCATCATAATGAGAACCATTCTTGTGATTACAAGGATGCTTTCTTCTTCACGAACGGGTTTCTGACCTATAACTACCAGACCTTGATCCTCAACTGTTGGGAAGAATGCCCTTAAAGCAATTGTAGTTGACAATTTTTTTTAAATGAAATAAATAATTAAATTGAATTATTATATATATACTATGTATGATATTATGTTGATAACATTAATTAAGTATCAGAAAATTCCAAAGTTTATCTATGTGGTCTTAATATCATATTGGTACGAGAGCATCGAGATTAAGATAATAAACTTAAAACAGTTCATAGTAAAATAAAGTTATCGAATCTTTATATTAATTACTGCTAGTACGGTTCACTAGTATTATGAAAACAAGTGACCTAGATTTGGGCACCAGTGTAGTAGGACACTTTAGTGAAAGTACTTTATATGTAGTGAGATATAGAACTAGACCAGATGTGATTAGTTAATACTTGTTTAAACACCGTTTCATAGTATTAATCAAACACATCAAACGATGATCATGTACATTATGATCTTAATTTTTAGGTTGTTATGAACTCCTATATATGTCATCTGATCCTTCGATTCATGCGTTAAGGTTTGTCAGAATGATCAGGCTAAGAATAATTGTTTTGGGGACTCGATGATATATATGGCTGGGGACATTGTTTTACAGATATGAAATCTATACCTTCTTATAGATTGAATAATGATTCCCTATTGGGTTGACTTTTGGAACTAAAAAGGTTATGAGCGCTCATGTCGCAAACTTGTTGTGACACAACCTTATCTAGTAAAGCCAATGGTGCTCTAGGAACAAGATATAGCAATAAGGGTAAAATAATAATTTTATTCTCTTTTAATTATGAATCATTAATAGAGGATTAACTTTGTATGAAATGATTATATCAATGGACACTTTATTCTTTAATAAAATACTCTGTAAATATATGTCTATAATTATCAAGAGTTCAATCTCATATTTATAGTGGAGTAATCATGAGAGTAAAAAATATGATTATTTAATCAAAGAGCTTTGATTAATAATCTAATATGTATTGGAGCTGGATATTATAGGTCCATAAGTCCCTAGGATGGCTCTATATATGACTAATAAAACATACAGATAGAAACATTAACATACAATATTATTATTCATGCATAATATATATAAATATACAATATATTTATGATATCATATAAAAAATATACATAAATATTCAAGAACATAAGTATTTACCTCATGAAGCCTATCAAGTGTCCTTGAGTTTTTTTGTATAGACATCGATCTTCCTATCCACTGCTTTGAGTACTCAAACCACGATCTTCCGGAGTGTTATCTACACCTCAAGATGTGTGTGGGCACATAGAGAACATGGGTTTGTAATTTAGGAATCACAAGTATTTCTCAACACATGAGAACTTGGATTTTTGTGTGAGAAAGGTTATAATAAAGAAGAAGGTGATAATATTTTTGTTTGACAAAAATTCTGAAAACTATTCTCTTGCATTGTATCTGATTCTTTTTTCTTCTTATTATTCTATATCATATATATATAGAGAGAGATTATTCTATTACCTTATTATTCCTAATAATAATAGTAATATAATAATCTAGGTAAGAGTTGATACATAGGTAAAACTGTAATTTGGAAATTTGAGAATAATTTTATTCTTTGGGTCAAGTATACAATTATGTGATAATTGAGGATAAATAATTAATTTGGAATTAGTTATTAAATTTTCAAAAATATGTTTATTAATTTAAATATAGAATTTCAAAATTCATATATATAAAATAATTAATTAATTTTTAAAATTAATTATTTTATTTGAGTAGGAGAAAATAAAATTGGTAAGTCAAAAAAAGTTTTTGATTTATTGAATTTTGAAAGATGCTGATAATGTTGATCATCAATTTGAATTTTGAAATTTAAACTTTGAAATATGGTTGTCATCTTTCCTTAAAAAAATAAATACCTTATTTTGTGGAAGATTGATTTTAGTTAAATAAATAAATAAAAGCAAAATGCAATATCCCTAAAAAGGGAAAATAGCAACTCATGCATGACACAGTCCAAGGGCTGTGCCATGCGTGTGGCACTGCACTAATATTGTATCAGTGTTGTTTTTATTTAATTAATAATTTGAAAATTGATATTTTCAAATTTGGTAAGTTAGATTTGACCTAAATCAAATCCTATCATCTTTATGATATTAAATTGTTTATATGAGAAATGAAAATTTTAATTGTTGTACACATATGGGCCCACCACGCCTATTCCCCTGCGCACTCTGATTGTTTTTCAAACATCGACTTCTGCAGGGTTGGTGAGTATCTTCCCGACTTAGTAACTGTAGAATAGGTCCCTTCCGCCGTACCCCATATGTCCAAATATTTGAGGACCATCTCCAGGAGATGAAATCCCTTCCTGAGCAAGACTTGGAGCTCAGCTTTTTGGTGACGGAGGAAAACTTCGTTGGGTTGGGACTTCTTAGCACGGGGTAGAAAATCAACAGTCTTGAGCTGAAAAAGTACCACCAATCCAAGAAGTCCCAGGAGCTGGCATCCCGACACATCAATTATATTGATGGGCGCACATTGGTGATGTTGAACCAACAGCTCCAGGTAGAGCGGCTGGAGATTATCCGGGCTGCAGAGGCAGCTCGAGAAGCCTAAGAAGGCTAGGAGCTCGAGGAGGAGCTCTAGGGGGGGATAGAGGTTTCTCATCTTGCCTCAGGTAAATCTCCCCTTACTCTATACCATGCCACACACGTAGGGGACAGGGTAAGTCCCGAGCATGTCTGGGCTTCTCCCGCCCTTATCCATTGTGGCTAGATTGCGCACTGACATTGGACTAGCGAAGAGTATAAGGATTACTCATATCTGATAGACGTCTACCTTCACTTCTTAAGGTGACAGTTACCTCCTTGGGGCTTTATACCCATAGACCACGTGACATCTCTTAACTCCAACTGGTTTTGCCAATATGGCACCAACTTGAGTTGTGAGATGGGAGATAAAGCTAGAGACCTCCAATTCTTGCACCAAGACATAACTTATGGTGATCATCTAGGAAGAGTCATTGATATCTATCAACTTCCAATCAGAAATAAAATACCTAGGGAACAAATCTAGCCTCCGGGACCTCAATTTCTACTAAACCGGATAGTAGAAATTGTCCCAAGCCCCTAGGTTCGAACCCCCAAGCCCTAACAATACTTAGAGCAACTTTATGCTCAAAACTCCCAGGCGGGTCGTGACTTGGCTCAGCAAGTCGCGATTTGCCTCAAGTTAGAGAGCAACCTCCCAGGCCAAAAGGGAGGCGGGTCACAACTTGGCCAAGCAAGTCGCGACGTGCCCCCAAGTATGAGAGCTCCCACGGCGAGAAGGGCCACACGCCCCGCGATGCACCCTGCGAACCCAGATAAAACCTGGGTTTTTCTCCTTCTTCTCCCAGCAATGAACACCTAAATTCTACCCTGAATTTTCCCTCAAAACCTCCCAAAATTCAACACCATACAACAACAAACTTAGAATTAAACTACACATTAAAATCACCCAACAATTCAGCAGTTATACTTCAATTACCCACTCAATTTAACCAGAATACAACACTCCAAACTCAGGTCTAGTTCTGCTCAATCCCCATACTAACTCATTCCATGTTCTTACACAAATTAAACTACACTCTCAGCAAACTAACAGACCAAACACTTACCTCATTTATAGATCAATTTCCCAACTGAATATCCTTAACCTTCTGTCTAAATCCCCCAAGCTTCAAGCCTCATCAACAGCCAAGAAAAAAAACACCAAGGGTGAGAGGAGGAAGGGAAATCGTGAGGGGATGGGAGAGAGAGAGCTGAGACCTTTTTTTTTTCTTTCTTAATTCTTCTATACTATTCTGCCTTATTCTAACATAAAGGTTGAACATATCCTTAAACTTAGGAAATACCATATTGCCCAACCAAACAAAATAGCCTTTTAACTTAATCTAGGGGTATAAAAGTCATTTGCTTCCAATGCCCACTAATTCCTCAAGTGTTCCTAATATTTACCACTTAAATCCCATCATCAAATTATTCACCAATTATTTACCCAATGTATTATAATCTCAAATATACCTCTTAAGTTCTCGAAAATACCCCAGGCTCCCCCGAGCCGGGTATAAATCCTCGCCGTGACTATTTTGCCAAACTGCTCACTAGAAACGTCTCGAGCCATATGTTGCAAATATATCCACATACTAATGTGGTCTCAACAATTTATCACATATAATCACATTTATGCCCTGAACAGGCCAAAATTACAAATATGCACCTATAATCTCAATAGGGCCAACATGCATATTAATACTCATAAACATGGATTTCACATATGCATATAATCAGATAAGCATGCATTAAATCATTTAAATCACACATAAACCAATTATGCCCTCCCGACATACTAATCACGACCCTTAAGCCATATTAGTGATTTTGGGTCGTTACAACTATCCCCTCCTACTATGAATTTCGTCCTCAAAATTTACCTGAATAACTCAGGATACTGATCCTGCATCGCTGACTCAAGCTCCCAGGTCGCCTCCTCGACCCTGTTATTCCTCCATAACACTTTAACCAAAGGAATTGTCTTGTTCCGTAAAACCTTATCTTTTTGATCTAAGATCGGAACTGGTCGCTCCTCATAGGACAAATCTATCTGCAATTCCAAGTATTCATACTTTAACACTTGTGTCATATCTGAGACGTGATTCTGAAGCATAGAAACATGGAATACGTCATGAACTCCTGACAGCGATGGTGGCAAAGCAAACCTGTAAGCTACCTATCTGATCCTTTCCAGAATCTCAAAAAGTCCAATAAATCTAGGGCTTAGCTTTCCCTTCTTCCCAAACCTCCTCACCCCTCGCAATGGTGAAACTCACAGAAACACATGGTCCCCGACTTGGAACTCCACGTCCCTACGCTTAGGATCAGCGGAGCTTTTCAGTCTGCTCTATGAAGCAAGCATTCTAGCTCAGATACATTCTCTCACCCATCTCATCGCAATGAATGGGCGATCTACATATCCTCCCACATAACATCTCATATGGAGCCACTCCAATCGTTCATTGATAACAGTTGTCATATGAAAACTCAATCAACGGGAGATACTTACTCCAGGATCCTTCAAAATTGATCACACATGTCCTAAGCATATCCTTCAACACCAGAATCGTCCTCTTAGATTGTCCATCAGTCTGAGGATGAAAGGCTGTGCTGAACTTCAACTGAGTCCCCATAGCCTTCTGTATACCACCCCAAAACTTGGAGGTAAAGACAGGATCCCGATCTGACACTATAGACTTAGGAACCCCGTTGAGACGTACAATCTCCCTTACATACAACTCTGCATACTAATCCACCATATAAGTCGTCTTCACTAGAAGAAAATGAGCTAACTTGGTGTATCTGTCCACTATCACCCACACCGAGTCATGAAGTCCCATTGTCCTGGGTAAACCTCCCACAAAGTCCATCGTAATATCTTCCCATTTCCACTCGGGAATACCCAAAGGCTGAAGCAGCCCCACTAGTCGATGATGCTCAACTTTCACCTACTGACAGGTCAAACACCTAGCCACATACTCCACCACATCCTTCTTCATCCCGGGCCACCAATACAACGTCCGTAGATCCTAATACATATTTGTGGTACCCGGATGAAGTGAGTATGGCGTAGTATGTGATTCATCCAATATCTCTCGTCTAATCCCCACATTAGTCGGAACACAAATCCGACCCTGATATCGTAGCAGACCAACCTCGGAAGTAGAATAATCCTTAGCTACTCTCGCTAAGACATTCTCTCTAACCTCCATTAACTATGCATCCATCAACTAACCCTCCTTAATCCGCTCTAGTAGGGTTGACTACAAAGTAATATTAGCCAATCGGCCCACCACCTACTCTATCCTCGCTCTGGACATCTCATTACCCAACTCCCTCGAAATCTAAGTAGAACTAAATAACTGCCCCAAGCCCCTCTGACACAATGCATCCGTCACCACATTAGCTTTCCCTAGGTGGTAAAGAATATCACAATCATAGTCTTTAACCAACTCTAGCCATCGCCGCCGCCTCATGTTTAAGTCCTTCTGGGTGAAAAAGTACTTCAAACTCTTATGATCGGTGTATATCTCACACTTCTCCCCATACAGATAATGTCGCCAGACCTTCAGTGCGAATACCACCGCTACCATTTCCAAATCATGGGTAGGGTATCGCTGCTCATACTCCTTGAGCTGTCGTGATGCATAAGCTATATCCTTCTCGTTCTGCGTCAACACACAGCCCAAACCCAACCTTGATGCATCACAATATACCACAAACTTTCCTTCCTCCGAAGGAAGAATTAGCACAGGTTTAATAACAAGTCGTCGTTTCAACTCTTGAAAACTGTTTTCACACCTGTCTAACTAGATGAACTTCAAATTCTTCCATGTCAATTTTTTCATCGGTGCAGCAATCTTTGAGAACCCTTCCACAAACCGTCTGTAGTAACCTGCTAACCCGAGGAAACTCCAAACCTCTGAGGCGTTCCTTGGCCTCGGCCAATCTCTCACAGCCTCCCCCTTAGATGGATCCACTTTAATCCAATCTTCACCAACTATGTGTCCAAGGAATGTAACTTCTGGTAACCAAAACTCGCACTTCTTAAACTTAGCGTACAACCGATGTTCTCTTAACCTCTGCAAGACCTGTCGAAGATGTTGCTCATGCTCTACCTCTGAACTGGAATTTACTAAAATTTCATCGATGAAGACAATCACGAGCTAATCTAAAAAGTCCTTGAATACCCTGTTCATTAAGTCCATGAAGGTTGATGGGGCATTGGTCAAACCAAACGACATGACCAAAAACTCATAGTGCCCATACCTCATTCGGAAGGCCTTATTTGGGATATCCTCATCCTTGATACTCAGCTAGTGATAACCAGATCGAAGATCAATCTTCGAGAATATCGTCTTTTCCTGCAGCTGATCGAACAAGTTGTCAATCCTTGACAGAGGATACTTATTCTTGATAGTCAACTTGTTCAACTCTCTATAGTCTATACACATCCTCAAAGTCCCGTCCCTATTCTTCACAAACAAAACCGGAGCACCCCAGGGCGAGTAGGGTGGCCTGATAAACCCTAAATCCAGAAGTTCATATCGTTGTATCTTTAATTCTTTCAATTCTTCCGGTGCCATTCTATATGGTGCCCTCGACACTGGCTCTATCCCCGGTGCCAACTCAATGACGAATTAAATCTCCCTATGCGGCAGCAATCCTGGTAGATCCTCAAGGAATACATCCAAGAATTCACAAACCAATCTAGTCTCTCCCGGCCTTGTTGGCAAAACTCTGGTAGTATCCACCACACTAGCCAGAAAACCTATACATCCTCCCTGTAATAGGTCTCTGGCTATCAGTGCTAATATCATGGGTATGTGGGGTCCACATACTGTACCCATGAAAACAAAGTGATCCTCTCCCTCTGGCTCAAAGGTCACCATCTTCTTCCTACAATCAATAGTAGCTCCATATCTAATCAGCCAATCCATTCCCAAAATCATGTCAAAATCCTCCATTCCTAACTCAATCAGGTCCACTGATAGCTCCCTACCATCAACCATCACTGCCAGTGCTCTAATCCACCTCCTAGAAACTACCAGTTCCTCTGTAGGAAATATAGTCCCAAACCTCCTAGTACAGTACTCACTAGGTCTACACAATCAATCAATTACCTTACTAGAAACAAATGAATGTGTAGCACCAGAGTCAATCAACACAGTAAAAGAAGAGCCAGCGCGAGAAAGCTGACCTGTCACCACCGAGGGACTAGCCTCGGCCTCTGCCTACGTCAAGGTGAACACTCTAGCTGGAGTCAAGCTGTCCACCTTCCCTGCTTCCCCTTTCTTCACTGTTAGGTAGTCCTTCTTGAGGTGTCCCACCACCCCACACACATAATAGGCCTTATCCTGACATTCGCCCGAATGGGATCTTCTACACCTCGTGCACTCTGGATAGCTCCTCCATCAATCATTACCTCCCTGATGGCCACTCTGAACACCCTGACCTGTCCTATCAAGACCGGCAGTGGTCGAAGTGCTAGGGATCTTCCTCTTTAGATCACTAGAGCCTCCACCCCTACCAGACCTAGAATATGGAGGCACCGCCATACAGATCTCTCGCCTCACAACATTCTCCCTCCTGATCTTGTTCTCCGCTTCCTCAGCGGTAAGAGCATTCTCAATAGCTTAAGCATACGTCGTCCCCCCAGGTACTGTTGTAATTCTCACATCTCGGGCTATCATAGCATTTAACCCCTTAATAAATCTGTCCTGCCTAGCTGCATTAATAGGCACAAGATCTGGTGCAAACTTGGCAAGTATATCGAACTTCAGGGCATACTTTGTAACTGCCATGTTGCCCCATATCAATCCCACCAATTCATTCACCTTTGATATCCTGATGGCAACATTGTAATACTTCTAACTGAACAAATCCTTGAATCCATCCCAAGTCAAAGTAGTAACATCTCTTGTCTGTGATGCCACTTCCCACCAAATGTGGGCATCCTCTCTTAACATATATGTGGCACAGGCCACCCTGTCATGACTCTGTACCCTCATGAAGTCAATGATAGTGGTAATCATACTCATCCACTGTTCGGCCTTTATTGGATCTGGTCCTCCCTCAAAAATTGGAGGAAGTTGTCTCCTGAACCGCTCATACAACAACTCCCACATATTCCCAGCTTCTAATGGCTAAACAACTAGTGTCACTATAGGTGGCACAATGGATGCAGCACTCCCTAACGGAGCCTGTTGTCTTAGAAGATGGATCTACTCTTCTTGGCTCTTAAGCCGGACTTGCATGTCTGCCATAATTTGTTGCCAGTTCTCAGGGGATGGTGGAGGGTTATGGCCCTGGTCATCATCTCTAGCCTCAAACCCAGTGCCAGCTAGTCGTATAGATCGTGTTGGATGCAAGCTATCCAAGTTAATCTACAATCAATGAATCGGCTGTCAGACTATGATGACAGGGTAACAATCTTTCCATGCATCACCATTGAAACACAACCAATCACAAATAGTCAAAATATAACATTCATCCAAATATTCATCCACATGCACAACAATGCGAATAAGTATGCCTTACTATCATCACACAGAAGTCAAGAGCCAGGCCCAATCAATATCTCATGCTCCCTATTAATCAAACAGATTACAACAATCATAGTTCTTTCCAAACACTTAAGCATATAAACATGAATACACAATTACCAAACCCTGAATCGAGCGTGTGTTTAGCGGCAAATGTACATGTCCAGCCAGTCTTCAGGAACCCTTAAACCTAGACCGCTCTGATACCAAGTTGTAATGCCCTGGACAACCAAGACCGTTACACTGTGTGTTTATATAGGTGCAAGACTTGTTAATCAAGTCATTTAATTAAAAATGTGGCACTAAACCATAATCAAAATAGGGTTAAAAGATTTTGGTTATAAAAGATAAATTTCATTTAAATAAGCGCTTGATACACGGGATCCCAAGATAAACAGGGTTAAAGAATAGTTCACAAAATTCCAAAGGTTATGTACAACCACAAGCCACTATAATGGAAAAATAGGCATTTTAGGGTCTCCTGTCGCTATATCATCCCTCGGCCATGGCGGCCGAGCAGCCGACTATGTACATTTCGCCCCAAATCTCTCTAATTTAGGGTTGGTCCAGCTTACCCTTGCCTTTACCTACACCACGTAGCACCCATGAGCCAAGGCCCAACAAGAAAACCATAAGTAGAACATAACCAATAACAGTAATCAAACAATTCATAAATCATTAATCAAATACTCAGCAGACCACATTGTTCACATAATCAGTAATATCAGTCAACAAATCAACAATCTATCATCTAGATAATTAACATGCCACAATCGTTAGATTAACAACAGTAAACTTGTCATAAAATATCCAAGGTCGATGCCCTTAGTCTGCACCCTCTCTTTATCCCACTGACTCCAGCTCACTTAGGCCGAGCAGAGTGATTATATAATTAGCCTCAGCTACCAATGGCTGAGTCGCGTCCTGTGCACAAATATCAATTCGACACTCTTAGGCCATTTATTTCATGCCCATATAGCACAATACAATCATACTTCATTGCATCCAAGTATAAGGAACCCTCACTACCAACATAACTACACAACCAGGTGTAGTTTTCTTACCTTTGATTTCGAGCGGAGAAGGTGAACTAGTTCTTAACACGATACCTAGCCTCGAGCCTCGGCAACAAACCTATTAACAAGAGTCATTGATATCTATCAACTTCCAATTAGAAATAAAATACCTAGGGAACAAATCTAGCCTCCGAGACCTCAATTTCTACTAAACCAGGTAGTAGAAATTGTCCCAAGCCCCTAGGTTCGAACCCCCAAGCCCTAACAATACTTAGAGCAACTTTAAGCTCAAAACTCCCAGGTGGCTCGCAACTTGGCTCATCAAGTGACGACATGCCGCAAGTTAGAGAGCAACCTCCCAAGTCAAAGGGGAGGCGGGTCGCAACTTGGCCAAGCAAGTCGTGGCGCGCTCCCAAGTAAGAGATCTCCCATGGCTAGAAGGGCCACACGCACCGCGGCACCCCCAGGCTGGGTCGCGGTGCACCCTGCGAACCCTGAGAAAACCTGGGTTTTTCTCGTTCTTCTCCCAGCCATGAACATCTAAATTCTACCCAGAATTTTCCCTCAAAACCTCCTCAAATTCAACACCATACAACAAAAAACTTAGAATTAAACTACACATTAAAATCACCCAACATTTCAGCAGTTATACTTCATTTACCCACTAAATTTAACCATAATACAGCACTCCAAACTAAGTCCAAGTTCTTACACAAATTAAACTACAATCTTAGCAAATTAACAGACCAACACTGACCTCAACTATAGCTCAATTTCCCAGTTGAATTTCCTTAACCTTCTGTCTAAGTCCCTCAAGCTTCAAGCCTCATCAATAGCCAAGAAAATAAACACCAAGTGTGAGAGGAAGAAGGGAAATCGTGAGGGGATGGGAGAGAGAGATCTGAGACGTTTCTTTTTTCTTTCTTAATTCTTCTATACTATTATGCCTCATTCTAACATAAAGGCTGAACATATCCTTGAACTTAGGAAATACCATATTGCCCTCCCAAACAAAATAACCCTTTAACTTAATCTAGAGGTATAAAAGTCATTTCCTTCCAATTCCCACTAATTCCTCAAATGTTGCTAATATTTACCACATAAATCCCATCATTAAATTAGTCACCAATTATTTACCCAATGTCTAATAATCTCCAAGATACCTCCTAAGCTCCCAAAAATACCCCCAGGCTCCCCCGAGCCGGGTATAAATCCTCGCCGTGCCTATTTCATCAAACCGCTCAATAGTACCGTCTTGAGCCATATGCTGCAAATATATCAACATAATAATGTGGTCTCAACAATTTATCACATATAATAACATTTATGCCATCAACGGGCCAAAATTATAAATATGCCCCTATAATCTAAACAGGGCCAACATGCATATTAATACTCATAAACATGCATTTTGCATATGCATATAATCATATAAGCATGCTAATCACATAATCATGCATTAAATCATTTAAATCGCACATAAACCAATAATGCCCTCTCGGCATACTAATCAAGGCCCTTAAGCCATATTAGTTATTTTGGGTCGTTACAAGTTGATATTTCTCGATCTGCCCTAAAGCTTGGAGTGCCCCCAAGCTCCTCAGCCGCCAGAGAACCATCAAGTTCTTGGGAGGATCCTAGCTCTCCTACACTAGCTAAGAGGCAGAGGGTTTCCTCTCCACCAGCAGATTTTCCCACCACAGACTTACCCCAAGATGCTGGTTAAGTAGCCCAAAGCTCAGACCAACAAGAGTTGGCTTCTCGCCCTCAACTTCTAGTATACCCAAAGAGGTACGAGGGGAGGAGCAGTACCAGGAAATTCTCCAAAATTTTTATGCGATGATGATAGAGGGTAACAAACTCCTTCATGAAACTGTGGAGGCCCTACACCAACCGAAGCCTCCGCAAGAGCGACCTATCATGCCTCTGATAGGTCAGGTTGTGCTGGAGACTAGCTTCTTTGCCAAGCTTGGGGAAGTTGTCGCCCCTTTCATGGCCGAGCTCCTTTAGGGGGTGAGCTCCACCATGTGCGAGTTGATCGCCCGTAGCTTTGCCCAGTTAGGTGAAAGCAATGAGGCTTCTCTCATTGCTTCATGCTGGTATGCCATTGTCTGGGTAAGTCACCCCTTCTTGGGATCTTACTTTACTTACCCTCCACACTTCTTGAACTAATTATTCTTTTTATGAAGTCAGCCTTGGCTTCTCAGTGCTTAAGCGATATCATGATGAAGAAATCATATGAACTCCAGCAGGCCCATGACAAATAGATGTTCTCAAGGAAAAGAACCGAGTCCCTCCAGAAGAGCTCACTCATCTTTAGGCCGCCTTGGAAGCCAAATAGAAACACTCTTGGGAACTCGAGGAGGGCACCCTCAAGACCTCTGAATAGTTTCAAAAGGCCAAGAAGAAGGCTATGAAGCCAATGGCAGAGTTCACTCGGCGAGTCCGAGAAATCTCTCAGAGCCGATCTTGGCGAGAGAAAAGCCATCCAAGCCATGTAGATGAACAGGTCCTCTCAGTATTAGTTGGACAAGCTCAAGTAGGAAGTTAAGACAACTTCCGAGGATTCCTTTTACATGGCCTGGTTTCATAATTAGGAGATGAGCCTCGACTTCATGGGAGAACCTGAGAAATACAAACTCCTCCTTGAAGAGCGTCTACAGGCAACTCAAACTTCAAAGGTAGCTAAGACTATGGCTCGATAGACCAGGAAGGCTCCGGACGTGGACCCAATCATTAACCTGGTGGAGGAGGTCATAGAGGGCCACATGGTGTGACTGTCTCATTTATGTTCGCGTGCCATAGTTTATTGGGGTACAGGAAATTAACGCTTGAGCCCTCGAGCTCTATTGCAATAATTTATTGCCATGACTATACTATTATCATTGAATTGAAGCTTAGTACATAGGAAACATGGACTTTCTTAATTCAACTCTGCATAATCGTAACTCACTACAAGAAAAAACAGTATTCATAACACTTAAAAACTGCTAACCGGGAGTATTGATAACGCTTCTGAAAACGCTAACATAGCCCCTTTTATTAAAAGTCCTGTCTTTTGTATACAGTATTCAAATGTTATGTTCGATGTTATCTTAAACTATTCAATAACACATTTTTATTGCTATAATATTCAAACAATAACATTTAGTTAAAGTATTTGGTTATAGATTTGACGTTTAATCTTATACTTTTTGCATAACACTATTCAACTGTTACATTTGATTATTTTGATAGCCTTTTTAGTTTGTTATATTATATAAATCATAACGATTTGTTACGCTTATAATATGTTTCTAAATCATAACATATTAAAAGTCTAGTAATAAAATTTTGTTACTTTAGTGTGGATAATATATTTTAAATTCTAGTTTGATAAGTATACTTATAAGGTTTTTTTTAATTAAAAGATTTTCATTATTGTATTTTGATAAAAAAAAAATCAAAATTAATCATAAAATGCAATTCTCAATAGATTGATAAACCATAAGTATTACATTAAACAATAACTGATTCAAACCATGAATGTGTCTACTTCATGAGATCTTAGTTCTAACTTAAGTTTGAAAGCATAACATAATCAAGTTTTATAATTTTGAACATTTTTACTTAAAATATGAAAAACAGAAACATTACAAGATACACAAAAGTAAACCATGCATGAAACTTGCTCCATCCTTCAATTCATCATCCTTTGTACACTTGTCTTTGTTGTGAGTCCATTTGCTTAGCTACAACAAAATTTAAATAATTATTGCTTGAACTTAAATTTAATAGTAAACTAAAAGATTACATAAAAAAAGTTGGTTCATTATGCTCTTGTTTCCATTGTGACATTGGTTTGGTCAACTACATAAGAAAATGAATGATTAATACTCAAACCCATACCTGATAGTGAACTGTAAAGTAGAACAACTAAAAAAAATGAATCAACAATTGTCATGGATGGTTTCCCTTGATTGCATGATAATTATCGTGAGTGCCTAATTTCATAGAGAATATGAAAAGATTCCAAGACTTAAAGTTGCCAATATGCAGTGGTTTGGAAATC
Organism: Humulus lupulus; assembly: GCF_963169125.1. Lineage (NCBI taxonomy): Eukaryota > Viridiplantae > Streptophyta > Magnoliopsida > Rosales > Cannabaceae > Humulus > Humulus lupulus. The sequence goes on along the minus strand of NC_084795.1, from coordinate 60,120,246 downwards.
AATGGCATTTCAATAGAGATGTCTACTTGATAAAAATGATAGAACAATTACAAATTATGCACTTAGATACCAAAGTAGAAATATATATTTCCAATAAGATACTAGTGATGAAAACCTATATTTCTCGATAGTAGTGCTTTGGCAAATTATCATAAGATAACTTTGATAAAAAAAAATAGAATCTTATATTTTTAATATTTATATACTAACTGAAGTATAATTTGGTTGTGATAATGTCACCTGTATTCCCCCAGCAAGCATTTCAAGGGAAGGATTCATTATCGAATTCTTAAATGTGACTCCATGAGTAGTGGCAACTAGTTGAATACCACATTGGGTAATCATGCTAGCAACCATAGCTTCAAGTTTTGTGCCAATTTCATCAATTACAAAAGCTTGACACATGATTTTCAACGACTTCAATTAGTGCCTGAACAAATCAATATATGGAAATGAGCATCCATAAGATGCAAAAATAATTATATAAATATGACTCATTGAGATTCTTCCATACTTATTAAGATATATAGTAGGGATTTTGATTCCAAACAAGAACGAACAGTGACTATTTAAGAAAAATGCTCAACCTGAAGCTAAGAACACACATGTATGTATATATAAATCACCCCACTAATCCCCAACAACCCATAAACCATTTACTTGTATTAAAGCTATTTTTTGAAGTAAAAACTGAATAAATTGATAAGATGAGTATATTTGTTCAAGTAAAAGTGAAATAACTCCAAAAAATTCAAACACCAATTCTAATGAATGAAAGCCAAGGAAGAAAGTTCACAAAAATACTTAATATAGATAATAGGCAATTACCAAGAAAGAGCAAACTACTTTATAAAAGTCATATATGCTTCAGAAAAACACTTGAGATTATAGTAAAATTTTGAAAATACATCTCAGCTATCATTATCATGCAGTCAGTGTCAACTTTTATGTTTCAAACACATAAATTTGTTACCAAGTAAGATTCAAATAGGTAAGAATCATACAAGGTACTACATAAGAAAGGATATAGAACCCACAATTTCTTAAACCTAATCAAAAGAAAGAAAGAAAATGAAACATTGATAAGAAACTATGAAAAAAATCACACAAATAAATTAATCACAAAATAAAATCAAAGACCAGAAAATCACTGAACCTAAAATATATGAAACATGAATCATAAAAAGCACAATCTTTTATTTACTCTCTTATTAACTAAACTATGAAAAAGAAACAACAAGGTTTGTACATGAAAAAAAGAATGTTCAAAGAAATGTCCAGAAAAAAGAGTTACATAATTCTCTTCCAATTCATCAGTCTCTTTTTTCCATGTGTCTATACCTTTCAATAAAGCTTTAGTAGATCACAAACATATGAAAATCAAAATCAATATCAATATCAATATCAATAAAGCTTTAGTAGATCACAAACAAAAATCTCATAACTGATTATAACAGACTTAGTTAAAAGAATGGAGGCAAGTCACATATTTCAACTTAGTTAACCTGTAAAAAAGATGTCTCTATAAAAGTAGATTGAAACACATGCTCTTCAAGATTTTCAAATAAAACTAATCACTTACAAAAAATAATCAGTACAGACTAGTTTTCAGATTAGTCTCCATATTGATTTTTTTGTATAGCCAATGGGAGTAGCACAAGTGTATGGTTAGCAGTTTTCCTTTATATATTACCTATACATGTATTGAAGTGCAAATATATTTTATGCTAATCTTCCAACACTAATTAACTATAACCACCAACAGAAACTAGAGTTGGATATAAGAGTAGAATTTCAACTTCATATCAAACCACATGAATTATAGATGTTGACAGTGAAATCTCGTCAACGAAATTAGATCGGAAAACTCAAAGGTAAGTTAAGTGATGTTTATATAAGAACTAAGAATAAACTTTAAGGAAAAGTGAACACAGATAAATGATGGAGCAAGTCCTGGTATATTTCTCAATAGCCTCTCCTTACAATGAATTTTTCCAACCCCCCATTCTGAGGGGTCAAGCCCCTTTTATAGCTGGGCTCTAATGGCCCCTTATACATGGTGGTCCCGTGAGACAAAATAGTACAAAAGTACACTGTCAGGGTAATAGCACAGGTGGCAGTGGTGTGGGAAGAGTGGTGGAGCAGAGGATCATAGTGTCAGCCTGGTACATAGTCAGAGGCGTGCATATAGTGCCTCCACTCTCTTGGACTGATCCGTACCTCCACTACCTGCGTGGTACAGGTGTCAGGGTCATGCTCCTGTCCTCCCCATGGTTGTGCGTCATGCACCCGTACACGTACGGGTACCATGTACCCAATGGTTATTCCACGTCCTAATAAGTGTAGGGAAGCTCAGGAAGAGAGATAAGGCTTCTTCAACGGGGCCTGATGCGTGTGTGATGAGGCATGACGCCTACAAATGAGATGAGGCGCGCGGGGCGCGCGGGGAGCGCGGGGCGCGCGGGGAGCGCGGGGCGCGCGGGGAGCGCGGGGCGCGCGGGGAGCGCGGGGCGCGCGGGGCGTGCGGGGCGTGCGGGGCGCGCGGGGCGCGCGGCGCGCGGTGTGACGTGCTGCGTCTTGGCACATCTCCAGGGGGCCATTTTGTATGTATGAGCATGCCTTGGTGCTTGATCATTAGTCAAGTCTTGCACCAAGTAACCTCTGGGGTAGGGAATGGCACTTTTGTAATATGCATATGTCTCCCAGACAAAAATCATATATGTTCCTGGGAAGACTTCATTTGCTTAGAATGCTCCTTAGGGGGGGGTGACCTGGTGACTTAAGGAAGTACCATGGCCACCAGCAGATAGGGGCTTAAGCTGTGTACTCCCTTGCCCTATCAAGGCCTTATATGAATAAAATGATGCTTTGCTATGTCCTTTTGTGTATGCATTCTTCATAGTCTATGTGTTGCTTGTTTGTTACCTTCGTTGGGCCACTGCGTGCCACTTGAATGTGTTGTTGTCTCTGATTGTGGTGTGGGATGTTGCCTCTGGATAGCTTGCCTCGTGTTTGCTCCCGCTTCATAATTGCCCTTACTTGTGTGAGACTTGTAACGTGGCTAACCATTGAGTTTGCTTGCCGCAGGTGTGAATTCTAGGCTGACTTGCTAGTGAAAAGTGCTAACAAGTGCTGCACGTTCCGCCCATTCGAGTATCGAAGTTGGCGGCCCGTGACACGCGGGGCGCGCGGGCGCGCGGGCGCGAGGCGCGTGGGCGTGAGGCGCGCGGGGCGCGCGGGCGCGCGGGGCGCGCGGGCGCGCGGGGCGCGCGGGCGCGAGGCGGCGTGCTTGGGGCGCGCGCGCGGGCGCGAGGCGGCGTGCGCGGGCGCGAGGCGGCGTGCGCGGGACGCTTGGGTCGTTTTGGTCAATTTGAGCAGGGTCATTTTGAGCAATAATTTGAGGGTTCAAATGGACTTCAAACATGGTTGCCTTGGACCTTCCGGAGACCTTAGGCATTA